>NC_142131.1:41576785-41885178 GCF_024610735.1 Ursus americanus | reverse complement strand
AAAACCTTAACCCCTGAAAAAAAAATTGTGTTCTTTTTGGTTTGCTTTGCCACTTATTATCCATGTGACCAAATGCAAGTGACGTGACCTCTCTGGGACACAAGTTTCTTACCCGGAAAATGAGAATATTGCTTACCTCATAAAATTGCTGTGAAAATTCAGGACAGCATGCTTAAAATGCCCCATTCAATGCCTGATACGTATTTCGTGCTCAGTAAATGTTTTCTTTCCATTTCTCCTTTTCTCTTTGCACTATTATTAATCCCCTCCTTTGAACTTAGAAGCATTAAGATGGAAAATAAAAACCAACTGGCTTTTGCAATGAGACACACCGAGACTGGAAACCTAATGTTTATCAGTGACTAGCTCAATTACTAATTTTGCTAAATCAGCCTCTCACACTCTGAAAAGGATCTGGGGATGTTATACTCAGAAGTGTGACAATTACAAGTCACTCAGGGTAACTGTACTTTCAGACTAGGAGTCACAAAATATGGGCTCTTTGGTCATATCTGGCCAGCAATGCATGTGTTTAGGCAGTGTACGTTTCATTTGGTTGGTTGGTTGGTTGGTTGGTTGGTTGGTTGGTTGGTTGGTTGGTTGGTGGGCTGGCTGGCTGGCTGGCTGGCTGGTTGGTTGGTTGAAGGGCTTTATTTAAAGTGTCTTGAGTTAATTGTTAGGATAATTTACATCAGATTTCCAAAATTTGGACTTCTTTTGAAAAAACTGGAAGATGTAGCAATAGCTCATTTCCCTTCATGGAACAATCACCTAGAGGGGAGCAGCCACTACAGCCCCCTCATGCCCAAGCCTGGCCATATACTTTCTGGTCTGCCACACTCCCCTCCCCTCCCTATTCTCTTCCACCAGGTCAGTCTCCCTCATTTTCACCACCTCTCTAGACCTTGATGCTTTTTAGTTTTCTACCTCTTCTCCAGATCCTTATTGAACTAAATGATTAATTGCCTGAGAGTTACAGAACACTTGTAATGTATTTAACATTGTTTATTTTACAAATATAGACTCCCTGTCCTCCAGATTCTTATAACTTGCAATGTCAGGCCTCATTAGTTTGCTGCTGTAGCAAATTATCACAAACTTAATGACTGAAAATAATACAAATGTGTTATCGTTCAGTTATGGACCTCAAGGGTCCAGAAGAGGTCTCACTGGCTTCAGTTGGAGTCGGCAGAGCCGCATCCCCTTCTGGAGGCTCTAAAGGAGAATCTGTGTCTTGCTTTTTCCAGTTTCTAGAGGTTATGCTTACTCTTTGGCTCCTGGCCCACTTTCTCCATCTTCGAAGCCAGCAATGACTGTCTGAGGCTTTCTCATGCTGCATCATTCTGACACTCCACTGCCTCCCTTTCCCACTCTTAAGGACCTTTGTGATTATATAGGACCCACCCAGATAATCTGGGATAATCTCCCCATCTCGAAGTCACCAGATTAGCAACCTTAATTCTATTTGCCCCCTTATTCCCCCTTGCCAGGGAACATAACATATTCACAGGTTCCAGGGATTAGGACGTGGATAACATAACTTGGGGGGAGAGGAGTGACTCCATCTACCACAGCCCTCAGCACTGTTACCAAGCCTGTTTTCCCTTGATCCAGCTGAGATGGGACTGCTGATTTACCTAATAGTGCTGCTACAGGTTTTCATTCAGATCAAAAACAAAACAAAAAATGAAAACAAGCTTCCAAAATACAAACAGCTCATAGTTAGCATTATAATGTGTCATGGCAAAGCAAGGCAGTTTTCTCCTCCATGCCTGCGCCTATAAATGCCAACTAGTGCTTTATGCTTGTTACCCCCCCCCCCAAAACCACCATCATTTTCACAAGTTGTTAGCAAGAAGGACAGAAAGGCAAGTAGAACGGATACTAGCTATAGAACTAAGTACAATCTCACTTGGAGATTTTTAAAAAAGAAGAAATACTCAAGAGCATACCAAAGAAGATTCTGTGTTGCCTAAGGTACTCTAAACCCCAAGCAAAGCTGTGAATAATCATTCAGTCTGAGAGTTACCCTAAACCTGAGTGTAAATCCTGAAAGTGTCCATGAATATTCTGTCATGTTCTCTCTTGACAACGTTTCATAAATTGCCTGGGGAAGGTCATCTGACTCACCCATGGCACTACCAGAATTAAACCGAAGGAAAAAAAAAAAAAAAGGACAAAGCAAGCAAAAATCACATGGGATACTTTCACCTGTCATCTCTTCTCCAAACAGATTATCAGGGCATTGTCTCAGTTTTGGGGCGGGGGGAGGGATGGTAACTCAGATACAACTTTTATATATCTCCAATGAGCTGGGATCCAGAATTCCTTTGCTACTTCAAATTTTTAAGTAACAAATCTTTAAAGTCATAGAATATCTTTAAAATCTAATTTATTATGTCTTTTTCTCTATATAACCTTTAGGGAATTTTTTAGTACACTAAATAAATTCTAAATTTGTTACCGTGCACTTTAATTCATTTCTTAAATCATACACAACATTAGTAGGTAATCCAATTCATCTTGATGAATCTGGCTGTGAAGGGGGCCAACATGGCTGACCTCGCCCTACGTGAAACTTTTCCATGAGTCCACGATCTTCCTGGAGTCGATGCCGCTATCTAATCACTCTTGCATTCCAACTTCTAAAGTCTTCCTCAAATCTTCCTAATTGTCTCTATCCCCTCGACTTCATTTCCCTAACACTTAACCACAGTGTTAATTAATTAACAGGGTAAATTCTGTTCACCCCATGAGGACAGGGACCATATCTGCCTCTTTCTTTCAAGTTTCAGCTCTGTGTCTGATACACAATTGGCTCACAAATACTGTTGAATGAATAAATGCACCCTACCCTTACTTTTCTTTTTAAGACATTTAGATGTATTCATGCCAGGCACTGTTTTTAAGTGTTTTGCATGTATTAATTCATTAGTTCTTATAACCAATTCTGTTATGTAGCGACTAGTATTTCCTTATTTTACACATAAGAAAATGGGCATAGAAAGACTCGATAATTTACACAAAATCATACAGCCATTAATAACAGATAACATTTATTATGTACTTAATACGTGCTTGGAAGGGCTACAGCTAGTTACCTAAGGTGACTATGTTCACAATCCAAAAGAGATGATCTTCTAGGATGGATAAATTATAAAAGGCATCACCTCCTCCTCAATAAGTAAGTCCCCTCCAGGGCACAGGGCTCTTAGGTTGAAAGCAGGTTCCTACCCATACTGGCCCCTCGACTTTGAGCCTCTTCTCTGGGCACAGCTTCACAACGGTGCCACATACTTCTCTGAGGACTAATGGTGACTAACCCACAACAACTCAATGACATAGGCATCAGTATTATCATGCCAATTTCGTGGAAGCAAGAACCTAAGTTCCTGGGCCCACAAAAGTACTCACTGTGTAGAGCTGTCCAGCTACTGAGTGACAAAGGTAGAATTTGAGCCCAGACATTGTGGCCCCAGAGCCCACACAGCTAACAATACTCCCTACTGAATTTCTTAGTCTAGATTCCTGGGACAGCTTCCTAACTAGTCTGTATGCCCCCCCAGTGTGTCCCACACTTTAACTCACTACTGCGGCCACACTGAGTTTTTAAAGATATAAATCTGATCATGTCTCACCTTCTTACTTGAACACATCAATAGTTCTCCCATTACCCTCAAGATGAAATCAAGACTCCTACCTGTGGCTGAGAAGGTTGCTTATGATCTGATCCTGGTCACCCTCCAGCCCAATGCCCTCTAGCTCTCTCTCTCTCTCTACCCCTCAGTGTGCACAATGACATAATGACATGCAACACCCTGCTCTATGAATCTTCATGCTCCTTCCTGCCTCAGGCCTTAGCACATGATATTCTTTCCACATAGACCCCTTTTCCTCCCCTGTTGCAGTTGACTGGCTACTACTCGTACCTTCAGTCTTAGCCTAAATGTCACCTCAGATTCATGTTCCTGGAACACTCAGTCTAAATTAGACCCCTCAGAGAATCTCTCATCCTACCCATGTTTTTTCTTAATAGCAATATTACACAAATGTGAATATTCAATCAACACCAGTTTTCCCCAATAGTAAGTACCATGATGGCAGGGGCCATCTCTGTTTTGTTAACTATAAGCTCACCATTTAGCACATTTCCTAGCACTTAAAAACAACCACACCTTACTAAACATCCCTCTTAGGGTGCTCACTGTGCTTCCCCATCATTGCATTCATCACAAGATACAGTAACTATCTGATTATTTCTGTAATCCTCCATTAGTTTGTAACTATTTAAAATACTGTAAGTACAAACATTGTATCTGGACTCGGAGCCCACTACTGAAACTCCAGTATCTAGTTCAATGCTCACCACACAGCAGGCACTCAAACATTCCAGAAAAAAATGAATGAAAAACCACAAGTAACTGGTCCCTTCAGAGTAAAAATCCTCTTTATTATTGTTGCCATAAACAACATCAGTGGATTGAAGAATTGTTGTACTTTAATGACTTTGAAAAAATAGAATCTATATGGAGCACTGAGAGAAAGTTATCAGCCTCAAAATCTAACCCAGGATATCCACCAGCCACAAAAGACTAGGGAGGAAGGGGGCCCCTCCTTTATGAGCCACTGGCTTAGTCAAAAGTTTCACAAGTGGCTACTCAAACAGAGAAATCAGCATCTACTAGCCATGTCTTATAGAAAACAAGGCCACAGAACTCGAAAGGCTAACCCAGAATGAACTACTGTGCTAATCAGTAGACACTGGATTACTCCCCACTAAAGGGAAATCACGAGGACCCAAATCTTTCTGAAACGATAATTAAGTGACAACCCATCAGTCTGAAAAGGTGGGGGGGGATGCATTCAAAGAAAAGCAAAAGCAAAGTAAAATATATTATTTAATAGCATCTTAAAAGACTATGGAGGTAAAGTCATTCATGAAAAAGACGATTACTCAATGGCAGATAATAACATCTCTTCTACATATAATATATGCAATGGAGGCAACATGATGTCTCATGGTGACCTGGTTCCAGAAAGTCTACCTGGACTTGCCAACAGTGATGAGATCCTCAGAGTTCTAGAACAGGACTGGACTGTTTTGCCTACCGGCCAGTCATGATTGCCCAGGAGGAATTTCAGAGCAGTCCTGGAGCCCAGAAGTAAGAAACATGACATGGTAATGAAAGTGATCCCAAAATGACACAAATATACTGATGTTTAATTAATGAGATTGTGTCATGGTAATGAAAGTGATCCCAAAATGACACAAATATACTGATGTTTAATTAATGAGATTGTGTCATGGTAATGAAAGTGATCCCAAAATGACACAAATATACTGATGTTTAATTAATGAGATTGTGTATGACAATACAAATGTCCCTGTGTGTTTCCACCAGTGAAGGCAACATACGTTGGGTGGCTCAAGCTTCATCTTCCCCAGAAATCAAAGTTAAATCTCTTTCCACTCACAGACCAATTAACTTCACACTCTACTTCTAATACCAAAATTCTGAACATAAGGTTAGAAAAGTTTGCGTACTCAATTTACCTCCATTCAATATCCTTTTATCATCTCTGTCTTGCTATCCAGCATCTCGTCAGTACCGAAGTGCAAACCTTAACGTGAATGATGCTGATTTTTCTTTGTTTGGTTTATTACCTGAGTAATTGAACCTAACCCCTTGACATGAAATAGAAGCAAAAGTAAAATAGTGCTTAAAAAAACAAAACATCACGTAGCTGACAACATGCGCCGTGGTTCCATCTGCTTTATAGCTGTGTGCCAAGTCTAACAGCGTTCACTGCTGGCGGTGAAGACTCGCCACGCAGCAATGAGGCTCACGGTTTCCCTGCCCTGGGCGAGCAGAGCACTGCAACTCTCCTTTCTGCCCTGCCTACCTGTGGTGCCTGCTAATAGGCAACATTCCCCTTGAGTAATGAATTTGGGACAGATTTCTTCTAGAGCAGTCTTTAAAATTATAGCCACGTAAAAACCTTAAAAATCTCTCAACCAAATAAGTTGTTTGGGCTATTTGCCAGTGACTGGTTTTTATTTTTTAAGAACACTTTCATGAAACAGAGCTTTGGGTCTTTTTTGCCAAGCATAACAGACCCAGTTACTTTTCTTCACTTTTACTCTTCATCAGCTATTTTTGGCCTCAAGAGTTATTTTCTCCAGTAAGAGGGGTGCTGCCCCCAGATCACTAAAACTTGAGTGGGCAGAACAGCTTGGTCCATAAGTCCCGCATCATGAAGAGCACAACAGTTCTGAGGGCTCAGACTCGGGACATCCTGAGTCACAGACATCCAAGGGATACAAAGTGGGTGCATGACTTGGTGGCCTGGACATGAAAATTTCAAGAAAGGTAAGCCAACCCATTTCTCTGCCCCTGATCTGTGATGACTTCCAGATGTATAGTCCTTTGGGGGCACAAAGGTCCTATAAAGGAAGTTTCCTTTTAATATACAAAGGCCCTGGGGAAAAAGTTCACTATGCAGTGCTTGTGCATGAATTAGAAAAAGATACCCTTCATCCATACCCCATCTCAGAACTTGGCTTAGCAAAGTATGAGGTGGATTCCAGCCTCCGTGTACCCCCTTGCATGGCCTCTCACTGTCACTGAATAGCACCTGGAGTTCTCTCCAGCACCAGAGCAACATTAAAGCTCCCATTTATTCATCATGCTTCTCAGGCATGACTATGGGTAAGGCGATGGCTCTGTGGTGCCTGACGGTGAATAAAACGGTTTCTTCAGAGAAGGTTCCTCAGTCCTAGTGAATGAATGTCACGAGCAATGGTGTAGAAGGGGCTAAGATAAAATGTGCCTGGTGTTGGAGAATATTCTGGTTTCAGTGAAGTAGAGCACAGTCATGGGTGATTGAGCTTATAAGAGAGCTTGCATGACTAGCCAAAAGAATACCATAAATTAAAGCAATTTCGAAGAAGGAAAATAACTTGCCAACACTGAGCACTGAGGACCTAGACTTGGTGATGGTCACTGGGACAAATCGGTGTATGTCAACGGTAGAGGAAATCTGGAGACCGCAAGCCAGTTAAGAAGTGGATAGAGTGTATTATTGCCTAAACGTTTATTCACTACCCCCTACAACAGAATATTATACATTCCTAATCCAGGAACCTCAGGCCTCACTGTAAGACTTTCTTTAAACAATAAAATGAGAATACATAGAGTATGTGCCACTTCCAAGCAAAACTTCAAGAGCCATTGTATGATTCCATAATATGCTCCTTTATATTTGCCACAATATCCCAGATTGGGGCTGCTCCTTCGGTCTGAGTCCCAGAGTGACAATAATACGCAACAGAGCTCCAGTCAACTCATAATGAGCAAGTGGCAGTATCGAAAAGTACTCCTTTTTTTTTTTTCATAAACTACTCAGTTTTACAAATTTTTTGTTAATATAGCATCACTTACCCTAAGTTCCCAGACATTGGAAGCTAATACCCTAAAAAGTGAAAGCAATCAGGTTTTAGAGTAGATAGGCATAAGGAGTACTGGGTAGGAAAGGACAGACACAACAATTACCATTAAAACAACAACAAACCATCACCCAACATTCATTTAGTATTTATGTGTCCAGCAATACATTAACCACATCTCATTTAGTCCTCATAGAGCTAGAACTCAAACACCCATTTAAGATCAATACATGCTCTTACCCATTTTTTTTCAACAAGCAATAATCAATCACTTCATGATTGTATATACCTGTAGGGTTAACTCAGCAGGCCTGGGTTGCTCAAACCCTGCATATTCTCAAAAAAGACATGTCTTCAGAACTGGCCCTTGGCTGGCTCCAAGTCCAAGGACACTCTGGTGAATGTCTGTTTTTCCCCCTGGATATCTGGTGTCTAAGTAGCTGAGAAAAGTCATGCTAGCACTGCATGACTACATAAATGACCCCCAATAAAAACCCTGCACATCAAGGCTCAGGCGAGCTTCCCCCATTGGCAATACTTTGCGTGAGTTGTCACACATCATTACTCAGAGAATTAAGTGCATCCATGCAACCTCATGAGAAAACTTTTATAAGCTTGCACCTCGTTTCTCCTGGGCTTTGCCCTATGAGTCTTGCCCTTTTTTTCATTTTCATCTGTAAACACTGCAATCAACCATGAGTGAGACAGTTGTTCTAAGTCCCACGAGTCCTCAGAGCAAGCCATCAAAGTGTGAGGGCGGTCCTGAAAAGTCCTGACACAGCACAGAACTTAAGACAGGTGAGTGTCAAAAATGACCCCAAATTTTCTAACCTGGCTGGCTCAAAAAATGGTGGCTCAAGAACAGAAATGAGAAAGTGAGGAGGAATTGATGAGCAGTGGTGGGGAACAGTAAAGGAGAAGACCGAGAAGCCAAGTAGAACAAGGAAGCTAAGGTGGGTGGCTGACTTACTCTATTTGATTTCCATATCCAGGTAGGAATGGACAACAGAAAATGTACAAATGGAGTCTATGCTAGAAGCCCAGGATGGACAAATAGTTAAGAGCTCAGACCACAAGCATGCATGAGATTACTGAGGAAAAGATCAGGGAAAAGGAATAGCAAGGAGCTGAACACAAACAGGGAGGATGTAACACAGCTGCCAGTGAGAAGGGAGACGACTTCTACCTACTTCCCGAGTTATTGCCAAGGATGGGCTGTTTAATTTTATGTAAATTTTTATTAATCCAGTTATACCATAGGCTTTACACAAGAAAATCGCTGCTAAAGAGTTTTTGCCAATATGTAAATAGCACGAAAAATCAGCAGTATTGACTTTCTCACAGAATCTTCCTTTTCAAGTGCACTTAAAATCTTACCTCATGAGCAACGAATTCAGAAATGACTGGGATAACCATCGATACTTCCAAATCAAGTGGGGCAAAGGGAAGCCCCTGGCATTCATGATGCTTGTCCATGCATTTATGGGGTTGTCACCTGAGATATTTTTATAGGTTTGTTTATGTTGTTAACCGCTGAAAAATCGAGGTCAAAAGAAAGACGCCAGTAAAGCCAGTAAGGAACCGCACCACTGCATTTTCCTCAAACAGCAAACAGAGCTGGAGGCCAAGAGCATCAACTCGAGCATTTTGTTTTTGCTTCTGCCCCCTCCTCCAGGTGTGATTTGTTTCCTACTGCATTGTGCTTCTAGATTTTTCTTCTTCTATACAAGAATGGACTTGGAATCATTTCAGAGGTTCCTTTAAATAATGCTGCAGTGGAAGCCTGAGGTTCTGCCTGACTTGCCCCCATTTTCCCTGAAGAGACAGCCCCCACCAAGTTTATGTCCCATGTACTTCTCACTGAGGCTTCAGAAAACACTGAATCTGTCTGACATGCTCCCTTTTTTTGGTACCTCTATCCTTTTATACATGATAATAACATGCATTCTACGTTCAGAAGAACACTGTGAATTGGTTCTCGGGCCTCATACTTGACAATGAACACAGGGTTTCCTCATTCAGGTCTACAGCCAGTCTTGCTCTACCACACTCCTTGCAATGGAGAATTCCACTCCATGATCAAGTTGGTGAGAGAGTCATCAAAGTGCAACATTCAAATCAGTGTCTCAAAGGCTCCCCCGTGTGTGCACATGAAAAATAACTCATCAGAAAAAAAAGCTCACTGGAGTAACTGCCTACTAAGAACAACAGGGATCAAATTTCAGGTCTCAAAAACACCCTAAGGTACAAGAAAATACCATGTTATGTAATTATTATTTTATTTACACGTGTCATGTTTAAAATCTAAAAGAACAATCAAGTGGGCTGATTTCGTGCAGACAGTAGCATCAGCAAAGAAATACATGCATGAAAAAAATTGATTTTTCTATAAGATGTGTGGAAAAAGGGGAAAATAATGAAAAATAATTGGATTTGTTCCAACTAGAAGTGCGCACAAAAATAAGAGATAAGCCATCTGAATATAACATTAGCAATTGATTTATGTATTTCAGCCCAAGAAAGGAACTACGTGAAAATAAACTGAAACATTTGTTGCACTTTCCAGAAAGCATTTTCCTGGTGGAAATGTTTTCAGATTTCCCCTTTGTGCACATTTATCTCTCCCTTAGGGGAAAACATACGATAGCTAAGACTGCTGTGTCATCAGCGACTTTCAAGCAAAAGGGAGGCTTCCAGAATATTAAAACCAAGCCTAGTAAAGACTATTTTTCCAATCTCTGCCTTTTACAGATGAAGAAAGTGAACTCGGAGAAATGAGTGGTCTTGTCTAAGCTCACAGAACTGACAGGAAAGCGAGAGCAGACCCCTAGTCTTGTGTTTTCTACTCCAATCATTATTCCTTTACACTGTGTTGTCTCCTAAAGTTTAATAACAGTAACAAATAATAAATAGAAAATATACTAACAATTCCTTAGCGATTCGGGGCCTTTCCTGGTTCCACACAAATTTAAGGGCTGTTTGTTTCAGTTCTTTGAAAAATGTCATTGGTATTTTGATCGGGATGGCACTGAAAGTGTAGATTGCTCTGGGTAGCATAGACATTTTAACTATGTTTATTCTTCCGATCCATGAGCTTGGAATATTTTTCCATCTTTTTGTGTCTTCTTAGACACAAATGTCTTTCAAGAGTGATTTGTAGTTTCTAGAATATAGATCCTTTACGTGTCTGGGTAAGTTAATTCCGAGATAACATATGATTTTTGGTGCTATTGTAAAGGGAATGGATTCCCTAATTTCTCTTTCTTCAGTCTCATTGTTCGTGTATAGAAATGTAACTGATTTCTGAGCATTGATTTTGTATCCCGCCACATTACTGAATTGCTCTATAACTTCCAGTAGTTTGGGGGTGGATTCTTTTGGGTTTTCCATATAGAGTATCATGTCATCTGTGAAGACAGACAGTTTGACTTCTTCTTTGCCGATCTGAATACCTTTTATCCCTTTTGTCTGATTGCTGTTGCAAGGACTTCTAGTACTATGTTGAATAGTAATGGCGAGAGTGGGCATCCTTGTCGTGTTCCTGATCTTAACGGAAAGGCTTTCAGCTTTTCCCCATTGAGAACAATATTCACTGTAGGCTTTTAATAGATGGTTTTTATGAAATTGAGGAACTAAGAGGCAGCCTATGGAATGGGAGAAGATATTTGCAAATAAAAGACTGGTATCCAAGATCTACAAAGAACTTCTCAAACTCAATACATGGGAAACAAATAATCAAATCAAAAAATGGGCAGAAGATATGAACAGACACTTTTCCAATGAAGACATATAAATGGCTAATGGACACATGAAAAAATGTTCAAAATCATTAGCCATCAGGGAAATTCAAATCAAAACCACACTAAGATACCACCTTATGCCAGTTAGAATGGCAAAAATTGACAAGGCAGGAAACAACAAATGTTGGAGAGGATGTGGAGAAAGGGGATTCCTCTTACACTGTTGGTGGGAATGCAAGTTGGTACAGCCACTTTGGAAAACAGTGTGGAGGTCCCTTAAAAAGTTAAAAATTGAGCTACCCTATGATCCAGCAATTGCACTACTGGGTGTTTACCCCAAAGATACAGACATAGTGAAGAGAAGGGCCATATGCACCCCAATGTTCATAGCAGCATTGTCCACAATAGCTAAATTGTGGAAGGAGCCGAGATGCCCTTCAACAGATGACCGGATTAAGACCATGTGGTCCATATATACAATGGAATATTACTCAGCTATCAGAAAGAACGATTTCTCAACATTTGCTGCAACATGGACGGCACTGGAGGAGATAATGCTAAGCGAAATAAGTCAAGCAGAGAAAGACAATTATCATATGATTTCACTCATTTCTGGAACATAAGAAGTAGGAAGATCGGTAGGAAAAAAAAAGGGAAGAAGAAAGGGGGGGTAAACAGAAGGGGGAATGAACCATGAGAGACCATGGACTCTGGAAAACAAACTGAGGGCTTTAGAGGGGAGGGGTGTGGGGGATTGGGATAGGCCAGTGATGGGTATTAAGGAGGGCACGTATTGCATGGTGCACTAGGTGTTATACGCAAGTAATGAATCATGGAACTTTACATCAAAAACTAGGGATGTACTGTATGGTGACTAACATAACATAATAAATTATCATAAAAAAGAAAAGAAAATATACTAACAAATAGTTCTTCTCATACTAAAAGGTACTGAGCACTTCCTCCAGGCTGACATGTTTTTAAATCCATTGCATAAGTTAACTCATTGGGCACTGAGAAGACTCCTCTGAGCTCTATTATCATCTCTGTTATCATCTATTATTATCTGAGAGAATGAGTGGTAGAGCCACTATGATAGCTAGCCAAGAAGTCTAGCTCCAGAGATCAAATTCTTCACCACTAGTAACTAAATAGGATACAGAAAATAAAACTGTTATTTGAAATGCAAAGGGGCATCAGCTATAGGATTAAACCTTACTCTTCAGGCAACGTAAAACTGAAAGCTGTGATAATTAGGGGTGCCTGGGTGGCTTAGTCAGTTAAGCATCTGCTTTCAGCTCAGGTCATGATCTCAGGGTCCTGGGATCGAGTCCGGAGTCTGGGTCCCTTCTCAGCAGTGAGTCTGCTTCTCCCTCTTGCTCTGCCCCTCCCTGCACCCATGCACACTCACTCTCTTTGTCTCATTCTCTCTCAAATAAATAAAATCTTTCAGAAGCTGTGATAATTAAAACAGAAGTAGGATCAATTTAAAAGGAATAAAAAATAACCACCTCAAAAGGAAAATCCTCACCCAATTAGTAGAACAAACGTGAAGCTTTGTAAGTATCCAATTTCATATAAGTCATCTAAATAGAGGGCTGCATTCTTTAGGATACCAACTGAAATCATACTCATCTATAATCAGAATTTATTCTTATCTATTTATTAAACCAATCCCTCTTCTAGGCAACTCTTGAACCTATCTTCCATGCAATAAAACCAGATTTTTTAATGGGGGCATGTACTGGGGGGTAGCAGTGCTGGCGGGGGTGGGGGAACTTGCCTACCTCTTCGATTGATCCAAATTAATACAAACTTCATAAAAACAGCAGTGACTGCCCCATTTTCACATTCAATAGAATTGTTAAGTCTTACCTTGCCAAACCTCTGTTGTTTGGTCCTCCTCCAGATACTTTCCCTCTCTTGGCTTCTATGACATCACTCCCTTGGCCCTTGCCTGGTCTTTCACTGCTCTTTAGCAGCTTCCTCCTCATAAATTTGCTTCTCCTAAGTTGGTATCCCCAGAGTTTGGTGGATTATCCCCCACCCTCCACCCATTCCCACACTCATAGTGAGTGACCACCCTCATACCCACAGTTTCCACTCCTACTTAGGGGCTGATGCCTGGCTTCCAGATCGGGGTCTACGAGTTAGTCCCATGCTCATGAAAACCACCTGACATCCACCCTCATCATCCTGTCTCTCCCCTTAAGTTTGGTTCCACCAGAAATACACCCTGAGCTAAGAAGTTGAGTGCCAAGAGTCATGTGAGAAGTGATCCCAGAATGCAAATGTAGGGGGTATGGAAGAATGGCAGGGCTGAGAAGGAAGTCAATGCTGGTGTGTTAAGGATCAGATAACCATTGTGAGCAACTCAGGTTCAGGTCCATTGGGGACCACCGGGAGCATGCTGCACATCTGTCCTACTTTATCCAATCAGTGTTTGAGACTGCTCCTAAGGGTCTTCACTCCCGGCTCTTCTAGCCTGCCTCCACATGGTCTTGCAAACGGGTAGTGCTGAGACTTGAGCTACTGTCTTGTCAGGAACACTGACTGCTGAGAGAACATGGGAGGAGCAGTGGTAGCACCTGCTCAAATCCCTGGGAGGCGCCTAGAGGTTTTAGAGAAATCCCAAGTGTCTCTGCACAGCCCACAACACATTCCATCACCCGCCCCCTGCTTTCTGCTTTCACCATTTCCCAGGCTTCCTGCCCTAACACTCCTGTGCTCTAGTCTTACTAACCTTCCAGCGGGTCCCAGGACCGTCAAGCTTGCTGCCTCTGTGTTTTGTACTTCCTATTCCTCTAGGAATATCTAGCTCTCCCTCCCAACCCTATTCCCATCTAGCCCAAATTTTTGACAAGATATAGATTGCCAATTTCCACATCTCAACATCTCAAGCCTTCCTTCAATTCCCTGCACCCATGTTGAGCACATCTGCCTGTGCGCCTGCCCTGCCCTCTGTCTCTCTTACCAAACTGCACAGGAGTTACTCACCCATGTTGCTAGACCAGCCCACCCGAGTATGAACTCCAGACCAGCAAGGACTGTGCTGGATTGGTCTCTGCATTCCCAGAGCCCAACACAAGGCAGAGGAACAACTGGAAGAACACCAAATAATTCCCGACAAGTCTATATATTATAGAGAATAAATAAGTCTCCAATTAATAAGGCAAAGCCTAGACCAAAAAGGGGGGGGGGGGGCTGGGAGGAAAAATAGCAATTCTCTCTTTAGTACATGCTTTTCTAAAAAAAAAAAAATACTAATTAGGAATGTTTTTCCTTACATGTGGGCCATAAATCAATTTGGTTCACTGTACCTCAGCTTCATTAGCTATATGCCTCTTTATTGGCATAGATTTCCTTAAAGGCCATCTAATGCATAAGATCCCTGAAAGAAAACCCCTGAGAATCTATCCTCTACATATGTATTCACGGATATTTTCTGACATTTCAACCTCTCATACTCAGCCTCTTTCATAGGAGGTGCCTTTGCACTGAACTCATTTAGATACCCCTAAAAAGATGAAACAATCACACAATTACCCTAAGACCCACTTTCCAGGCCCCTCAAGGTCACCAGTATTTACCCCCCAGCTGAGCAGTCCCTGCAGGGGATTTTTGCCAGCTTCAATGCTGATGGGCAGAAAGCCAATGCAGTGTGGGATGGGGGGGGGGGGAGTCCTGCCCTCCACTGTCACTGGATTGGGCATAAGCAATTTATTTGCATGCAAATGTACCCAACCTGATTCGAATAATGATTAAATTCTGATTCTAGGGCTTTTTTTTTTCTTTTTTTAGTTATAAGATGATGAAAAGGAGAAATGGGTGATGAACTATTTCTAAAGGCCAATTAGTTCAGCCAAAATTGATGTGAAAACTAAGCATATTGTAGATATCTTTGATCTGGGATCCTGTGACACAGTTTGTGCAGGGGAACTGCTGTTTGAAACTCTATGATTCATTGATCACTTTCACCATGTCTGATGGAAACTAAATTGCCTTCAATCCATGAAGACGTGATTTCTGCTTTTATTCCTCTGCTCCTCCTTGTCCTTACAATTTCACAACAGGAAGCAAAAACAATCACAGTTGAAATTCCTTGTTGAAGGTTTTAATATTGGGGGCTGCCTTCCATCACCATGCTTTGAGTCTTGTCCTAACAAGCACAGGGATCCTTTAATAGGAGATGATAGCAATCTACAAATACATTAATAATACAATCTGTTACAGCAGAAAGCAAAGAAGGAATGTTGTAATCCCCTGCACATAAGGCAGGTCTGCTGTTTATGTTTTATTTCATATTTTCAGTCCCACTGCAGGCAGTGAAGGAGTTGCTGTTCACAATGTTTTGCTGACCTCATAAGATACAATGTAAATAGATTTCCTACCCAATGACGCCAATGCAGAAACCAGTCTCTGTGTTTTGTATTGGGGGAGATTGCTTTGTATATTGCTTCCAATTCCTTGTGCAGATGAGAAAAGTTTTGCTTTGGTGTAAACTGATACCAATCTTCGCAAGTTTCTGTTTTCCCTAGTTCCTCTTCACTGACTACAGGATAGCAAAGAGGGAAAAGGTTAAGGGGAGGGGGCAGTGGAGAACACTGTACTGAACTCCTCTTCTCATTCCTACACTCCTTCCCTCAGGTCTATATCGCAGAGCTTTTTCTCAGGGAAAACACTGCTCTTAAAAGTTTGGAGTATCTATAAAGCAATCCCCAGTGGATAACAACAGCTAACAATTAATTCAATGAATACCCATTTAGTACCTTTAAGGGCAAGTTATGACTTTTCTAAGCATGTTCATTCCATTGTTGTCTTTTTTAATCTCAACATTCCTTTGAAGAAAGGAAGGACAGGATTTTAATTCACATTTTACCATCCAAGAAACTGGAATATACAGGTTTTTTACTTCATCCACAAACAAAGAGCAAGTCTATGAAAGGGAAACAATAAATCACAAGTCTTAATAACAGGAAATTCAGTGTCCTTACCCTTATCCTTCCCTAATCGTACAGCCAATTCCACTTTATAACAAAGAAAGGTGGAAAGAGATTGTTGTCACAGAGTCTCCTAATCAGAGGTCTATATACTCAGGCATGAACGTACAAAGTCCTGAGACTACTGTATTTAAAAGGGTGATATTTGTGCATTTTTCTGAAGATGGAGTCTAAAACTCCAAAATGGTTAAGAATGACTTAATCGTATCGTTTACTTTATGCTTGAAATAACAAACCAAATACATATGAGCCCCAACATTTCTCCTTCCTGTCATCTAAAATGTACCTTATTGCCATTAACCACAAAAGATCATATCTTAAAATGTGATAGCTTAAAAGAACAATAACCATTTCGTTATCTCACAGATCTTCCTTTGGAGCAGGGCTCAGCAGGCATGTCTGCTCCATGTGATGTCAGTGGGTCACTCCAACCGGGACGGGACCATCTATTCCCAAGATGGCTCTCACACATGGCTGGCTGTTGCTTCCTCTCCACATGGGCCTTTCTGTGGAGTAGGTGTAGCTTCCTCACAGCATGGGCGCTGGGTTCCAAGAGGAAGCATTTTAAGAAACAGAAAGCGCAAACTACCAATTTCTGAAGGCCTGAACCCAAAAGCAACACAATGACACTTCTGCCACATTGTATTGGTCAAGCGGTCACAAGATTCAAGCAGCCCAGATGCTGCTTCTTGATGAGATAACTAGATGACCGTCCAGATTTTGAGGTCCTGATTTAAAACTGCCTACATCCCTCTCGACAGCTTTTCTCTTCCTATGGTTTGCTTTGTTACTGTTCTTTCTCTCTTTTATAGATCTTTCCTGTGTGAGAAACCACGCTCTGCTATTTCCTACATTTCCCACCTCCCAGGATACTTGTGTAGCTAATCCAACCTACTACTAACTGCCAATGGCCCCACTCCTCCCTGCTGACACCTGGCTCCTTCTCAGCTCCACGTGTTGAACCCTCACAAAACTTCCTCACCGGCCACTGCAAGGATCCCATGAGGCATTGTGCGTGGTCTGCTCATTTGACAGAATCCTAGACAATAGCTTTAGAGGGAGAGTGGCTTATTCTTCTGTCTAAAAACAGAGGAATAAAAGTTACTGTGAGGGATTCATATTAGATATGAACAATGTGAATTAAGATAAAGAGACTGACCTCCTCTGGCCCTATGCACCCCAACATTCATAGAAGCAATACCCACAATAGCCAAACTGTGGAAGGAGCCGAGATGCCCTTCAACAGATGACTGGATTAAGAAGATGTGGTCCATATATACAACGGAATATTACTCAGCCATCAGAAAGAACGATTACCCAACATCAGCATCAACATGGACGGGACTGGAGGAGATTATGCTGAGTGAAATAAGTCAAGCAGAGAAAGACAATTATCATATGGTTTCACTCATTTATGGAACATAAGGAATAGCAGGGAGATCGGTAGGAGAAGGAAGGGAAAACTGAAGGGGGGAAAATCAGAGGGGGAGATGAACCATGAGAGACTATGGACTCTGGGAAACAAACTGAGGGCTTCAGAGGGGAGGGGGGTGGGGGATTGGGATAGGCCGGTGATGGGTATTAAGGAGGGCACGTATTGCACAGAACTCTGGGTGTTATACGCAAATAATGAATCATGGAACACTACATCGATAACTAATGATGTACCGTATGACGACTAACATAATAAAAAAAGAGAGAGAGAGAGAGAGACTGACCTCTTCCAACATCATTCTGTCAACTGCCGGCTGGACTTAGAACATTCCCAATTCTGCCTTCTAGTCACTAACCAACTATACTACACTCGGAAAAACAGAAATTATTCAAAGTTCCACTAATGCACCAACCAGTACTTACATTATATGCATCACTTCCCCCATTTTCTTTATTAAGTGAAGTGACTGATGCATAAAATTGGTTATCATCACTGAAAAATTATCTGATAGCATCTGCCTTAGGCTCCCTCACTCAGGCACTTGGAAAAAGTCTGCTTTTTCTCTGCTGCAGAGGTGATAAAAAAAGGACCACCAGCTGAGAAGAGGTTCTAACTCCAGGCCTGAGGGCTCTGTAAGCCACTATTCGAAAGATCAACCAGGCAGCCTAGATGGTTTAACATTTTACGTCTGTTCCCACCTACCCACCATCCCCCATTCAGAGCATCCAGGATCCCTTTGCCCTTAGAGCCTTTGCGTTCTCCTTGCTCTAGACAATCTTCCCTCAGAAAACCACAGGGCTTGTTTCCTCTTTCCTTTTTTTTTTTTTTTTTTTTGTTTCCTCTTTCCTGACAGAAGTCTTCAGGGCCTTATTTACGTATCACCTTCTCTGTGAACCTGCCCTACAAACTTGATCCACAATTTACAAACCACTATACACACATAATACACACGTACATACACATACACACCATGCTTCCCATCACCCTCCTCTACGTATATTTTCCTTGTCACTAATATATGATGTATTGCACCTCTCTTATTCACTGCCTGACTCCCCTTCTATAATGACAGCTTCAGAAAGGCAGGAGTATTTTTATGTCTTGATTCGTGGACCTAGAAGAGTACCTGACATCAAGGATGCATGCAATAAATATTAATAAATAACTGAATCAACTCTTGACCAAAACTGTGAGCACATCATGGTGGTAACAATGTGCTCCTAGTCACACTGTCTGCTTTGAAGGTAGAGAGCTACAGATCTGGTTCAAACAGCACCCAGCTGCATCAACTTAATACTCTAACAAATTACCGTAAATGTAGTAGCACAAAACAATAAAAGTTTATTATCTTACAGTTCTGTAGGTCAGAAGTCCAACATGGGTCTCAATGACCTAAAATAAAGTGTCAGCAGCCGTCTGCTCCTTCCTGGAGGTTTTAGGGCATGATTCGTTTCCTCATCTTTTGCAACTTCCAGAGGTCACCACATCCTCTAGCTTGGGATCCCTACCACCATGTTCAAAGCCAGCACTTCCAAATCCCCCTATTCTTTCTTAGTCCTATCTCCCGCTCTCCTTCTCTGCTTCCCTCTTTAAGAATTACATTGGACACACTCAATAATCCAAAATCATCTATTTCAAAGTCATCTATTATCGACCTTAAATCCATCTATAACCTTAAGATCCATAAGCTAACATATTCACTGATCCCACGGATGAGGACGTGGAACTCTTGCGGGTTGGGCATTACTTCTTCTCACCACATCTTCCTCTAGAATGACACAAGAAGTGGTTAAGTCCTCTCCCATCTATTTGATGGCTGCAACATATCTGATCCGGATCCAAACTCAGTCTGTGGGTTTGGTATAGCACAGACTTTCCAAGAGTTAAAGGCAGAAGACCCTCCCTGAAACTGCTGCTCTTATCAGCTGGTATGACCAACTCTGTCACCATCACTGAGGCCATGTTTTCGCAACAGAAACATGGAAATAACAAAACTCACTGACAGGGCTGTTGCAAAGATTAAATGTGGTAACATTTATAAAAGGGTCTATGTGCATCAAACGCCATACAGTGTTCAGCATCATTATATGACCGAGATCTCTAGCACCAGCGATATTCTAAGTTTGTACTGAGGGTGGTTTTGATCATTTGGCCCCTTGAAAGAAATGTCCTAAATGATCATTTGCATTAACTGTGGACAAATCAGAAGTAAAATTGACAATGCCACCTACAGTCCAAGTCTTGCATTACCATAACCTGGTTTGTGAGGACAATATTATGCCATCAAACCCATTTTGAACATGCATTTGGTTTTTCCTGTTTGAAGTTTCATATATTTTTCTTCAAAAAAATAACACCGGGAAGCAGATAATCCTCACCTTTATCCAATCTAAGAAGCAATCACTGTAGTCATTTTCGTATTTCCTTCTAGGCTCCTTAAGGGAGGCATTGTGTCTCATTCATTTTTGTAATTCTGAAGTGCAGAACTTTCCCTGGTAGAGAAAGATGTCTCAAGAAATATTTACGATTTAATGAATGGGTTAATACATTCATGATTAACTAATTGGTTAATTAGAGATGCTCATGAGCATGTGTTTATTCTGCTCATCTACAGTTTATAAATCTCTCTCCATCTTCATTTTCCAGTCCCTTGTTTATCCCAGTCCAATGTTCTGGACCACAGGGGTTCTGAACACATGGGGGAAATGGCCTTTGCATGGCCTCTGAAAAGTCATTAGAATTCTCTCCTTAAATCAACCTCTTTGAATGAAAAACACCAGTCTCCAATTCATGCTCCCCATCATCCACTCTCAGGAGCAAATATTTCATCCTAATGTTCCCCTAGCAAGGGCACTACAGGGAAGATTTTGAACTTCATATTCAAGTAAAAGCACTGAAGATCTGCAACATATTTAACTGAGCACTTCCCCAAAGATAGTTGTAAGTACTGCTGTTATGAAGCATGGAAAGATTTCACAGAGGTTAAAAGTGGACAAAGATATGATGGTGAACCTCCTGGCCTTTGATGGGCCTTGCCCGAAGGAGAGCTCATATCACAGGGGTCAGTGGATGACACCATCAGATACGTTCCAGTAAATCAAGGGCTTAGACAAATCTCAGAATCTGCTTCTGTGGAACCCAAGCTACAACCAATTTAATCCTCCACAGGGTAGATGCTTCATGCATTGGAACAACTTCCCAAGAAGGCAGTGGGAACTGGGCCCTTGATGATTCCATACTCCCTGATTTGCCAAGAGGGGAAGGCTTTGCTAAATTCAGAGTCTTCGAGTACTACACATCTGTGCTCAATACTTAGGGGGATCGGTGCCATTTATTTTGTCCTCCATCTAGAAGACTGAAGAAAAAAAGACCCTGTGTACAGCCCACTACAATTAGAACATATTGCTAAATGGACCAAGAGGTTACAGGAATAAGATACGTTTGTTTTGAACTTCCCTTAAAGTACCCTTGGACTTAGAATATAAAGGGAAAGAGGACTTGGCGATGAGAATTTTCACCGGCCACAAAAAATTCCAAGTTAACAATTAATTCCATAATAATCATTCTTGCCAAACTCACAGTAAATCTAATACTGGAGTGACAACATTTGAAACTATTTTCCCTTTAGGCACTTACTCCACATTGAGATGGCCAGGACAAGAAATAAACTCTTGCAGTAATGAATGGTTACTACCTTTTCTTTACAAACTCACCATAGATTCTGGTATACAAAACAAATTATTTGGCAGCAAAATATTAACTGAACTCTATTAGGAGCATGAGACTCTGAACTGAACTCTATGAGGGAACTAACTCATATGTGAAAAAAGAGAATTCTATAAATATTTCCCTGAGAGGATTATTACCTACAGGATTTTCTAAATTTTCTAAATCTGTATTTTAAGATTTTAGATATAAGCTTTAGCACAGTTTATGAGCTAAGTAGAACTTTAATTAGCAAAAGATGAAATACATTTCAGTCATCTGAATTTTCATTCAATCTTATTTATACTAATTCCAATCTGTGTTCCTCCAAATTCTTCAGCAAAATCCACGTTTGTCAAATAGGGTAGCTCCTAGAATCTTAATACAAAGGTTCTAAAACACACACACACACACACACACACACACACACACAGAATGCTTTGGCACAAATACCAATTTTTCCTATCACAAGATTGTTTAGTTGAACTGGTTTCGAAAATAAATAGAAAAGAAAACGACACATTTTAAATTACAGCTATTTGGTCTTCCTTTAAAATTTTCTCTATATACCTGAGATTTTTATCCCTGGAAATAATAATGCTCACGGTTATTTTTTTTTTTTAAGATTTATTTTTTTTTTTCTATTTTAGAGAGAGAAGGAGAGTGCACACAAGCTAGGGGAGGGGCAGAGGGAGAGAATCCGCTGAGCGCAGAGCCCAACACAGGGCTCGATCCCATTACCCATGAGATCATGACCTCAGCAGGAACCAGGAGTGCAATGCTCAACCCACTAAGCCACCCAGGTGCCCCCAAAATGCTATTATTTTTAAATTAACTAGGAATTTTGTCTTTATGAAGAACTTGGAACTCTTTGGAGATCTCTTCTGTTAAAAAGAAAATGTATACATGTTTCCCAGACAGGTTATGTTTCAATTACCTATAGATTTACCCAAATTTTCTAAATCCTGTGTTTTTTCAACTAATATAACCCCTTATTTTCTTCAGTATTAAGAACTAAATTGAACTCTCATCAACAAAGTTAAATGTCATCAACTAAATTTTCATCTCATCTTATTTACATCAATTGAAATCTGTGGTCCCCTAAATTTTCCTTAGCAAACTCAGATAACCACTAAGCACAAATGAAGTCAATATTTCTAGTCCCCAGTGATGAAATTACAAATTTCTAAGTTGTCGTATCCATTTATACGTATATAAGATCTGTGTTTGAGGATGGAACAGCTTCAAGGTCATTACTTTGGCAGAGCCCATGAATCTCCATGAGTATCTACCAATCTGGGATTTTCTATACCCTGCTTTGAAGTAAACATTTTGTTGAAAGCAAAAATCAATTCACCAAACCAAAGAATTCTTGAAGAGAAATATCAACTCTCTCACACCTTCACCTGCAGGACAGTTCCAAAACCCAATGTCGTTTGAGGTTATACTAGTACTTCTAAATTAATTCACAGTAAGACAGATTTTCTTCAAAGGGCTCCACCCCAAGGCCTTTCCCAGTCAATGTACAAGGACGGGGACAATGGGATTCTGCTAAACCGAATCCCATTCAAGAAAAGAAGTGACCAGGGCACCTGCGTGGCTTAGTTGGTTAAGCTCTGATTCTTAATTTCAGCACAGGTCTTGATCTTGGGGTCGTGAGTTCAAACCCTATGTTGGTCTCCATGCTGTGCAGTGATGGTGAGGGCCCAGCAAATTCCCACCTTATTTATCAGAATAGCTGTTAGTAGGAGAAAGTCGACAGCCTCCATCTGACAAATAACTGGTTGAAAAGCAATCAACCACAGACAGCTGATTATTCTAAAGCACTTTTTAAATGTAAGGT
Source organism: Ursus americanus (assembly GCF_024610735.1). Classification (NCBI taxonomy): domain Eukaryota; kingdom Metazoa; phylum Chordata; class Mammalia; order Carnivora; family Ursidae; genus Ursus; species Ursus americanus. Next base: position 41,862,008 of record NC_142131.1, on the reverse strand, counting down.
CTTTGTTAATTTTTGGAAATTTGACTTCTACTATTTAAGATGGCCCATTCCACAACAATGGGTTCATAATTAGATCTATTTATTTTGACAGTCCATAGCTCCTGATAAAAGGCCATATGCAACATTTTCAAATTAAGGATTTTTCCTACAAAGAACATTATTATTCACTATGTGAAATATTGAGGCTTGAAAGGGAAGCGTAATCAAAGACCACAACATAAAATTCCATTATCTCGGTGTCTGGTTTTGCGTCTGCTTTCTCAATTTAAAAAGGAAGTACAAGAAATAAGTGTACTAAGTAGCGAGGCATGAAAGATGGGAGAATGGAACTGCTGAGCTCGAGCATAAATATCTCAAGAGCAAAAATTGTGCCTTTCCTTTTTCTTTTAGGTTTGCAAAATATAGTCCATGATCTATACTAGGTCCTATTAGTATGCGGTATCAAGATTAAGATAGGAGAAAAAACAAGCAAAACTCCTCTTCAAAACCCTCCCACCTTCTGCCGCAGACCCCTCTACCCTACTTGAGTGCCCATTCTATGAGTTGAGCCCCCCTTCCCAATATTACACCCTCCAGGCCTGCTCATTACCACTGCCAGGGCTACCATGTAGAGATGTACAGGTTGTTTACTGCACAAAGGTACCCAGCTGCAGGGGCCAAGTAAGAGCTGAAACCTCCACAGTTAACAAGAGAATCACCTACTAGTGCCCAACCGGGAAGGCCCCTTATTTGTTGACTACTTTGCAAACGCCAGAGGTATCTTGCCATCACTGAGGAAGTGACTCAACACAGTGGCTAAGTCAAGGTAAGTGGTCAGAGTAGCACTGACAGCAGGCAAGGTGGCTGCCACATTACTGGGCCTATTACCAGTTGGACAGACCAACCAATTGCCACCGGAGCCTCATCATTTCCATACAGGTGTTAACTTTAATCGACACTGAGGGTCTGGCACTATGCCATCTAGAGCAGGAGTATCCCAGCTCAGGTGACTACCCCCTGCCTGAATTCTTGAGAAAGACACTGTCCCATAGCACCGGTTGCTGAAGGGCACCTTGAAATCCTCTTGGGCCAACATACCCACTCCCCAAGGCAGGGATTCCCCCTACAACATCCTGTTAAGTCAGCCAACCTACACCTGAACACTTGTAATGAGCAGCCATTCCTCCAAAAGCTACCATTTTTCACTTTAAGAAAATCAGCCTTTCTCCTATTCTCCTGTATCAGGAATTAGAGTAATGACCTATCATCTATTCAATGCTTCTTATAGGCTTTAGATAAAAGAGTTTATTTAATCCCCAAAGCAATCCTGTAAGGGAGGTACTATCAGTGCCCTTTTTCAAATGAGTAATAAAACCAGAGAATCAAAGAACGTGCCCAGGGTCACACAACTGTGAATGAATGTCTGTATGTGGCTTAGACTGCAGCACCCTGTTTGTACTCAATGAGCTCTACTTCTACATGCTTAAAGCACCTTTCTTTTCAAATTACAAAGAGATGCACATCCCAAAATTAAACTTTCAGGTGCCTGAAGTTCCACGATATGGTTATTTATACTAATGAGGGAGGAAAAGGGTAAATTCAAGCAATTTTTATATCTCATTTGAATAATTACTGTTTGTTTTCTTCTATCTGATCTATTCTGGACCTATTTGATAGCTGTGCTCTCAGAAAGTAAACTCACTCCTTCATTTCCAAGGTCTTGGAGTTGCAGCATGAGAGGTCAAGGGATGAGAGCAGGGGCCAGTGCAATACTACCTCTGGGTACTGCTAAAGAAACTTCAAGAAAGCAATGAAGTACAACAATTTTGAATGTCATCGCTTTATCTTTTCTTCTCCTACTTGAAATATAGAATATTAATAAATGCTTTAAGAGGGGAAAAAAAGATGACAGCAAGAAGAAAAATGAAAGGCTCAAAAGAATGCCTCTGTATAAAATGAGCTGATTGGGAGCACCTGGGTGGCTCAGTCGGTTAAGCGTCTGCCTTCAGCTCAGTTCATGATCCCAGGGTCGTAGGATCGAGCCCCAAGTCTGGCTCTCTGCTCAGCGGGGAGCCTGCTTCTCCCTCTGCCTGCTGCTCCCCCTGCTTGTGCTCTCTCTCTCTCTCTCTCTCTCTCTCTCTCTCTGTCAAATAAATAAATAAAATCTTTAAAAAAATAAAAAATAAATGAGTAAATTCTATATAGTCAAATCATGCCCTTCCAGCATTTGAACTCCTTTCTATATTTAGTGCATTACTCACCATGTAGTTCTTAGAGGAAAACAAAGCTACTTCCATTAGAGTGGACAGAAGAGCCAGACTCTTGCTCTTGCAGCCCCTCTGCCAGTTACATGGCACAGATCATAAGCTTGCCATGAGCAACGAGACACACCCATCCTGGGGCTTCAGATCAGGGACCAGTGACTCAGCGAACAGGGAGCCTTCATGCTGGTGATGTTGACAGCAGCAGTCAGTGGCCAGGCAAAGAGCATCAGCAGCACTCACAGCAGCATGCCAAGCCAGCCCCAGCCGTGGGCATGCAAGTCACCACGCTGTGTCCAGTAGGGGCAGCAGTGGCGGCTCACCACGCTGGTTCCGTAGTATGACTCTGACTGCAGTTCTGGCTTCTCCTTGTTCCCACCCACAGTCTAAGTCTAGCACCCAAAATTTTTTCAGAGATTCTACCAGATGCCTGTTATCTTTCAGAAAATTTCTGTTACGCTTAAGTCAGCCCGAGTCAGCTTCAACTGCTTGCCTTGAAGATTCCCAAGGGATATATTATGTAAAAGGACATATTTGTGCTAAATCAGAACAACGGCAATGACATCAGGCTATAGGAGGAGCTGCCACCAAACCCTTATGAGCAGGTGGGACTTAACCTACCCTTGAACCTGAAAAATCACAAGGATGACCAAACACTCTCATGTTTTTTTCATTACTGCATCATGCAATGACCCATCTGGAAGTCCCACTCACCGTAGAAGAATACAGAATGGGAAGGCAGAAAGGGATGAGACTGCAGTTCACAAGTCTTTCACGGTTTCCCACCATACTTAAATGTAAATTCTTAACCAATCCCAAGTGCATTTAATAATATATAAATTCCTTGTCCTGACATTCTGCTATAAAATACACTAGATTATAGAACTGGTATTAGGGGTAGAGAGGTGAAGATGGCTTACTGCACAAATTCCTCATTTCCTTGTGTATCAGGGCAGCATCAAAGCACAGCATTTGGGACCAAAGACTTCTAAGCTATTTTAAAATAGAACCAGTCTTTGTACATAAGGAAACTGCTATGGGGTACACAGGACTTTATTACACAAAAGCTGTGTTTTAAATAGAGGAAACCTGTTTAACAAACCATCGTGGTCAAGGAAAGTAAGGACAGCATGAACACAAATTTCAAACAAGTGGTTCAGAGAAAGAAAGCACACAAGAGGAAGGGCTTCTCTTCCTAAGCAAGCAGGGGATGCACAAGAGTTCATTTCATTATGAGGCTTTAAACTACCTGAACTTATGGCATAATTCATAATGAAACATCTGAAGACACAAAGGACAAATCATGATAAACTACAAAGACCATGTTACAAGAACAGCTTTCTTTAGTCTACTTAACTGTTGAAGCCCCAAGTTGCTAAATGACACACATCCCCGAAGCAAGCACACTCTCTTGCCCTAAAGATGGAGCACTGAGCCTACATCCTTTCATGGAAAGACCACCAGGCTGATAGCAGCTCTGCACCTGATAATCACAAGCAAGTGGAGGTGATAGCTTGACATTGATCTTCATCAAGGGCGAACCACAGACTCTCTGCAGTATCTCACTCCAGACTCCATTTCAGGGATCCAGATGTTAAACGTGAGCACTGGCTAATTCCTTGTCTTAACAGGCACTTCCCAGGAAACCCCAATCCTGCAGAGACCCCTCCAGCTTGCTTAGCCTGATTAAAGTGCTGCTTAGTACAAAGCATTGAAAAGGTTCCCAGAACATGTTTGCAGTGTCTGCCTCAATCAACAGATATGCCTAGCTCAATAAACTGATACACTCTGTCCTCTTCCCTGCAACATCTTAATAAGAAAGCCAGAGAGCTTCAAGCTTTTTCGTTAACCTTTTAAACCACTAGAAATGAGTCTGATAAAACCTAAAGATGAGTTTCCAAAGTGGACAAGAAACACTGAACTATCACTCCTCATCAGCCAAGTGTAAAAATATAAAATACAACAAAAAAAATTATACTGGAATGCAGACAGCTGAGAAATACGAGTAATGACTTCCAATGCAGCCCCCAGGAGGGGATGATGAGGGGGCCACTGGTAGAGATTGTTTCTTTGTACCAGAAATGCCCGAAAATAGCAATAATGTGAGAACAATAATTCCATCCACCATGCCCATAGGCAAAGAACACTGAACTCTAACAGCAAGTAATATTGGCAGCACATTCTGGAGGTTGTGTGACGTGCTTGGAAAAAGCATAGGAACTTGGCCATCCAGAGATCTTATGGTTCAATCTCAGCTCTACTGTTTTCATGAGTTTTGTTTCCTCACTTGTATCATGAAGACAATGAAGTCTTCCTCCTACAGCTGCTGTGAGATTGACATGAGATGACATGAGTAAAATGTCCACCATGGTACCACATGGAAGGTGCTCAGTAATTACTGGCTCCACCCCCCGTTTCCTGAACACCTGCAGCCACAAGGAGCTGCTTCATTCCTGACTGCCATTGGGTGAGTTGCTCTCTCCAGGTCCATAGCTTCCTGGCAGTCTGTGGTTGCACCATCAAGTTGACAGTCACACCTTGGAATGCCCTGGAGCCACTTTACACAATATGCACAAGCCCTCACTGTATATGGGCACCTAAGGTTGAAGATCATGTGTAAGGCAGTAAAGTGGCTTCATTCCAGTCCCACAGTCAGTGATCTTCTGTGGATGCTTAACATTCAGTAAAACTGCCATGTGATACTCAGACAACATGGCAAAGCATTCCTAAAACTGTCATCGTTGATTCCCATTCACCCTCATGGTACATTCCTTGTGCCCTCATAATCAGGCACCCCATGACTTTATGTGATAAATGCTCCCTGTATTTCCATGGCTATCATCTCTACAGAATCACCTTTGGAGGCCCCCCAACTCAGACTCTGCCCCAGGTCTCACAAAAAATTTTACCTGCTCAATGTCCCATTTATAAAATCACAAATCAAACCATTTACTGGAGATCTACTCTATTCCTCAATTTAATTAAGAAAAATTGTGGCCCTGAGGCCAAGAGAAGTGATGCCAGATGCTAGGTGATGTCAGAGCCAGGTCTGGAGGACAGACCCTCTGGCTCCAAGGCCAGCACGGTTTCCACTACATAGCGCTACCCTAGATGAGAGGCTGAGCAGACCAAACCATGGCCAACAATAGCTTAGTGTATTCCTGCTCTAAAGTAATGTTTGCTTTTAACAGAGACCTTAGCTAAACAGTATGAGTAATACTTAAATTCTAAAACAGTAGCCATGGCCAGTGGGAAGATAATTAGGGTTGAACAAGAGGCTCTGACTTCCCCAAATCATTCCACTTATGTGACCACGTACAATCCCAAGAAACGTACCGAATATGAAGGAAAATGTGACCTCCATCCTCCATCCTCTATGTGTTTGACACACATTGGCTGAGTGTCCAATATGTACAAGCCATAGTGTTATAGGGATTCAGAAGATCACGCCTCCCCCCCCCATTATTCTCTTACTGTGTGCTCATCGTCACAGTCATACACATACCTGCCATTTTACAGATAAGAAAACTAGGTCCAACGAAAGTAAATGCCCTGAGTCCTGAGGTCTAACAAAAGCTAAATAAATACCCCAAGGTCCGAAGTTAGTAATTAGCAGGAAGTGGGATTCAACCTGCTCTACTCCAGAGCCTATGCCTTGGTCCCCTTCCTGGTGCTTTCTCTGTGCAGGCGCATGGCTGACTTTTGTTGGGGGAGTGTCAGGAAATGCAAATAAGAAAGAACCTGTGAAGCAGTAAGCACAGTGCTGGGCAGGTAGTAAAAGCTTTATTTTTTTAAGGTTGACAGGAAAAACCATTTTATAAAACTTATATCTACTTTGGAACTCGACACTTCGGGTTGCAATGCCAATATAATTACATAAACAGTACAGAATTTAAATGTTAACTCATCACTTTGTGAAAATTGTCTGAAATTTTCAATGGTACGAAAAGAAAAAAAAAAATCTACACTTTTTTCTGGTTCCTACAATCCGACCAAACTATAGTTTGTGTGCCAATACCCCAGGCATACAATTTTACCCTATATACTTAACCTAGAGATCAGGCCACATTCATTTTTCATTTAAGCAGTACACAGTGAATGGGTGGTGTTCAATAAAACCATATTGACTGCCAGGGCACCTGAGTGGCTCAGTCAGCTAAGCATCTCACTCTTGGTTTCACCTCAGGCCCCTGATCTCAGGGTCCTGGGATCCAGCCCCACCTCGGCTCTGCACTCACCGCCAAGTTTGCTTGGGATTCTCTCTCACTCCCTCTGCCCCCACCCCCCTATGCTCCCTCTCCCTCTCTCTCTCTCTCTCAGATAAATAAATAAATCTTGAAAAAAAAAAGAGCAAAACTATGTCGACTGCCTGGCTAAGAACCATGAGAATGGAATGTTGAACAACCATTCTTTGGCTTGGAACAATGGGTTTGTTAAGTATAATTAAAATTAAAAGACTTCCCTTAGGATTGCATTACCTCTGTTGAAGTGACTATCACTCTCTGATACCAGGTTACCGAATGCCATTTCAGAGGCATACAGCTTCTAGAGCAGCACTATTTAACAGAACTTTCTATGATGACGAAAATGATCATTTTGTTTCTACTCCACCAAGTATGGCAGCCACTAGTCACATATGGGTATTAAGCACCTGCAATGGGGTTGTGTGGTTGGGAAACTGGATTTTTCATTTTATTTCATTTTAATTTAATTTAAACGAATAATTTAATTTATGTGAATAATCCCATGTAGCTGGTAGCCACCCAGAAGAGATAACACAGTTTTAAGAGGAAATGAGAGCATAAATGTTGATTTATGGAGGATGGAGTGAGGGCTTAGTAACTTAACATTGCAATTCTTGATACATCCTTAACTCTCCAGAAGCGTTATCACCAAAAGGACCTGAGCCATGTTGGAAAGAGACGAGTTTGCCTGCAATACTCCTCCTTCTCTAATCCTGGGGTCCCTTTGGATAGGACCAGGACCACAATCACGAACTAGAGAATGAGACAAAGCAAAATGACTTTGGAATCTCTAAGCCTTATTTTCACAAAGGATAAAAGTGGAATTCAAAGATGAAGCCAACTATCCCATGTCATAAAATGGCAGAACTATGGAAGCCCCTGAGAGACCATCTACTTTCTTTCAACTGAACTCAGCTGCCACTGCAGCTCTCATCCCTAAAAAAACTGTGGGAGGATATGATTTCAAGGGTTGCAGGAAAACAATAAAAATGCATAAAGGATGCCAAGGATAGGATGTAGGAACTAGTACCCCCATCCGAGTGGCCAACCCATCAAAACTAGGCAACTGCCACTTGCAGTCAATTGTAGCCATGTAAGAATCTGTTCTCTGATTATGCAGTTTTCCCAAGAGAAGCAAGGAACAGAGTTAGCAACCTCCCACTTCACCCATCTACTCCTCCCCTTCTAATTCCCCACCTCCCAACTACCAGGTATACTTGCATGAGAACAAAGATCTTGGGACTGGGGAAATTTCTTCAAAATTCAGAAGAATTAATCTGTAACCAGTGAAACTTTTGGCACTACGATGAAAATGAGGCTACTTGGCCTTACCCAGATCTCCTCAAATCATAGTGGCTGTCACTATATCCAGCCCAAACCTCGCTGGGAGTCTCACTACATCTACTATGAAAACAAAAGACAGAAATAGCTCAATGTTTAGAAACTCTCAGATGCTTATGGTACTGATTATTAATTATAGCTGAATGGCTTATGTCCATTTGGAAAGGAATATGGGCTGAGTGTGAGGCAGACACTTGGCTAAGGAGTTTATAGCAATTAGCATATATTAATCTCTAAAACACCCTTGTGAAACAGTGATTATTATTATTACCAATTTATAGACCATAAATTACAAGACTGAGTATCTTGCTCAAGAACACAAGGGAGAAAGTAATAGAATACAAATTCAAAGGCAAGTCGGGCTCCAAAGCCCAAGCACTTTGCACCACACCCTACCCCCTTCTCACCGCACCAACCACAGCCATAAAGACTCCTTATTCTTTCCAAGAGATGGGCTTTGGGGGGCTCTCCATATAATAGATCACTTTGTGCTTTTTGTTTTCTTTCCTAATTACAGTTCCATCATTAATGAATGGTGGAAATTCTATTACTGTAATTAAGAAAAATAATTGAGGTGTTTCTGGCTAAATGAAAATAACAAAATTCAACATCTGCAATGACAAAATCATTGGTAACTATTCTCTACCCGGATTCACCCCACTCCTGATAACCTGTCAACAGCGAAACACGAGTGTCAGATGACATAGCTTTTCTTTTAAGTTTTTAAACTACAGCAGAGTTAACATACAGTGTAATATTAGTTGCAGGTGTACAATATAGTGAGTGATTCAACACTTACATACAACACCCAGTACTCATCCCAAGTGCACTCCCTAAACCCCACCACCTATTTCACCTATCCTCCCCACCCACCTCCCTTCTGGTAACCATCAGTTTATTCTCTATAGCTAAGAATCCATTTCTTGGCTTATCCCTCTTTTTCTCCCCCTTTGCTCATTTCTTTCTTAAATTCCACATATGAGTGAAATCATATGGTATTTGTCTTTCTCTGACTTATTTCACTTAGCAAATAATCTCTAGCTTTACCAACGTTCTTGCAAATGGCAAGATTTCATTCTTTTTAAGGATTGAGCAATATTTCATCATATATATGTGCATACACGCATAGATACCACATCTTCTTTATCCATTTATCAGTTGATGGACACTTAGGCTGTTTGCATAATTTGGCTACCGTAGATAATGCTGCTATAAACATCAGAGTGCATGGATCCCTATGAATTAGTATTTTTGTATTCTTTGGGTAAATACCTACTAGTGCAATTGCTGGATTATAAGATACTTCCATTTTTAACTTTTTGAGGAACCTCCATACTATTCCCACAATGGCTGCACTAGTTTGCATTTCCACCAACGGTCCAAGAGGGTTCCCCTTTCTCCACATCCTCGCCAACACCTACTGTTTCTTGTGTTGTTGATTTTAGCCTTTCTGACAGACGTGAGGTGATACCTCATTGTAGTTTTGATCTGCATTTCCCTGATGAAACTCTTGGGACTACATCAAAATTAAAAGTTCTGCACAGGGAAGGAAACAATCAAAAAAACTAAAAGACAACCTACAGCCTGGGAGAAGATATTTGCAAATGACATACCCAGTAGAGGGTTAGTATCCATAATATATAAAGACTTATAAAACTCAACACCCTAAAAAATGAATAATCCAATTAAAAATGGGCAGAAGACATGAATAGGCATTTTTCCAAAGATGACCCACAGATGGCCAAGAGACATATGAAAAGACTTAGCTTCTTTTTAAAATTGCCACATCTAAATATTTAAAGGACAGGACTCTTACATGAAAATTAATTTTTAAACAGGAAAAAGAAGGGGGGCTATCGGCAATGAATGTACTATCCCAAAGTGCTCGAGCTGTTTTCTCTGTCTAAAGTAAAAACTCTCGATGTGCTATTTATATCAGTCACATCTCTCCTGCTTGAGAAGCCACATCTACAGTGATGAATGGGTAGAGTCTAGGGCTTCTAATGCTGTCTACCCTGATGGTAAACTGATATATAGTCCTCAGCAAATTCCATTTGAGCTCATGATTTTCCTGTAAATGTGCCCCAGAACAGCTGCCACATTCCTAAAGTCTAGGCAAAATTTATGATCATACTTCAATATTTGATTATTGTGTAGGAGCTTAACGTACAACTCCCAAAATAGCAATAATACAATTGCAGTTTTTACTTCATTCCTGGCTGCAAGTACTCTCAGCTTTACATTAGCAGGCTTTTTTGATAGAGATTAATTTCATTTTCTTTCTACTGGCTGTGTTAATAAAAACAAGCACTGTTGAGAAAATAGGACTATGTGGCACAATTAGCTAATACCCATTCCTTCTACTTCTTGTAAATTATGTTGAAATAAATTGCAGTAAAAACAAGTTTGGGGATTTCAATCTGCTTCCCAGTGGCTGCTTAAAAAAGTGCTATAAACTCAGCAAAACTAGCCGTTCTGAGAACCAAGAGGAGAAGGCTAAATGAAAATGTGCACTAGACCTGGCAACGAGGTGGCAATGAGAAATGAAAAAGGCCAGGGGAAGAGACATGATGGACACAGAGGAGGCCAAGCAGCGTGGGCTGGAGGAGGACAAGGACCACAGGTGTCTGGAAAAGCTCTGATGAGCAGCTGCCCAGGAACCAGGGCATCGTGTAATACATAAGCCTACCTCTACCTCTTTAATTATGACCACCAAGGATTTCAAACAACTATTGTCCAACTCTCAGCTCCTGAGCACGTTAGAGTTGAGGGAGGAAGCTTTTCTCTCAGAAGCTCATCAAAGAGCTCAACTTAGCCACAAAACGAAACAAAACAAAAACAAAACACCCACCACTGAAGGTCAGAGCATGTGCACATTTAACGTAACTTGGATCGAGAGCCGACTTGTAGACATATCTCCTTTTCCCAAGTACAAGACCCTGAATCTCCCTTCAATTCATTCTTTCATTCCTGAAGTAGGTGAAAATGTACCCTCAAAATTCTTAGCCCCTCTTCCCACCAAGAAGTGGGGCCTGTGTCCCTGCCCCTTGAATCTGGGTTGGTTTTGGGACTGCTGCGGCCCAGAGAGGACAGGGGAATGCCGAGGGTGGTCATGAAGGGCAATGCCGCTTCTCTCTCCTCTGCAGGAACATGTACACATGGGGCCTTGAGCTCCAGGTACAGTGGCTGACAGCCCTGAGGGCCACCAGGCTATAAGGAAGCAAAGCCACATCGATACATCACATGGAGCCATTCTGGTCACCAGACATGTGAGCGAAATGTCTTCTAGCCCAAGCATCAGGCCTCCCCCTGCCTTTCAGGTCTCCACAGCTGGAGCACAGCCAACCTGTCCCAGCTGTGCCCTTGATGATTTTTGACCCACAGCCTCTCCCATGACCTTAAGAAGATGGTGGTTCTCAGCTGCTAAGTTTTTAGGTAATTTGGTGCACAAATTAACCTCAGTGGGCTCTAGAACTATCTTTTTGCTCCATTTCCACCTTCGATGTCTCTCTGTGGAACCTCCAATCCTTAAACAAGTAATTTCTACTTGTTTTAGCCCCAAAACTCTTTGTTCAAATGAAAATTAAGCAATGAGGCTCTTTCAGCTCACAATGTGACAATCATCCATCTTTTAGAAAACAAATAGGTGGCTTTCCTTCTACCAATCAAATAGCCTCCTCCCTTCTCCCACAGTGGAGGGAATATGTGACAGAGAAGAGTATGGGGAAGCCAGTGTCTCATCCTCACCCCAAGGGTTGTGAGAAGAAGGAAACGAGGAAAAAAGACAAAGTAGTCAGAGGTGGGTATGAAGGAGTTTGCTCCTGCCCCTCCGGAAGGCTCTAGAGAGATAGGAGCTCTCAGGTGGCCCCATAGCTAAGTACATTTGGAGGCAGGCAAGCAGAAAGGCAGACAGAAACCATGGAGTACAGCTTTTCTGAGCACCTCTTTCCTTGTGGGAACCACTGTGGTATGGCTGGCACTCAGTAGAGGCTGCTGGGGGCGGGGGGTTCCCAGCTCTTTAAGACAGAACTTGGAAAATAACTGAGCTGACAGCCATATGCCAGCCTAATGAGGGATGAGTTGGTGCCCTAGCAAGGAACAGAAGTGGAGAGTCCAACTGGGGACAACCAACTTCTGTTTCTGACATGCATTGGACAGGGATTCAGGGGGCCTAGGACCCCAGTGAGAATGAGAGGATGCTCAGAGAGCCAGAGAGGGGAATGATCCTCACCAGCTCAGACCTCAGCCAAGAGTGCCGCCAGGCCACGCACCAAGTGGGAGAACAAGTGGAGCAGTGGACACCATGCCATGGGCTCTGGGCTCTTCCCTCCCACCTGCAGCCTGCCTGATCCCTCCCCTCCCCCCACACACCTCATGTTGGACAGGAGCCTGGACAAGTCTGGAACCCTGAGACACCTGAAAGGCTGAGCACTTTTTCCTAGAGACAGAGCATTATCTGAAATCAATACACCAGACTAAGACTTAAAGCAACTTGGACATTTAATTAATTTCCCCTCTAATCAGCAAGCGTTTGCTCAGGAGAAATCACATTAGTTAAAATCAAAATTAAGGAGCTACATGTTCTCTGCCAATCCAGATGTGATGGGAATGAAATCTGTGGCTCACCACAGGAGCTTTACAAATACCATCTCACTCCATTCGGAGAACAACCATAAGCCTCAGTCTGTGACTCTCTTCCTCATTCAACAACCTGCCAGAGCTCACACAGCCCCCAAGCGACAGAGCCACAAAGGTCTGAGCGCTTGACCACTGCAGTATTGCCTCACTACCCTTGGTCCAGGCTTCCTGGGAATACATCGGCAATGTGCAGCACCAGTTTATTTATTTAAAAACACAAGGCACTTACCGGGGGGAAAGGCATTGTTTTACGGCTTTGCAAATATGAACTTGTATAATCACCTGGCCAGTCATACAAAGTAGGTACTATTATTATTTCCATTCTATGCATGACAACACTGAACCCAGAAAGCAAAGTGATTTACCCTAAGTCAATTTTGCTGCTAATAAATGGAGGAACTGCTATTTGAACCCAGACCATGGGGAATGAGTAAGGAGCTATTAAACTATCACAGTGGACAAAGACAGAGTCAAACAACTTCAGAAACTCTAACCTTTCAAATCATAATGGTTCTAGGTTATAATAAAACCCTTCACACGGTATAATCTTCAGGGCCAATAAAAAGGAATATCATTTCCAGAAGCGTTCGTTTTCCGCTGGTATAAAAATCTGTCTGAAATAGTTAGAACCGGTAGCTAGGCCCAAAATAGGTTATGATGTTTAAAAGGAAAATAGACTGGGGCGCCTGGGTAGCGCAGTCGTTAAGCGTTTGCCTTCGGCTCAGGGCGTGATCCCGGAGTTCCGGGATCAAGTCCCACATCGGGCTCCTCTGCTGGGAGCCTGCTTCTTCCTCTCCCGCTCCCCCTGCTTGCGTTCCCTCTCTCGTTGGCTGTCTCTCTGTCACATAAATAAATAAAATCTTTAAATAAATAAATAAATAAATAAATAAATAAATAAATAAATAAATAAATAGAAAATAGACTAAAAGACTACTGCAAGTAGAAAGCAAAGTTATTTAAAGACTACTGTTTAAAGAACTACCCTGGACTTTGATATTATTACCAGGGCTGTATGAAGTAAGAGAACAAAGTCAGATCGCAAGAGGAAGTGCCACACAAGTGTTAGCTAATTTATCTATCCTCGTCATGATCATTATTGCAATTATTAGCTAAAACCAAGACATCACAATATACGAAAGTGATCCTTACATAAAAAAGAATTTTTTTTTCAAATGGTGACATTCATTCCCTACCAAAAGCAAGGCATTTCAATTTTTAACATTATTTTTGAATATTTAAGGTCAATCCAAACCATTTAGTTCCAAAAGAGCAAAACGATGTTAAAAATCAACTCTACATCAGGGAATTCAAAACCATGTGTAAATGAAGGAAAATGTACAATTCACCCTAAATTAGAAATATTCTTTTTTCTCTCCCCTGCTTTAGTTATAAGTGATTACCCGGACATTTATCAACTTTCCTACATAAAAATGTCAACAGATACAGAATTTATTCCACCACCATTGACCCAATCATGTAAACAGCTTGCTGGAAATTACCATGTTCATTCCCCAAGGAAAATCATGATGAAAGGGATTAATATTTGTAACCCTCTGATTTCATTGTTTTATTAAGTAAAGTAAAATTAAATAAAATTCTTCGAGTAACTCCTTCTTTTGAGCTGAGTGTTTTCATGTCAGTGAAGGAGCTGTGATAAAACCTAGCTAGCTTTTCCTTCTTTTATCTTCTGTGAGGTCTGCTCCTTTCGTGGCTAGATCTGCCTGCACCATGGGTTAAATGCCAGTATGACTACAATTAAGTATGCCTTCAGAATAACACTAGCATGGTGGTCTCTCTGATATTCTGATCTTGAAAGTAGAGTAACTAAGACACAAAGAAGTTGGGAGAACAAACAACCATACAAGACTGTAGGCCCCATGCATTGTTTTGTTCCCAGTTCTCCACAGTGTATCTCTTTATTTAATAAAGTAACAAATTGTACACCCACTCAAAAGAGTGGTCCAGAAGAGATGGAAAATCAATTCACATCTTTCCGGAAGCCCCACTCTATTTAGATATATTTAGGCAGTCTCAAATATTTTAATGTAGTGCTTGTATTTTACCTCATTTCAACTTGTTGGGTTTGGGGTTTTGGGTTCAGTTTTGGGTTTTTTTGTTTTTTTGTTTCTTGCCTTTCTCTGCACTTCTAGATCACTGTCCAGGGATGATGAGTGATTTCAATTATTTCCAGGAAGACAGCAATTTTTTCCCAAATCATCTTGATTCTTTCATGCCCAATTCACACCTGCCTATTTCGCGCATTGGCTTCAATACTTACAGCAAAAGGATACTGTCACCCAGAATCCTGTTACTGGTCCTAGCAAAGTACAATAGTCACCACATCTCCAGTGATGAACGTGAGGCCCTCCAAGATCTTAAGGTATATACGGAATCAATTTTTACAAAAAATAGTTTTAATATTAAGTTCATGCTAATTATCCTGGTTAAAAATAGGTAATCTATTGTACAAAAACAGCGGCTGTTCTTGCATATTTATCTATTTGCCAAATGCTATAGGATTATATTTCCTATAACCCTTAAACTCTTGAGGTAAGGTTTAGCAATTTTTACGGCTGGGGAAATGGAGGCAAGACCAGACACAGAGTTGTTTGCTTAAGCCTATGTAGCTGTTAAGTCATGATAACAGATTTAAACAAACCTCAGTGTGATTCTAAAACTGGGCTTTTAACCATCATCTTGTACAGCTTCACGTATGGAATTACTTTAAAAATAAAAACATACACACAAAAACAAGGAGCTATAACCTGGGCCTATTACAAAAATTCTCCAAGGAAGAGTCAGGGACACATTTAAGTTAAAGATCAGCTAAAAGACTGCTGTCTGGGAGAAAGAAAGAAGTAATCTGGAAGCTGTTTCTGCTGGTAGGAACCAGACTGTGAAGCGCTCACTGGTCATTCAACACTCCAGACAGCTAGTATAAGCCAATTCTAACCATTTTTTAATCTGTTTTAAGCGTTATAAGTATTAACAATAAGGAATAACCAAGAAGCAAAGTGGGTACCTCTTACAAAAACCTAGCTATAATTCAATTACATTAAACCCAAGTGAGGAGTCATCCCATGTGACAGTCTGCACTCACTTGCCTAAGATCATAAGATTCCCGAACCAAGATGTCCTCCCCAACATGAATGCAAATCCAAGATGTCTCTGATTTGCATGCTTCAAAATTCCTCCTTGGTGAAAAAGCAAGGAGTGGGGAGAAGTTTGGATCTTGGGAAAGTCATTTAGTCTCAGACCCACATCAAGAGAGCTGGCAGGACCAGGTCACACAGTAGGAATACCTAAGCACTTGTGCTCAACTTGAATGAGGCAACTGGACTCAAAGTCCAAATTTCTGAGGTTCTACTACATTACAGATATTACTGACACGTGTCAGTACTCATGGGCTGCCTTCTTCTTTGAACACACTGCTGGACTACATGTCCTAGATTCCCTGCATTGGCTATGAGACTAGTTCTAGCTAAGAGAATATGAGGAAAAGAGATATACACCCCACCTACTACCAGGCTCTCAAACTCCCATGCTATCTCTCACTTCTTCTTTTCTTGTCTGCTCACCAGAGACAAAGAACGTAAGGCAAGACTCTGGAGCCCTACAAGATAGTGAGGGCACTTGAGAGAAAGAGCCTGGATATCTGAATGACTTCATGGAATATATTGAACCCCCAACCTACAACCCACATTGCACTGTGATGTGAGCAAGAACTAAATGTGTAATGTGTTAAGCCACTGAAATTTAGGGATTAGTTTGTTACAATCTTTACGCTACCCTGACTATCACTCTGTGTCTCTCCACCTACACATGGCCAGTATGGGTATTAATCAATCAAACATCTAATTTACCTAAAATAAAAGATGTCAGACTCCTTTTTACTGCCAGTATGTGAGGTGGCCATGGTAATAGCTACAGTAATGTTTGGCAGCTGGACTTCAAAAAATGTCAAAGGATTGACAACCATTGAAAAAAACCACAAATAGCAAATGTGCCCAGAGAAACAACCTCTCTGAATTTGGAGAGAATTCTCCCCACAGACTTAGCTTGTTTACTGTGTGAGGTAAGTACATTTCACACATGAGAGAACTGAGACTTACTGTACTTCACCCAGCATCGTCCAGCCTATGTCTGTCTGCTTAACTTCAAATCTTTGTTCTCAACCATTCCACTCCTCGCAGGCAAAAAACAGACTTATTGTTTTTTAGTTCCTCTAACATAATTCTAACCCACTGGCATTTTCAAGTCATTGAGTTACAATCTTGCATAATAACATGTACAATAGGTCAGTAAATGGGTTTGACAAGAATATACACAGTCAAGGAGTGCCTGGGTGGCTTGGCCGGGTAAGCATCTTCCCTTGGCTCAGGTCATGATCCCAGGGTCCTGGGATCGAGCCTGCACTGGGCTGCCTGCTCAGTGGACAGCCTGCTTCTCCCTCTCCCTCTGCTGCTCCCCCTGCCTGTGCACTCTATCAAATAAATAAATGAATGAATGAATGAATAAATAAATAAATAAATAAATAAATAAATAAATAAATAAATAAAATCTTTTAAAAGAAAAAAGAAAAAAAAAGAAGATACACAGTCAAAAGTAGCTGGCAACAAGAATCATGATGTGTGAGGGAAGAAGTTGGGGGGGTACTTTAGAATATAAAGAAAAATAACTTTTTTTTAGAAAAGAGTTACAAAGAAGAAAAATTCCATTTAATGGGTTCTTCTCAGGGTTCATTCCTTGGGGATATTACATTACAACTTAGTAATGAGACCACACAGCAATGAAATACTAATAGATACAGGGAAAGAGAAAAAAATGAGAAATTTCTTTCTCTATGACATTTAAACGAATGGGGTTGAATGCGAATGCTAGGGGGGAAAGTTCTAATATTAGCATTTATTCATAGAAAAAATTTTAAAAGCTAATATTAAAGACAGACACTTCCATATTTCACAGCAAAGAATTAACAATTTGCTTTTCAGCACACTACAAAGAGACAAGAACCCAAGAAATTAGAGACTTCTGAATTATCTAGACAACTTTATGTCCCTGGAAGTAGAGAAACTAATAGAGTTACAGTTTTCACAGACACAGAGTGACTCAGAACGTTCGGTGAATAACTATACCTTGTACCAGACACCTGCAGTTTCTCAAATTCAGAAGAGCAAGTGAGGTTAAGGAAAAACAAGGAATAAAGAAAACAAGTTAGAAAGCTCAAAGGACATGATTCCATAAAGATTTAATCAAGTTAGACTGTGCATTTCAAAGACACAATCTAGTTCAGAATGAACAGCAGACTAGCCTATGTTCTACCCATATTTTCAAAGCACACACACACACACAAATTATTTGAAAATCATGAACCAAATTGGAAATAAAATTACTTTTATTTTTCTTATTTTTTTTTTTTATAGAGCGAACAAGTGAGCAAGTGTTAAGGGGGGCCATGGGCGGAGGAGAGGCAGAGGGAGAGGGAGAATCCCAAGCATGCCCCACACCCAGCATGGAGCTTAACATGGGGCTCAATCACATTACCCCAAGATCATGACCTGAGCCAAAAATCAAGAATTGGATGCTTAATGGACTGAGCTACCCGGGCACCCCTAAAATTGCACTTTTAAAATGGAAATTATTAGCTGGTATGTGATCTGGAATATTAGGGAAATGAACCACAAGAATAGTAGTAATAACAGCAGTAGTGATGCCATCACTAATTTATATAAATCACTGATGCTCACCCCATTATTGTAACAAGAAATTTATGAGTTAATCAGGGAAAGATTACTAACTGATTAATTCAGAATAAAAAAATAAGAATAAAATGCAGAAGCATGGCACAGGATAGACTCATAGATCAAAAGAACAAAAGAGGAAAGAATATACAATGAGGAAGAAACAGTCTCTTCAACAAATGGTATGGGGAAAACTGGACAACTACATGCAGAAAAATGAAACCGGATTTCTTACATCGTATACAAAAGTAAATGTAAAATGGATTAAAGACCTAAATGTGAGATGTGAAACCGCAAAACTCCTAAAAGAGTATATAAGCAATAGTTTCTTTAACATTGGCTGTAGCAACATTCTTCTAGACATGTCTACTCAAGCAAGGGGGAAAAAAGCAAAATGAACAATTGGGACTACATCAAAATAAAAACCTTTTGCACGATGAATGAAACCATCAACAAAACTAAAAGGCAACCTACTGAGTGGGAGAAGATATTTGCAAATGACTCAACTGATAAGGGCTTAATATTCAAAATATATAAAGAACTTCTACAACTCCACACCAAAAAAATCCAATTTAAAAACAGCTGGAGGACCTGAATATGCATTCTTCCAAAGGAGACATACAGATGACCAATAGACACATCAAAAATGCTCAACATCACTCATCATCAGGGAAATGTAAATCGAAACTGCAAGTTAAAAAAAAAAACTGCAATAAGAATTCACTTTAAACCTATGAGAATGGCTAGAATCAAAAAGACAAGAAATACCAATTGTTGCCAAGGATGTGGATACAATGAAAACCTCATATACTGCTGGTAGGAATGCAAACTGGTAGAGCCACTGTGGAAAACAGTATGGAGGTTCCTCAAAAGACTAAAAACAGAAATATCATATTATCCAGTAATTGCACCACAGCTGAGTATTTATCCAAAGAAAATAAAAACACTAATTTGAAAAGAAGTACGTCTATATTTACTGCAGCATTATTTACAATAGCCAAGAAATGGAAATATCCCAGGTGTCCACCAATAGATGAATGGATAAATAAGATATTATACACACGCACACACACATACTACATAATATTACCCAGCCATCAAAAAGGATGAGATCTTGCCATTTGTGAGAACACAGACAGACCGAGAGAATATTATGCTAAGTAAAGTAAATCAGAAGAGAAAGATAAAGTGTATGACTTCACTTATATATGCAATTTAAGAAATAAAATAAATGAATAAACAAATAAAAAGCAGGAAAAGACCCACAAATACAGAGAACAAAGTGGTGGCTGCCAGAAGGGAGATGGGAGGATGGGCAAAATGGTTAGAGGGGACTGGGAAATATAAGCCTTCTGTTGTGGAACAAGGCATGGGAATAAAAGGCACAGCATAGGGAATATAATCAATTGTATTGTCATAGTGCTATATGGTGACAGATGGCAGCTATACTTGCGAACACAGCATAATGTATAGAATTGTTGAATCACTATGCTGTATACCTGAAACTAATGTAGTGTTGTGTTTCAACTATACTAAAATTAAAAAAAAAAAGAAGCTGAAGTCAATTTTCTAGATGTACCATAGAGAAAATGAACACCAGAGGCACAACAAAAATGTCAGCATCTCTCCAATAACGTACTGGTAGGACTACAGCCACCAGAGAGGAAAATTTGATATTATTGAGCTAAACGACAAGGGTACATATGTTTTGAGGTAGAAATTGTGTTTTTAAGAACTTGTCCTACAGAAATTCTGGCTTGTATTAAAAGGCATGTTCAAGGAAGTTCATGGAGCATTGTTTATAATAAACAAAAAGCATAAGCCTAAATAGGGATCTGGTGAGATGATCTGTGGTTGCGTTTATACAAATGAATACCATGGAGGCCTTAAAGAGAATGGAGAAATTATGTATAATCTCTGAGCTATTTAATTGAGTAGAAAAAAGGTAAGATACAGAAAAGCATATATATATATATATATATATACACACATACACTATCATTTCTGTAACAAATAGGATTATATATAATCTTATGTATATAAAATCTCTCCCTCATTTTTCTCAGAGATATATAAAGTCTCTGAAAGAGTACACAAAGAAACCAGTAACACCTTTGAACTCTAAGGAGAAGAACTATGCTACTTAGAAGGAAGAACCATAAGAGACTGTGGACTCTGGGAAACAAACTGAGGGCTTCAGAGGGGAGGGGGATGGAGGATTGGGATAGGCCAGTGATGGGTATTAAGGAGGGCACATATTGCATGGTGCACTGGGTGTTATACCCAAATAATGAATCATGGAACATTACATCAAAAACTAAGGATATACTGTATGGTGACTAACATAACATAATAAAAAACTGTTATTAAAAAGAAGGAAGACTTAGGACTATATATTTTTCTGTAGTTTTTGAATTTTACCCATGTGAATGTATTACTTTCTGATCAAAAATAAAATAACGAAAATCACACACACAAAAATTTTTTAAGACAGGCAGCATGCATTTTAAGTCACAAACAGTTGTAAAAACAAAGTGACACTCTGTGTATTTCCGCTTCCAGCTATGAAGGAACAACTGTAAGAGATGAGTCTTCCAACAGAAAACACTTCTAAAACTGGATAAAATACATAAGGAAACTATTTTCAGACAGCAGACAACAGGCCAGTTTGAGACTGCAATCCCTGAGAAAAGGCAAATTCACAAGGTAAATCCCATGACTGTCCATCTATCTTACTAAGGATATTTTCCTTAACTTGACATAGAGAGATGAGGTCAAGCAGGCTTCAGGGCAGCTGATGTGACTGGACTACATGGCAGAATCCTAGAGAGCAAAGATTTATGCAGAGAGAAATTCCCAGAAGTCTAAGGGGGGATTCTCCACAAGTCTGTGGCTGAGATTTGGGCCATAATTTCACGGGATGAAAACACCTGAGGCTTCCCAGATAGTAAATGTTACAGGGTTGATAGAACAGAAATACCAGAGGTCATCTAGTACTAGAGGAAAGATAGTGTTGGACATAACTGGAGTTTGGGCCCCATACGAGCAAGAGATCTTATGAATAAACACTTCATTAACACTTGGGGCAGCCACCTGAGGCAGGAAGTTACGGCATTATACAAGTAAAGCCCTATCCTAAACTGAGTCCTACAACCCCGACAAAGCCTAAAACAAAGGCTCAAGAAAAACATCTTTTCTTGCACATGGAATACTGACAAATTCAAGGGGCTCAGGAAGTACCCTGGCTTCCTAGAGATTTGCACTAATGAAGCATTAAACCATGTTCAAGGTGACTGGCCAATAATTCAACAGAATGCTAAAGTAAGAATCAACATTCGTCAGAAGAAGATAACAGAATCCAGATACTTTATAAGATCATCCAAAATTTCCAAGAGTCAATCAAAAACTCACCAAACAGAAAAATATCATCTGTAGACAAGCAAAAAATAAACCCTAAACGGTCCAGGTATTTGGCCTAACAAAAACTTTAAAGCAGCTGTTATAAATATGTTCAAAGAATTAAGAAAAATTACGCTCAAAGAAGGAAAGGAAATCTGATCTTAATGAGTGAACAGAGAGGGAATATAAGCAGAGAAAAAGACCAAATGATGTTCAAGAACTGAAAACTATAACTGAAATGAAAAAATTAGTGGACAGGCACAATAGCTGATTGGAGATAGCAGAAAATAAAGTCAGAACCTAAAACAGATCAGAACAAATTATTCGATCTAGGAAATGAACAGGAAAAAAATCAAGAAAATGAACCGAGCTTTAAGGATAGGCAAGACAATATCAAATAATTTTTCATAAATATAATTGCAATCTTATAAGGAAAAGAAAATGAGATTATCCAGACAAAATATTTGAAGGAATAACACCTGAAAACTTCTCAAATTTGATGAAAAATGCTGGCTTACTGATCCAAGAAGTTTAGCAAACTCCAAGAAGTATAAATATAAAGAAAACCATGTCCTAGCACTTTGCAGTCAAACTGTAGAGAATCAAAGTTAAAAATAGAATATTAAGAGGGGCACCTGGGGGCTTAGCTGGTTGAGCAACTGACACTTGGTTCCAGATCAGGTCATGATCTCAGGGTCATGAGATCAAACCCCCTGTCAGGCTCTGCACTGGGTATGAAACCTACTTAAGATTTTCTCCCTCTCCCACTGCCCCTTCCTCCACATATTCTCTCTCTCTCAAATAAATAAATCTTTATTAATTAATTAGAATTAAGAGCATCTGGAGAAAAGACACACATTTTATATAGTAGAACACGGGTAAGAATGCTCACAGGCTCATCAGGGAATAATGGAAACTGAAAAAGACAATGACATAGCATCTTTAAATTATGAAAAGGAAGAAAAAAACCTGTTAACCCAGAATTCTATATCCAACAAAAATATCCTTCAAAAATCATAATGGAATAAAGGCATTTTTAGATCACCAAAAGCTGAAAATATTAATCACCAGCAGACCTATCTTGTAGGAAATGCAAAGGCTGAAGGCAAATAATACCAGAGAGCAATTCACATCGACAGTAAAGAACCAAAAAACACTAGAAATGCTAAATACATTGGTAAATATAAATGGGTGTGTTGTCTTTCTTCTTGGAATTTCCTTAGAAGACCAGTAATTTAATTTAAAGGAAAAATAGTAATACTCATGGGTGGGCATTATGGCATGTTGAAATAAAAGATATAGCAATAACCATACAAAGAAAAGGGAATAGGTAAAGAGGAATAAGTAACATGAATTATGTTATTAAATGTTATTACATTTGTTAATGCTAGGTGTTAATTGTGAAGAGGCACAACATGGACCCTAAATAAACTCTAATGAGTTAAAGGTACATATTTTTAGCTCTGTAGCCATCAATAAAGATGACACATAGATAGATAGATACATAGATAGATAGGAAAGGGGGCATAATTAAAAGCCAATTTAAAAAATAAAACGGCACACTTAAAAATATTCCATTAACTAAGGCACTGGTGTGGCTCAGTCAGTTAAGTGTCTGCCTTCAGCTCATGAGCCCAGAGTCCTGGGATCGAGGCCCATGTCAGGCTCCCTGCTCGGTGGGAGTGTGCTTCTCCCTCTCCCTCTGTGATCTCTTTTGCTTTCACTCTCTCCCAAATAAATAAATAAAATCTTTGAAAAAAAAATCCCATTAACCAAAATAGGGCAGGAAAGAATCAACAGAGAAACAAAAAAGCAAAAGAGACAAATGAGAGAAAAATTTTCATACCTGATATTTAGTGAGATTTACTTAACTTCAAACAATGAGAGGCTACAACACTGAAGTCTTAAGAAATGCAAACGTTAACTAGAACTGCTTTCTAACTTCAAAAATCTTATACTTGTGTATAGACTATCCGATAATTAACATGTGAGAAATACAAAGAAAGTTAGAGTTACCATTGAGCACTTCCTATATACTAGTGATTCTACTAAACACTCCCTAAGTGTTATCTCATTTATTCCTCACATTCCAGAATGTAGTTGCTCTTAGCCCCATTCTGTCGTTGAAAGTTGGATGTAAGCTACATCAGAGCAATGACCATATATGTTTATCTTTGTGTTACCAAATCCTCACCCTTTGCACAGCAACTCATAGGTCAATAAAAAATAGCCATCAAAAAAATGAATGAATTTTGAAGGATAAGATAATTTTCCGAAAGTCAGAGAACCAGATTTGGAAGATCAACCAACTGGAGTTAAAAGCCCTTCATATTAATAGTTAGGTCCCCAAATACAACAACTTGGGTCACAATCCATCCTTTCTGCCCATGACAGTTCCAGTTTATGACAACTGTCCCAATGAGACTACAAATAAGGCTCCCATTCACTCTTGAAAAAAATGGATGATAAATTTTATGGTTACTCTATAAGATTTCAAAGAAGGATCGGGGCTGTCCTTTGATTGGAATGATCAGGAACTCTTCATTAGAGAGAGGACAATTCAAATCAACTTTTTGAAAGATGAATGGGATTTGCTAAACAAAAAGATGAGCTTTAAAAGGGGAAAAGAACTTAAAACATGACATACGAAGGTATAAACACTTGTGAGACCTGACGCTACAAAAAATCTTGAAATAAAAATTTGTTTCACAGAAGTTCACAAGTGATGAGGATTACAAGCTTTCTAAATGACTGGAAACCAAAAAAACAATGACAAGACTACATGTCACTGGGCTGAAGTAGAAGAACTAAAATTTTCTTATTCTGTCTCAAATTTTGTATGAGTCTTAAAAGGCAGAGTTAATAGGATAAATTTTGTAAATCACCTTAATTTTGAAGGTCAGGATAAAAAAGACTCCCTGGATTTAAATGGGTACAACAAGAAATAAACTAAGCCACAGTGATTTTCAATGAGATGAAATACAACTTAGTTTTACTTAAAACAAGGGGCGGGGGGTAAGAAGTCCTATAATTCAGATACACTGCAAAGAGAAAACTTCCAGAAAAAAAAGAGATGTCAAGTTATGCATTTCAAAAAAAATTTCCAACAAGAAGATCAAATGATTACTATCAATATGGTTACTACTATTATTAGCTATACTTTTGAGAATTTACTATGTACCTGGCACCTTGTTAGACAATTTACATAACTCATTTAATCCTCGTAAAAATCTCATAACATCAGTATTCTCATCTCTATATTATGTAGATGCAAAAGACAAAGCTCATTGGAATACTGACAGCAGTCTTTAATGGTAGGAAGGGAATCTATTTTTGCATTTCCCTAATTCCAAGCATCTCTCACTCCTGTTTCCAGGTCTCACGGCCCCAGTAACAATCTTTAACTTACTGTGAATGGGGAAAATCCAAGTAAAGAAGAAAGGACTTCCTTCTATCTCCCTAGCTCTGGGAGACAGGTCTGTAAGTCAAACAAATGGTCTTGGCACACTGCTGAAGGAGATGTAGAAATGCAAAAAGCAATTAATCTCACTAACCAGGAAATGATTAATGCTTGGAGAAAATAAAGGTTTACAAAAACAAACAGAATATACTTTGCCCAGAACACAGGTTGATGGTACAATACTAAAGGCAAGTATACAAGAGCAGAGAACACTGGATGGAGAACTGTGAGATTTGTTTTCTGTTAGATTATAACCTCCTGCACCAGAATTATTTTTGCAGAAATAGAGAAGTACTTTTTTTTTCCCTATAGGATGTACGACTAAACTTGAAAAACCATCTTAAGAGTATCCAGTGTAGATCTTTCTTTTCAAGTGGTTTATGGGAATAATATGTTATGTGATTTTCAACTCTTATTACTAAATCTCTCTATGTCGAATTTCTTTGATGTAAGAAATATTTTAAGTCGAACAACTACTAGAGCATAAATTTAAATTTCTTAATCTTCCACTTTTCTAAAATACCTGTTTGGTAGATATAAATAAAATTTTTTAATTTCAACAGAATCTTTGAAAAGACATTATAAGAAGTTTATAGCTTTCACTGTTTTTCTTACTCCTAAGTGAAAGCTTAGGTTTACATTTGGATGTTTTATGACAATTTATATTAGTTACACCTTCAGCCAAGAATACAAATGTTTTCTGGGGCGCCTGGGTGGCACAGCGGTTAAGCGTCTGCCTTCGGCTCAGGGCGTGATCCCGGCGTTCCGGGATCGAGCCCCACATCAGGCTCCTCCACTATGAGCCTGCTTCTTCCTCTCCCATTCCCCCTGCTTGTGTTCCCTCTCTCGCTGGCTGTCTCTATCTCTGTCGAATAAATAAATAAAATCTTTAAAAAAAAAAAAAAAAAAGAATACAAATGTTTTCTGACTCTGCTTAGAAGTCTATGAGGGTATAATACTTTCAAGATTTTCTTTTAGAATACTGATATTATTTTGAATTTGGGAATACCTTCTTCCACTCCATTTTATTTCAACTTGAGTAAATTTGAAAATTATTTAGTGATTTTTTTTGTTTAGTACAAGCTGAATGCTTTTCCAAAGCACTCTTTGCTAAGCTTATATTTATGTAAGAGAACAAAAAGACTGGTCTTTAATTTTCCAGGGCCTCCACTTTCATGTGTAGTTTCCAGGATATATAGCTAAAAAACCTGCCAGGGCTGGTATGGAAATGGAACACAGCACAAGTAACTGTTCCATAAAAAACAGTTCAGATAGATAAATAGATAATGAGAGTCTAAAAAATCCTGCTAGGGTAGCTTTTTCTTTCTTTCTTTCTTTCTTTCTTTTTTTCAGGAAAATTCTCCTGAATCTGTCAGTATTTTGAATACTGATAATTTGTGAATTAAAGTTTTCAGTTCTTCCAGAAGAAGAACCCTGATATAAATAAAAGAGTTTTTTGAGAATGACGACAATCCATTGATCCTAAGTAGTACCACTATGGCTGTATTATTTGTTCTGAAATTACTAAAAATGCTTCATCACATAGAATATTTAATATCCCAGAAGCAAAGTAAAACATCAGTTAAATTGTACTGTAACTTTCCAACACTAATCCTCATTAAAGATCTTAGAAATCTACCTGTTTTCATTATTTTCCTGAGTTCTCTCTTGAATATCTTTAAGAAATGAACAAACTTTCTCCTACACGAAGTCCTACACTTTGAAATACTAGAGCACCATACTTATATTTAAAAATTAATAATGACAAGCCAAAACAACTCATGATGTGTTACAAATAGACTTCAAAGTAGATTAAGATCAAGAATTGCTTTAATCCAGATCTAGCTTTAAAAAGAAATCAAGAGACAGTCAACAAAGACGATGACATATGAGGCTCCTGAGCTCCCCTCCTCCCACAGATGCACTGAATGTAGAATTATGCATGAACAAACTTTCTCTGAGAGAGGACTCAAATAAATAAAATAATAAATAAAAGATTGATATAACAATTGATACACACAAATACAAAGGAAGAGACTCTTTTGAACAATTACATGCCAAAATATTGGAAGCCTAAAAGAAATCAATAAATCCCTAAAAACATATAACCTACCAAGACTGAATCAACAAGAAATAGGAAATATGAACAGACCAATTACTAGTAAAGAGATTCAATCAGTAATCAAACACTTCCCAACAAAATATCTAAGACCAGATTCTTTCACCAGCGAATTCTATCAGACATTTAAGGAATGTTTGATAGACTCAAACTAGTATCAATTCATCCCAAACTCTTCCAATAACTAGAAGAAAAGGGAACACCTCCTAACTCATTTTACAATGCCAGCATTACTCTGAAATCAGACTCAGACAAAGACACTATAATGAAAGAAAATTACAGGGGTTCCTGGTTGGCTCAGTCTGAAGAGGATGTGACTCTTGATCTTGAGGTCATGAGTTCGAGCCCTGTGTTAGGTGTAGAGATTAAATAAACAAGCTCTAAAATAAATAAATAAATTGAAGTTGCAGGCTATATTCCCAATGAATGCAAAAATTCTCGACAAAATACTAGCAACAGAATTCAATAATACGTTAAAAGATCATATACCATGATCAAGTGGGATTCATTCAAGGAATGCAAGGATGATTCAACATCTGCAAATCAATCAATGTGATATACCACATTAACAAAATGAAGCATAAAAATAACATCTGGATGAATGCAGAAAAATCATTTGACAAAATTTAACATCCTTACATGATAAAAACTCTCAAAAAAATTGCATATACATGTATTGTGCATCAATGTAATGAATGCTACATATGACAAGCCTACAACTAACATCATACTCCATGGTGAAACACTAAAAGATTTTCTCTAAGATCAGGAACAAGACAAGGATCTTAACACTTTTACTCAACATAGTACTGAAAGTCTTAGCCAGAGTAACTAGACAAGAAAAATAAATAAAAGACACCCAAATCAGAAAGAAAGAAAGTAAAACTAACTCTATGTTCAGAGTTTAGGTTTTCTAAAAATTTCACTACAAAACTGTTAGGCCTAATAAACAATTTCAGTAAAGTTTCAGATACAAAATCGATATACAAAAATCAGTTGTATTTCTGTACACCAACAATTAACTATAAGAAACAGAAATTAAGAAAACAACTCCATTTAAAATAGTGTTGAGGGGAGCCTGGGTAGTTCAGTTAAGCATCTGCCTTTGACTCAGGTCATGATCCCAGAGTCCCAGGATAGGGCCCTATGTCTGGCTCCCTGCTCAGTGGGGGAGTCTGCTTCTCTCTCTCCCTCTGCCCCTCACCCCACTCATGTCACTCTCTTTCTCTCAAATAAACAAAATCTTTAAAAAGAATAAAAAATAAAATAGCATTGAGAAGAGCAACGTTCTTATGAATAAATTTTACCAAGATAGCGAAAGGTCTATACCCTGAAAACTCAAAGACTGATCAAAGAAAATGGAAGTGACACAAATAAGTAGTCCATCTTCAGGGACTAGAAGAATTAATATTGTTAAAACGCCCATACTAGCCAAAGTGATCTACAGATTAAATGCAATCCCTATCAAAATTCCAATGACATTTTTCACAGAAATAGAAAAAACAATTTTAATACAGGTATGGAACCAAAAGATATCTACAGCAATCCTGAGAAAGAACATAATTGGAGGTATCTTACATCCTGATTTCAAACTATATCACAAAGCTATAGTAATCAAAACAGTATAGGGGGCTCCTGGGTGGCACAGCGGTTAAGCGTCTGCCTTCAGCTCAGGGCGTGATCCTGGTGTTGTGGGATCGAGCCCCACATCAGGCTCCTCTGCTATGAGCCTGCTTCTTCCTCTCCCACTCCCCCTGCTTGTGTTCCCTCTCTCGCTGGCTGTCTCTATCTCTGTCGAAAGAATAAATAAATAAAATCTTAAAAAAAAAAAAAAACAGTATAGTGTTGGCATAAAAACAGACACCCAGACTAATGGAACAAAATCAAGACCCCAGAAATAAACCCATGCATATACAGTCAATTAATTTTTGATAAAGGAGCCAAAAACATAAAATAGGGAAAGGATGTATCTTCAATAAATGGTTTTGAGAAAACTGCCCAGTCACATGTAGAAGAATGAAACTGGGACTCTTCTTTTACACCATATACAAAAATCAACTCAAAATGGATTGAAGACTTCAACTTAAGACCTGAAACCATAAATACATAGAAGAAAACATAGCAAGTCCTTGGCAGTGGTCTAGGCAGTGATTTTTAGGTTTGACACCAAGAGTAAAATCAACAAAGCAAAAATACGTGGGACTACATCAAACTAAAAAAGTTCTGCATAGCAAAGAAAACTGTCAAGAGAATGAGAAAACAGCATATAGAATGGGAGAAAATCTTTGCAAACCATATATCTTTGCAAACCATATAAGAGATTAATATCCAAAATATATATGAAATATATATACATACAACTCAATAGCAAAAAACAAAAACAAAAACAGTTCGAAAATGGGCAAAAGACCTAAATTTTTCCAAAGAAGACATACTAACCAGGAGGAACACAAAAGGGCTTCAAATCAAAATCAAAATGAGCTATCACCTCACAATTGTAAGGATGTCTACGATCAAAAAGTCAAGAAACAAAAAATGTTGGCGAGGATGTCAAGAAGAGGGAACTCTTATATAATGTTGGTAGGAATAGAAATTGGTATGGCCACTCTGGAAAACAGTATGGAAATGCCAGAAAAAATTAAAAAGAGAACTACCATTATAGTCTAGCAATTCCACTTTTGGTATTAAAGGAAACAAAATCATCTCAAAAAGAGATCTGTACTCCCATGTTCATAGCAGCATTATTCACAATACCCAAGGTATGGAAACAAATTAAATATCTGTCTATAGATGAATAAAGAAAATATGATACAAACACACACACGCACAATGGATTATTCACCTTTAAAAAAGAAAGAAATCCTCTAATTTGAGACAACATAAATGAACCTAGAGGATATTGTACTAAGTGAAATAAGCCAGAAAAAAAATACCACATTGTAACACTTACACATAGAATCTTAAAAAAAAAAAAACTGAACTCACAGAAACAATATAAAAATGGTTGGCAGGAGCTGGGCGGGGTAATAAAAAGTTGATGAAGGGTACCAACTTCCAGCTATAAAATAAACAGGGTTGGAGGATCTAATGTAGAGTATGTTGACTATATGTGACAACACTGTCATGTATAATTGCAGGTTGCTAAAAGAGCAGAATTTAAACATTCCACCAAAAAAAAAAAAAAGGTACGAATGTGAGGTGTGGGTGTGTTCATTAACTGAAAGTGGGGGAATCCTTTCACAGTGTATACCTACATCAAATCATCACACTGTACACTTTAAATATCTTATACTTTTGTCAGTTACACCTCAATAAAGCTGGGGGTGGGGGATGAAAAAATACACATCCCTTCCAAGCCCTTCAGAACTGAAGTCTGCCCACTGCCTAAGCTACTTGCAGGTGGCAATCATTATCCCCACATGTTTAGAAGCAGTATGAATGTTCTTGGGCCACCAGGATACCATTCGGTTCACTGAAGCGTAATGAACACTACCCACAGAACTCATATGGTTTCTAGAAGCACCAAATTATCAACACAGTAATGGCCTACATGATGGGAAAATCCAGGGTGGTTTCTAAAACTGCAAGATATTTAACACCTTTCTTCTAGGGATCTATGCTAATTATCACTTTACCTCAAAGAAGCAGGCAACTGGAAGAATATCATGATCACTGTGCAGAGAATAGGCTGTGATAAAGCAAAAACAAAACCAAAACTCACCGGGTTTGGAGACAGAGGTCTTGAGTTCCTATTCTGACTTGACCACTCTAAAACATGTTACTTTGACACACCTTACCTCTCTACGCCTCGTGTCTTTCTCTTCAACAGAACATCTACTCTACCCGGTTGTTATAATGCCTGAAAGTGTGTGAACCCATCTTAAATTATTGCTTGGCCCTATGCAGGTACTCAGTAAAAACTGGTTGGGCACAAGCATTGAAATCAGACACATGTGGCTCAAATCCCAATTCCAGTACTTATTAACGGTTTAATCTTCACGGGTCATTTGTCTCAGTTTCTTCAACTACAAGGTGTAATGAAATTACCTACCTCTCAGGCTTACCGTGAGAAAGCACTGGATAATGTAAAAAGTGCTTAGCACAGGGGCTTACATAAAGCATTTAAGAAATAAAGGCTGTTATTATTATTTTATGTTGCTTCTAGACCACAAGAAGAGCTAAGTGGCTAGTTTGTGGCTTCACTAAAAATTGATGGTGGGTAGACACTCTTAACTTCGGACCCAAAATTCCTCTATGACTTTTGCCTAAGAATGTACTGGTAGCCTTTTCCAATATTACTGGTCTGAAGATCTTGAATATTCTTTATACACTTGGGTTTTTCCTTATGTTAATTTTTATTAATACCTTTTCTTTGAGCATAAATTCAGAGAGAATATGCAAATTGAGAATACTCTTCAGATCTTTGATATCCATTATGGAAATTCAGTTACCATGGCTTCCATGGTGAAAACCCTACAGCTTTTCTATCCACCTCATGAGCATCCAGATAAATTAATAAAAACTTTTGTTTCCTGACCAACCCCCTTGTAGACATCTTACATTCAGAAGCCATGGAGGCCATGATGTATTTTCATTTCCACTTCCCCTCAAAGAGAACAATTTTTGCAAATGAAGCCTTCGTCAGGAGGGCAAAATCCATAAACCAGTCCCATTGAGAAGCTCTCTTTTGTGATTGACATTGGGCATCTGTAAGACAGCTGGCACTATGTAAGAATGGAGGGCTGGAATATTATCAGTAAATGCTGGAATATTTTACACCTTTTCTACATTAGATATTGGTGCTCCTTGTCAGCCTATAAATGTAACCAAATTGAAAGGTCTTTAGATATCCTTCATTTGTTCCAACCTACCCGAGAATTCATATAGAAGAGGTATCATTTTGGGGCGCCTGGGTGGCACAGCGGTTAAGCGTCTGCCTTCGGCTCAGGGCGTGATCCTGGCGTTCTGGGATCGAGCCCCACATCAGGCTCCTCCGCTATGAGCCTGCTTCTTCCTCTCCCACTCCCCCTGCTTGTGTTCCCTCTCTCGCTGGCTGTCTCTATCTCTGTCAAATAAATAAATAAAAATCTTTAAAAAAAAAAAGAAGAAGAAGAGGTATCATTTTAATGCAATCCTTGTGGGAAGGTCAATAAGCAAAGCTCTAGCCCTATTCTTTATCTGAGAATTCACACTTGAGAGGAGTATTAAGAATGAAAAAGGGAGGAGTACGTGAGAACACATAGAGGAGAAAAAAGAGGAAGAAGGGCTTGGAAATGCTTTCCTGACAACCTTATGTAAATAGCACCTCTCCTCACCCCACCGCTGAAACCCTGTATCTGCTTTATTCTTCTTCATGTTATTATCACCACCTGACAATTTTTCTCTTAATCAATTTGTTCATAGTATGCTTTCTCCTTTAGAAGGTAAGCTGCTTAAGGGAAGGATTTTACGCCCTTTTTGGTCGTTGGCTATTCTCCCCACGTCTACCCCAGTGCCTAGGACAGAATCTGGCATCGATATGCATTCAATAAATAGGTTTATGGAAGGAATAGGGACTGTTATCTGAGTAATGTGAGTCAGTCTCCAGAGGATGAGAAATCGGGACCTCTATTCAGTGCCCAGAGATACCAGGGGAAAATCAGCATTTTTTTTTTCTAACACTACCACTTTCTCTTAATTGCAGAGGTTCAAGAGTAGCTAACAGTGGGAAAAGGAAATGGAAATATTAACAGGGAAAAGATGTTCTGTTGTATTCCTGGAAAAAGGAAACATGAATGAAAATAGCAATGAGGTAGCATTTCCCCCTCCCCCACCAGGTTAGCGCTGGGTGTTGGTGGGGTGTGAAGAAGCTGTGAGTCGCAGACCCTGCCAGGAGGGTAAACTGGTTCAATTTTCATAGGGAAAATTTGGTTTCTGTTTTATCTAATAATTTGATGCTTAAGACTGTCTTATAGATACACTTCCACATGTGTGCACTGTTGGAAATAGGAAAACATTAAACAACCCATATGTCCACTAGGACGGTTCAGGGTACAGAAATGATATGACATGTAAGCAACAGAACACCATGGAACTGTTTTTGTTGCCATGCAGCCTTTAAAAAGAGTAAGGCAGCTCGACCTATTTCATGTCTCCAGAAGGCTGCAGTTGATAACAACCAAAAGTCATTGTAAATTCGCAGACTCCACTTAGCTTAATTAATAAACACTGTTTTACTCAATATCAAAGCTTCTACAACTGGAAAAATAGCTTTTTTGTGTAGGATCACAGGCACCCCAGAAAATTAGCACAATGGATTATGGATGGTGGACATGAACCTTACTCCACCTCTGATAATTCTAAATTTACCTTGCTATTAATTCCAGATCTATTTCAAGATACATCTTCTCCATGAAGCCTTTCCCCTGCACCTCTGTGCCTACCACATAACAAGCCACCAGTGCCACCATCTCAAGGGGCAATACAGGAACTATCCACACTATTCCACATGTCGTCATGCCTACCTTTGCATCAAGTCAGGAAAAGTGGTGTCTAAGGACTGTCAGCAATTATCACTGGATGAAACCTTACTGAGTCCATAAGCTCAACAAGAAAAATAATGGCCATATCATCCAGCCAGGTGTTCTGAGTCAGACACCTGAAGATCATACCAGATTGCTGCCTTTCTTTCGCCTCTACAACAGTTAATCCATAAATCCTGCCCACCAGACTTTCAAACTAAACCTCAACTCCACTTCTTTCCTCTATCCACACTGCTGTCACTTGAACTCAGGTCACAACAGTCACATGGGACTGCAAGAGCCCCCAAGCTTGCTTTCACTCACCGTGCCACTCTCTTTTGTACTCAAAATTTTCCTCACTTCTGCCAAAGAACCCACTGATAGTGTAAGAGTAAGGATTAAATACAGACTAAATGCACTGATTCAAAAAAAAAGAAGAAGAAGAAGAAGGTGATGAGCTCTGCCTAAGGAGATCAGGCAAGGTTTCAGAGGAAAAGATCCTTTGATCATTTCTTGAAGGACAAGCTGCAATTTTCCAGATGGGTGACGTGTGTGGGGGAGAGCACTTTGGGAAAAGGAATAGCATGTACAAAGGCACTGAGGCATGAATCAGCAGACTGTTTAGTAAACTGTAAGCAGCTCAGGAGGGGCAGGAAGCAGGAAGGGTGTAGGAGTGGTGAGGGAGGTAAGGGAGTCTCCCCACAGAGAGCCTGCTCCTGTGAGTCGAAGAGTCTAACCAACTTCTCGTAGACCAGCAGTTACTAGTGCTTTGGGAGCAAGGCTGTTTCAAAATCTAGTAAAACTATGAGCCGGCTTCTCAGAGATTAAACACAAACACACACACACACACACACACACACACACACACACACACACACACCACATTCACCAAAATAGTGTGTACAGTATCTACAAACATTCTGAAGCACAGGAATTGCTGGGACTTCAGGTGTAAAATTCTCTGATAGGCAACATGCCCGTTCTTAGTTTGTAAAAATGGCTGGAAGTATATACAACAAGCAGGAGAGTAATATGATCCAATTTGTGTTTGAGAACAATAGCCAACTCTGTTTGGAAGAGATTAGAAGTAAGTGAGACCAATGGTAAAATAAACAATTAAGACATCATGACAACCATCTGGTCAGGAGACAACTCAAGGAATTGCCAAGAAATTTCTGAAAAAGATAAGAGAGATTCAGGCTATCAGATATTTAAATGCAATATAACAGTTAAAACAATGTAATATTGATCCAAAAACAAAAAAGGGGGTGGAGAAATCAATGAAAGACATAGAAAATCCACATCCAGAATTTTGTATTATGTTTGTTCAGGTAAAAGTTAAAAGGGAAAGGGAAGAACATTCAATTAATCTTTGTTTCTTTCTTCAATCTTTCTAATTGAAACCTACTTGCAAAAATACAGTTTAAAAAGTCTTATTCTCACACTTCTATACAAGAAAACAATTCCAGACAGATTAAGATTTAAATGTAAATTCAAGAAACCGAAAACATACTGGAAGAAAAGGTAGGAAAAGGGTGTGCAATCTTGGGTTGGAGGAATCCTTTCTAAACACAACACCTAAGACAGCGACTTTAAAAGGAAAACATGTTAAGATTCAACCACATGCACAAATCTCTCTCACGTGAAAATATACCAAAGG
Source organism: Ursus americanus (assembly GCF_024610735.1). Classification (NCBI taxonomy): domain Eukaryota; kingdom Metazoa; phylum Chordata; class Mammalia; order Carnivora; family Ursidae; genus Ursus; species Ursus americanus. The sequence goes on along the minus strand of NC_142131.1, from coordinate 41,826,666 downwards.
AAAAAACTCAAAACGTGACTAAGAAAATAAGAAAAATATTTACATTATAGAAAACCTATAGACAAATAGAATACTCTCTGTAGTGGGGCGCCTGGGTGGCACAGCGGTTAAATGTCTGCCTTCGGCTCAGGGCGTGATCCCGGCGTTCTGGGATCGAGCCCCACATCAGGCTCCTCCGCTATGAGCCTGCTTCTTCCTCTCCCACTCCCCCTGCTTGTGTTCCCTCTCTCGCTGGCTGTCTCTATCTCTGTCAAATAAATAAATAAAATCTTTAAAAAAAAAAAAAAAGAATACTCTCTGTACTAAAGAACTTCAATAAAATTAACTGAAAAATAAACATCCCAAAATAAAAACAAGGACTATTAAAGGGCAATTTACAAAGGAAAAAATGTCCAACCTTGCTAGTATTTTAAGAAATGCAAAAAAAAGCACAATGAGATACCATCTCCCCCATATCAGATTGGCAGAGTTTTTAAAAAACAGTACTACTTAAGATACTGAAAAATATGCCCTCTCATGCACCACTAGGAGGAGAATAAATTGAAAGGAGAAAACTTTCTGTAGGACAATTTGACAAAAATAATTAAACCTCTATAAATAAATACACTCTTTCATCTGCCAGCTCTGCTTCTAGAAGAGTTTCCTATGGAAAGAACTGTGATAGAGCTACAAGGAAACACACAATTTTTACAGTAGCAAAGAACTGAAATTTGATGGGATAAGTGAATGCTATCTAACCATAAAATGTTACCCACATATAAAGAAGTATGTTACAGAAGAATATTTAGAGGCATGGGTAGATGTTGACACAAATTTCTTTTTAAGATTTTATTAATTTATTTGAGAGAGAGTGTGTGTATGAGCAAGAGAGAATGAGAGCACAAGTGGGGGGAGCTGCAGAGGGAGAAGCAAGCTCCCCACTGAGCAGGGATCCTGATGCAGGGCTCCATCTCAGGACCCTGGGATCATGACCTGAGCCGAAGCCAGATGCTTAATGGACTGAGCCATCCGGGCACCCCTAGCACCAATTCTTAAATGAAAAAACAAGCAAGAAATAAAGAGAGTATAAAACAGTATTCTCATATATTAACTTAGCACAACCCCACTGTCACCCCATGCTGCTATACCTAAACAAAAGAATTTATAAGTTGGTTGACATAATAATTTGATTCAGCTGCACTGGTACAACAAATGATCACTAACATCAGTAGCACTAGTAGTGATTGAAGAAGAAATAATAATTAAAACAATACCTGACACTAAGCAAATGGAGGCTGACTCACTGTTATTGTGTAACAGAATTCAGATGGGGGGCCAGGTTTCTCCAAGCCCTCTTTGACCCAATATCATACCTCTGGTGAAGCATGATTGACCCTGTTATGTCTCCTCACCCTGGTCTCCTCATGCTATCCTACCCGCTCCCTGTGGCACATGGTGGCCCAGAAATCAGAGGGGAAGATACACATAGGAAAACTACACGCAGATGGACAAGAACACCATGAAGGTATAGAACAAGGGGTTTGTGTCGCTGCTGCACCCCTGACGGCCTCGGCAAGTCTCCTGGAGTGGCTCAGATGGACAGGACTTGGAAATTATTGACCCAAATTGATGGGCTGGTATAAATTAGCACCTTTAGCACCTGGCTACCATCCCATAGCCTCCAGCTTCTGATTCTGGGCCGATTCCTATGTATCCCGGTTTGTATGGAGCAGGGCAAACGGCATGTTTTCATCCATTCCCAGTATAATGTTTTTACTTCAAAAGGTCCACTTGGGGCCCATGCAAATCTACAAATACCATACAGATCAGTTTACCAACCAATAAAACCGTAGTATCTACTTTAGAACAGCGTCTCAACCAATTTGTATTTCGTTTTGATGTATGAAAGTTACAACCTGTAATACTGAAGTGTAATTGACAATGGAAAAAACATGTTCTATTTAGCTCACATGGGCAAGGCTTATGTCTGTGATTGCTAACTCCTCTACCTCTGAACTTTCAGAACTACAGACAGGAGTCTCATCTGAAGACCCTGCTCTTTGCTGAAAGCAGCTGAAGAGGAGGCAGACAAAAACAGCTTTTGAAACAGGGGATGGGGGAGAGAAGAAAGAAAACAAACACCCATACAAACCAGTGTGTGTTTAACAAGGGAAGTTATCTCAAAGGTCACAGATTGGCGGAAGAAATATGCTATTTACCAATGGTGGGGAAGGAAAAATCCCAAAGACACATAAAACTCATTCTAAATATTTACCACTCTGTGTTATTTAAACCCAGGGTGCAGGAGCATGGGATAGCTGAGTACACACTGAGGACACCACACTACAGGGTCCAGTTCCCTTCATCAGCAGTGAGAAGCTGCTCTCACAAGGACCTCACTGGTTTCAGCAGAATTATATTATTACCCAGGGAGAGTGACCTCAGAGGATCTCTATTTTACCATCAATAATTCTTCAGGGAATATGATTTTTTAATTCATTTTATTTATTTATAATATATTCCAGCTCAATTATTTCGGTTGATTTATTTCACGATTTTGCTTATTATCATCTGTTGGGAGTCCCACTCATAAAACTTGCTGGAATCTATTTTGTTGACATTTACAGTCATTCCAAATAGTAGAAAAGAATGAATGATATTTGTTAAGAGAAAATGCAACTATTAGTCAATGCTGAAAGATTTACATTGACGAAAAAGGCGTCTCCCCATAAATTAAATTAGATGTGACTTTTCTTTTATATTTGGAAATTCCAGGCATGATTAATTAAAAGCAAAATAATCTATTTACCAGAATACTCAAAACAAAACCTTAGTGTTATAAGACCTGACAGTATTTCTTGGAACAGAATGTTATTAGTTCATAAACTTAAGTCAGGTACACAAACACCTGCCCCAACATAACATACAACGTTTTGCTTCAGAAAAACCTTACACACGGCGTGATCATCACACCAGTGGGAGCTTTAGACGATGTAAAGTGTTTTCCATTTCACATACACTCAGGCAGACAAAGATGTACATTCTTTCTGCAGATGCTCATTTGGTTTCCCCCACACTTCATCAACAAACCCACGCTCCTCTCCTGAAATACCTTTTCTGACTTACCTTGGGCATAACAATCTGGAACAGGAGAGCTGCCGCAGTGGAGCCAGCATCAGAATGTGGCCAAGGAAAATGAAATCTCAGTTCCTACCAACAATACAAATCTCTGACATTCAATAGCAGGGGGGAAAAGGGGAGCTGACATCCCGTCTAATCTCAGTGCTTTCATAGCAGATATTTTAATGAAAACAATTCAAGCTCCTGACGCAACAGAGGGTAGACTGCATAATATTTAGTTTCTAATGCCTCCAAAAAGGTACCTGATATTTATTTATGATCCAAATATATTAAGCCTGAAATGGAAAAGCTTCTAGAATTTCTAAAGAGACTACATAAAATTGCCGAACAATTATTAGCAAATAAGTTGGAAGAAAACATTTTTAGTTCCCTTTTAGGTTTCTCTGGTTATTATTTGTTCAACCCATCCCACCCCACCCCACCCCCCGCACGCTGGATCATGACAATGTGTTTGAAAGACTTTAACACAGGAATCACCCATTTCATTGTTGAAATCTCCCCAGAGCCCATTTTTAAAGATCATTTGGAAAAATACTAGGAGATTTTGTAAAATATCCCAAATTCAAAAGCATAAAGACCCTGTGAAGTGTCAAGTGAGGAGGTCTCATGGGGGATTCTGAGGAAAACAAGTTCCTCACAAGTACAAAACCATTCTTCTCCCTAATTATAAGACAAACTTAATTCCTGTTTAACTGGAATTAAACAATCACAAGTTCACATAACCATTATCTTATTAAATCACATTTCATGAGAAAGACACAAATGAAATATAAACAAGCTGGCTCAGGGACTTATTTTCAAAAGCAGCTATCAGAATATGATCAGCAGAGATTCGACCCACTATTCAGCCTCTCTCGTATCAGGAGAATTCTAACCTTATGATCTATGTTCATATCAAAATGTTCATATTAAGTGCATTGTATTATTTTCTAATTATTTGAAAGTGTTTGTGCCCCAATGTGATATGAATTCTAGCTCCAAGTCCATTACAATGTGTAATTATTTAATTAACCTAGCCACAGCCTATTTTGGGCAAATTGAATTCACTAGAAAATGAAGAAAAAGGGTTATTTATTTTACTTGGGGGAGACAGGAGCAGAGAGAAATAATGAGTGAACAATTAAAAAGATAACTTTAATATGCATCGTTTCTTTGTAGAACAATTCAATGAGAACATGAGGTTAGGGACCGAAAGGCCTATATTAATAGTTTACTTCATAGCAGAATAAATTTGGGGAAATCACTTAACCTCAATTTTACCAAAAGTACATTAGGAGAAGTAGTATGCTTTCTGCATCTCCCGTAACACAACATTATATTATAAATACAAAATTCACTGCCTGTTCAAATTGAATTGTATAGAGATAATTGACCATAGACATGGTGCTATCTATCATCACCTGGAGAAAATAAGACTGACCACAGATAGGGAGTAAAAATATATAAATGCTATTTTTATATCTTTATACGGACTGATTGGAGTAAGATGCTCATTTACTAACCAACCTGAAGTTTCCTATGAGGTTACCAGACCATTACTATTACCATCTCCTACCTATCAATGAAAAAGTGAAAGCAGAAATCATAACAACAAGTTGGCCAATAAAAGGGTGGGGCTAAAGAAGTGACTTAGAATCGTTGAAGTATTGAATATAGTACTCTGCATTCATTGAGCACTTGTTGGAGTAAATGAATGAATTGACATTCCAGAGCCCAGGAGATTGCCAGGCTCCTCAAGCACCCTGTGGTGGACAAGCCCTGATGCTTCCCAAGACCCCAAGACGCTCACTTAAGACCACAAGTGCAGGAAGCCATATTTCTGCTAATGCCTCTGACCATCTCTTTTTGCCCCTGTCTCTCTTATTCGTCTCTCTGCTCCCTCTAAGACAACCGGAGTTTGCTGCAAGGGTGTTCACAATGTAATACATTCGTAAAAGGAGAGGCCAAGGTTCTAAACCTACTCCTCCTAGCTCTCCCAATAACTATTAGCCTTAAGGACGTCCTAATAGATTTCTTTATTTTCCAGCCACAGAAGGATTAGTGGCTGAATTTGACCAACAGTCTGCTGATGTCAAGGACGTTAAAATCCGTCTATTCCTCCCAAGAGCGAAACTACCAGGAGTTCGAATGGTGTTAAGAGAACTGGAAAAGCCAAACACAGAGTTTCCTTTTATCCCTAATTCGTGGGACCTACTGCTGGACTGTCTACAAAGCCCAAAGAGGGAAGCCTGACAGACTGTCCCATCAGTTCAGCAACGTTCTATAGCATAAGTGATAACAGCATCTTCACTGACCAGGACGCATGGGTGGTGCCTTGCTTCGCTGGTCGCAAAACTAATGCTACAAAAAACTGAAATGAATGGAAATTACTGTTATTAATTATGTACTGACAATAATAAAGAACTCTTCTTACCACTCTCAAAAGCCCGGGTAATATATCCAAATAGTTTTTCTCATTCACCCAAGAAGAGTTTAGTTCCACAGGAAGGTTTAATTAACAGCCAAAACATAATCCTATTTCTTATTCCTTCTCTTGGAAAGGACAATAAAAACTTAAATGAAAAACAAGAAGAGAAACCTCAGAACTTGGAAGTCCTATAATCAAGAATACTCAGCCCCTGGAAATTACATACCTGAGTAAACCTTGAAAGGTAACTTGTCCAAAGAACCAAGCACAAAAACCAGAATTCTTTTCTACTAATCTAAGTGTTATCTCATTTTCTGCTCATGTTCAAGGTAATCAATCACAATGAATTACATTTTCAATCATACTAAAAAAGGCTGGACCACAGGTCCACATTTTCACTCCATTTTTGCTTAAAGCAACCACATAATCTACAAGACCTTCTGAATCCTTGGCCAGGTGGAGGCGGGCAGGCGGTTACCCAGCCAACACCCAGCCACATGCATGCACACTCTCCGAAAGCAAGGTATGTCTGATGTCATTCACTGACATACATTTCGCCACCCAAATGAAAGGCCCTCGGGAGAAAAGAAGATGTGGATCCCGCCCTCAAAAAGCTTAAAATTTGCGATGGACATGGTTTCATGCTAAATTACTTTAATATGAAGTAAAATGTAATGAATGCCATAAACAAGCTTTTAAACAAGTCAAACATCCATGCCATTTCAGAGGCAACGGCAACACTGAGAGACAGGGAACATTCCCACTGTTTTAAAAATCAGTCCAGAAAATATTCAAGACTGTTTAACATGTCTGAGAAATGAAGCCTCACAGCCCAAGGAGGAAGAAACAAAATCAAAACACTGTTTAAAGGAGCATCTTCTATTTTTTCATTCAACTACTTACACTCCAGAAAACTTGAAATGACCTCAAAGTTCTTCCATCAAACTTTGTCCATTCTCTGTGAGAGAGGTAGTTTGAAAGGTACCAACAACTTCAAGATTAAAATGTGAAGCCAGGGAACTTCACATCATTCATTATACAGGTGCCCTGGTCAAACCAACCTTAGGATTAAAACTAGCATTCTGTTTTTTCAATTAACACTGTAAACATGCACAGTCGGAAGCCTCTTACCTTAGCTGTTTAATTATCCATCTTACTGCAGCTGAGATCAGCTCGTTACAAGCCAGTTTTGAGAAAACTATGCATCTATTTAAAAGCATGGCTTGTTTGCTCAAGTACAAAGTTGACTGAATTCTCCTAGACTAGAAAGAGATTGGCATGTTTGCTTGAGCCTATCAGATTATTTAATTGCAAAACTGGGAATTATTCCATAGATGTGAATGGATATCTAATGTATGTCACAAAGGAGAGATTATACTCTTAGGAGAAGTTATTTACTTACTCATTTTCCTAACTAGATTTCCGTGCACATGAGAATTTCAAGTCAGGAAAGCACTGCCAACAATGTTCCACCAGAGACAACCAAAAAGAGATCATAAATGTCTTGTTAGCTGTAAATAATGATAAAATGAAGATCTTTGGGGAATAGGATTACAGCTGGTCTAGACTGAAGAGTTTTAAATTTATATTAACCCAAGCAAATTACAGTACACTGATTTTAATTTATGCATTAAAATAGGGTTGTTGTACATTTTGCCACAAAATAAGAAAAATCAAGGGAAAGGACCAACTCCCTTAATTTTTTACAAGATATTTGTTTCCTACTGTAAGGTACATAGCTCCTCCTTCTCTGCCTATGTTGACAAACATACTTCTCTTGCCCTCTAACTTTAGTACACTCATCTCTGCAGTAACTTACCCGAACTTGTTTATCTAGAGTTGTTATCAGCAATTTCTTAGCTATCTTTAGGTGATTTTTTTGAGGGAACAACTTATCAGAGCATCTCTTGTGTTCTCTTGTGTTCATGCCCCCACTTTCTTTACATGCCTTGTCACCAGAGGAATACACCCACATAAGTCTGCTAACTTATAGTGGCTTATTTGTTTGTACTTGGGTGAATTCAGAAGCTGTTTTTAAGAAAAGGACTGGAGTGGGAAACAGAAGATAAGGAATGTTGTCCGTGTTTGGCCTCAAGCTAGTTAGCGAATTCCCTGGACCGGTCTTCTCAGGCACGACATGAGTCGTGCTACATGATTAATCTCAGAGATTCTGACAACCTTGAAACCAGGTAACTCTCTAGCTCTTTGACTTGGGGCCTCATATTTAGATACCATTTGTTATTTTAAGACGGCCGCCCTTTTCCTGATGGATATAAACCCGGACAAAGACAAAGGCCACATACATGAGGACTAAGTATAAACAAGACAGAAGCAGACAGAGAAGGGTACACAGCAGAAGCAGGGGCAGGGGAGTGGAGAGGAAGAGGGAGAGAGTGAGGAGACAAAGATAAAAATCCAGAGAAATGGTGGAGCAGGAGTGGGGAGCAGAGTAAAGCACTTGGGGAAAAAGAGGAGACATGACAAAAGTATATTCAGTTAAGAAAACTAAAGAAAATGTCTAAATAACAGTACATAATTCTAATTACTGAGCACAAAATGTGAGAATTTTTCACAAGCATTTTTTGCACAAATACCTACAGTTGTCTGTTACTCTCCAGAAAGAAAAAAAAAAGGCAAAATATATGAATACCGAAATGGTAACTTTAAATCTCCAAAAATATTTGTAAAGAAACAGTTCTTTTCTGTTATGGGTTTACCAAACACTAATGATGACATTTTAAACAATCATACATTATCATTTAAAAAAATCAGACAAAGAGAATTCTAGCACAGGGCCTGGGAGGTATTCAGCATAAATATATCTCAGAAAGAGAGAAGCAGGGAGGAAACAGCCAGAGAAAGAAAGAGTCTATTTTAAAGTAACATGTAAATCATCTTCCTGAGCTCAAAGACCATACATTTAATTGACAGAAGACAAAAGGATAAAATACACCCATGTAAAATTGCTTAAGATTCTGAGCAAGCTCCAAGTACAAACTCCAGTAAAAACATTAAGTAATCAGGAATGCCTGGGTGGTGTGGTCGGTTGGGCATCCAACTCTTGGTTTTGCCTCAGGTCATGATCTCAGGGTTTTGAGATTCAGCCCTGCGTCAGACTCTGCACTCAGCATGGAGTCTGCTTGGGTTTCTCCCTCTCCCTTTGCCCCACCCCACTGTGCACGCTCTCTCTCTCTCTCCCTCTGGCTCGCTCTCAACTAACTAAATAAATAAATCTTTTTTTTTTTTAATTAGGTAATCAGAACTCAACAACAAGGATCCTGAATATCCTAGACAACAAGCACACCCCTTTATGGTCTAATATTCAAGGAAATGGTCAAATTTATAGAAAATCGAAGATTTCATTGTTGATGAAATAACAGTGATCACCACCACCACCACTAGCATCAGCAACTCCCTAGAAATGTCTCTGGAGAACAGGCATCCCTAGTTCTTATGTCACTACTATCCAGAGAATATTAACCACTGTTGCTCCACACTCAGACCAGGGAGCCATGCGAGGACCTCAGTGGTCAACTGAAGCCCAGTTACTCCAAGTAGCGTGCTTCACAGCCAACTCATTTAACTCATTTTAAATGGTTTCCCAGGGGCGCCTGGGTGGCTCAGTCATTCGTTAAGCGTCTGCCTTCGGCCCAGGGCGTGATCCCAGGGTCCTCAGATCGAGCCCCGCATCGGGCTCCCTACTCCACTGGGATCCTGCTTCTTCCTCTCTCACTCCCCCTGCTTGTTTTCCCTCTCTCACTGGCTGTGTCTCTCTCTGTCAAATAAATAAATAAAACCTTAAAAAAAAAAGTTTTCTCAGGAGAGAGTTTGAAATATGACCCCATCTATAAAATTGAGGGAGCCAAAGGCCCCCAGCCAGTAGCCCAGTCTTCCTCCTTCCCAGCTTCCATTGTGTTCTACACTGAGAGGAGCCTTTCAAGAGGACACTCCAGCCCGTACTTCCAAGGTTTACACACAGCCCCACACTCTTAAGTCCTAGGAGGGCTCACACAGGAGTGGTTTAGTTCACCCTTAGGAGATTTGATCACAAAAGAGGCCCATGCAAGTTCTGAAAGTAATTTGGGGATCACTTAGGCAGGGGATTATCATGTCCTGAGTGGTTCAGAAGTGGGGGTGAGTGTGTGGCCCTTTAATGCAGAGACTCTTACCCCAGGTCCAATGGGGTTATTACTGTTGATAGGATATTTTCGCCTTCGTTTCTGGGTTAACCAGAAAATCTAATTAACTGTATTAGACATTCAAACAACAGACTGGTTAGTATTTGTTGTGTTTTATAGTGAAAATAACAACCTAAGTGCTAAAATTTCTTCAGTTCAGGTGGTCAAATTATTTTGGTTTGAATACCAGAGTCCACGGTAGGCAAAGGAGAATGTATTTCCTTCAGCAAGAAAATCATAGACACAAGATAGGTACTGCTTAAGAATAAGCTAACACTAAGTTCCCAAAGAGAGTTTCATGAGCTCTTAGGCAGTGACCAAGCAGAGAACAAAGTTTTTGTTTCAATTTCTCCCTCCCTACTTCCCACCTACAAATCTTCATGCGCCAAGGCTAACTGAAGTCAAGAAGCCAAACTTAATGAGTCTTTTCTTTCTTTCTCTCTTCTTGTAACACCTCACCCAGATATATCTGTGTTGTTATCCATAGGAACACAAGAAGATCCACTTCTACAGGAAAGTGTTCTATTCCTCTATCTTCCCTCTCTACCCCCAGACAATGCTCATCTGGTCAGGGCTTGATCTGGTGATGTTCCAACTCACAGAATAAACTACATACCATGTAGCAATAGACGAGTGTTATCAAGTGAACATCTATATTAATTTACGCTGTAAAGAGGGCCTTGAGAACTCATCATTCCTTAATATGTAGGAATAACTCTAACAGTATGTATATTGCAAAAATGGGATCAGGCCAGTGGGGGCACACAAAGCTCCTTGGGGCACCTGGAATATACCATACAGTCACTGCCTATCCTGCTGAGAGGCCTCCATTTTTGGACAGAATAGAAGGAAGAGATAAGAGAGAAAAGAAATGTGTCCTAATAGGTTTGTAGTGCAGTTGAAGAGACAAAGTCCATATGAAATTTAAAAGCTTTAACAACCTTACAAAATAACATGAGGGTGCAAATGGATGAGTTAGAAGGCCTTTTCTCTCCTGGTATCTAATACTCTTCCAAAAGTCTCATCTACCATAAGCTTTCCTTGAAATTTTGATTTAGAGACAGAAGACTTGACTTAAAGAATAAAAGAAACCACTTGGAAGAATTCAGACATACTTCCTTCCTTCTCCACTCTCTCGCTGTTCCAGTCCCCAGGACTTGGGCCTTTTGAAAGATCTTTGGATGTGGTCTCTATAAAATCTTTTAACTCTTATTTTTATTAACATCTCAAGATACTCAAGAGTTAGCTTTATTCTTTCCTATGTAAGGGTGAACAGTGATTCCAGACCTTAGTTTCTCCAGTTGCTTGTTTACATTGCTCTGGCCTATGACTCCAAAAAAGCGGGTCATCCTGAAATCCTAGAACCCTAGACTAAGAGTCAGAGGACACACGTTCCAATCCCACTTCTAATACTTAATTGTCATGAGGAAGGTGTTGAACGCTTCCTCGAGCCTCAGTGTCATCTAAAAAATGGGCCATCGTTTCAGTAGAGAACAAATAACATTTGTAGGAGAGCATACAACATATAGCAGTGCTCAATATATTTGGTTCATGTGAATATTCATGCCAAGTGTTCTCTGCCTTGGAGTTGCTCAGAACAAGATCAGATCCATTTATTTATTCAGTTAACAAACACTTTGTTGAGCACCTCATATCTGTCATACTCTCCACTAAGCATCTGTGAGAACCACTAGAGCTATCAGCCATCCCATCACTACTGGAAAGTTTCTATGTTCAAATTACCTCTCTTCTAGTATTTTCCCTCCTGAAAGATAGTTAAGAATGTATGTCACGTTTGCTTGTTAAAATTATATCTATCCGCAACATTTTGGAATGAAGCCCATCCCTCCCTGGGCTTCATTATACATCACAATTCCCACAGTTGGTGTTTTGTTAAGACACATTAATCAGCACAGTCTCCAAGAAATTCTCTCTTGGGTTTGACAAAAGAGAATTAAAATATATCTGGACTTTTTCGAGCCTGGTGTTCAGGCTGCCATGGGAGACTGGAGTTGGTAAAGCTAAATTAAATTATTAATAATGGAAGTTTTCAATAATCAAAGAAGAAAGGTGGTAATGAACAACTCACAATGATAATGAGTAAGCATGTATCCTGCACACCAGGACCCATCTGATGTTTTTTTCTGCAATCTAGGTGTGCCCCTCCTCATTCTACCACCACGGGATACCAAAAATGAAACAAGCAAATATCTGAATAATAATTCCTGCTCAGTGGAGTCCCTAGTTATAATCGAATACAGGCAGACTAGCTTTTTTAAAGCTTGGATACATAGAGCTCCTTTCTACCAAACAATTAATTAGCCCAAGCAGTGTGACTTTGTGCAAGTTTTATTGGTTACAAATGGGCAATAACAGAGTTATTTGAAGCATCACTTTACACTATTTATTCCAGGGAAATCACATGCTGATTATTAAACTGGAAATATCATTAAAACAGAAAAGCCTTAGCTGTTCAGACCCCAGGCGAGCTAATTAACGTAAATACCAGCATAGAGCAGGAGTTTGAAGACATATTTTCGGTGCAACTACTGGCAGAAATTATTGATTATATAAAATTAGTTCTGGATATCCTTAGGGGCCTCTATCTTCCCTTGTCTATATTACTATAGAGAAAGAGTATCCTCAAAAAAAAAAAAAAATGAAGAAAGGTGTAGAAAATAACATGATTTTCAACTCCTCTCTTCCAACACTCCTCTTCTCCATGTGTTTGTTGTAGGAGCACAATCTCTGTGCCATACACCACTGCCCTGTCTACAGGGCCTCCAATAATCCACAAAAACCGGCAAGTGTTTTCAGCCCTGGAAAATACCTTGCTGTCCTATGAGCTCTTTCCATCCTAAAGAGAGAAGGAAGAAAAAGAGAAAGTGTTCACTAACTTCAATAATCACATAAAGTTCCACCAATAGACACAGAAGAAGTATCTGAGAATTGGAAAAGATTTTATTGGTTGATCACAAGAGAGGAAAGTCTTTCCATTTGACTGATCCTCAGATAAACAAAACCACAATGGGAATGGCTGAGCCAACAGTTTTTTCTATCTTCACACCCACACGCTTGGTAAACATTTAACCAATTTCCATTGACGAAACACACTGCAGAGAGGTGGCTTCCTTTTGGATGACTTTGAAAACATTAAGCTTCATAGTTTCAGTTTTTGTTTCACCCTGAAAAATGGAGTTATCATAAATAGATGGCATTTAAGGGTAGGACAAGGGATTTCTATCAGCTCAGATGATAGGATATCACTGGACCTCAGGTGACCAAGTAGAATTCATGTCTGAAATATTCTTATACCCAACTTCAGAGTTACATACTCAGCCAGCTTTCCAGGATGTTCAAGGATGTATTGGAAGCAAGGTCTCTGAAAAGCGGAGGCACGTAACCCTAACCTGGGGTCAGTGCGTTAGAGCACTCCTCTCCTGCCCCCTCCTACCCATGCATCCCTGTGGGGCTAGGAGCCTGCAAGGTTGGCAACATACCCACCTTCTAGACCATTCTCCAGATACCCAGAACCCTGGAATTCTCTGCTTCAAAGGGTCTAAAGCCAGCTTTCAGGCGCCGTGTGGGTCTTTATCCTCCTAAGGGCAGACTGCTTCACAGCCAGCATGTATAACCCTGGGCCTGAGAAGTGACCATGGGCAGTTTTTGGACTGTGGGTATAGATAAGGCTGGGTGTGGATGAGCAGACTGTCTGTCTATACACGTTCCTACAAGACTCATTCAGTTACACAGTGGAGAAAGGGCAGAAAAAGGGCAGTATAGCTGTGGGACAGGAGAGCTTCCTGTTCTGAGCTCACAAATGTTACAGGTGGCCTGGAATAAGATAAATGGCAGACTCAAACCAGTGCTATTCAGTGATTCCAGACAACGCCGTCCCTCTCTCTCCTATACTCATGGTGCCCAGGCCACCGATGAGAATGAAAGGGAATACCAGTTCAAGAGGCAAAGCCAATACCATCTTGCAAACTGGGATACAAAGTCATCCTAAGCGCAGCCGACTGCGGCCAGTGGATTCCCTTATAATGACCCCTCATCAACTCTGTGCCCAGAGTTCCCTAAGAAATTGCCATCCATTGACATCCAGCATTTTTCTTTCCCATCAGGTTCTTTTCTACTCATTAGAGAGTGTTTATAGCTTAGTGCACCCAAGAAGTAAATAAAACTTCATTCTTGTCATATACAACAGACTTTGGGTATATAACAGAAAGCATCATATGTACTTCCAGCTTCTGTTGTTTATCGGCAAAGCTACCCAATCTGTTAAATCTGTAGGTTGGCATCCTAATAAAAGGCATAAAAAATAAAAGGGAAACCAAAGAAACCAGAAAACCGTCAGAAATCTACAAACATACCAAATCACGTTGGATACCAAGGTTCCTGCATTAGGTAGAAATCAAAGCCAAATAGTAAACAGACGTTTAAAAGAAAACATTGTGATGGCCCTTTCTGGATGCAAGCCTGCACTGGGCCTGGGAACGCAGGATTTAATCAGGACCAGTAAGTGTTTTCCAGAAGCTCACACCCTAGAGGAGGGAGTTTCTGGTAAGGCCTAAGGCCACATCCTTTGGCACCTGGTTAATGTATCTCCCCTGCTGATTCTTGGCGAATTCCAGGAGCCTGATTTCATCTCACAGCTGTTATACAACACACACACACACACACACACACACACACTTTCTTCCCACAGTACTTCCCGTCAGTCCTACCTCCTGCCATTACTGACACTAGCAGTTCTTAAACATGACCGCATTTCAGTTACCCTGGGAGCTTCTCTAACATACAGATTCCCAAGAAGCACCCCACTGAGACTGAATCAGCAGGTCTGGGGTGAGGCCAGGACATTTCTACCCTTAGAAAACAATTCAGAGGACTATGAACACTCAACATTATAAGCCCTGGAGAAGCTCAGATAGAGCAACACAGGCAGGCCAGCAGGCTGTCCCACCAGGAGGCAGCCACACCCTCCCGCTCTGCTTTTCCCAGTCCGCTCCTACGCTGGGGTCTTCCCAGAAGGAACTGAAGGGGCCAGGCCCAACCCCCTAGCATGAGGCACCACAACCAAGAGCCGTCCTTACCTGCCGTGGCCAAGCGCCAACAGACTGCCAATTTTAGCACATTCTGGATGACTTCTGTACATGGTCCCTATTTGAGCTTTCTTCGTAAATGAAAGTACACACATGCAGCAAGTTCATGAAAACTTTACAGTGATCCATTTGTTTACTAGAGTCTTTAATCCCTAATCCAATGATAAAACAGTTCTTAAGAATTCAATTTTGACCCATTTCTTTCTTTGTTTTTTAATTTTGACCCATTTCTTTCCCTTCTCTCCCTCTTCTTCTCCATCCCACCACACCACATTGTAATCTGTGGGGTTTTTACTAAACTAATGATTTTCAATAAACAGAGGCCCAACCCTTCCAGGAGAACACATCAACATCTCCAGGAAACCATGTAATTTTTCTATTTGTGAAAATGAATCAAATGTTTTCAAAGGATAACAATGCTGCTAGCTTCATCTTTGATTCATTCAGAATATTGATGGGAAGAAATTACAATCATCAATCAACTTGAATTTTGTGTTTTACAGAGAGCCCAGTATAATCAGAAAGAGGGCTAAGTTTATAAGTCAAATTAGTCAGGTACAAAGTCCCTCTCATCAGTGGAAGGCTGAGCACAGGAGCTCAGTCATCAGTCGTGCTGTTACCATCACGGGCCAGCTCAAAGACAGGGCAGCTGTGCCGAGAGCAGAGCAGGGGCAAAGCTGTCTTTCCCCCAACCCTCCAACCCCCCAATCCCCAGCGCAGGGCAGAGTTCAGTATTACCCAGGTGGGGACAGTAATCCCTGCATGGAACTGTGCTTCTCCTGGGCGCCCAGCTACCTATCTCCAGTAATGTTCCACAGATCTCAGGGATGGAATGCACAAGAGAGCCCTCTGATCCTGACAGCCTAAAACCTCAACAGGAAGAGAGGGAGAAGGTCAATGCAAAGCATAGGATCTCAGCTGCCACCCATCATGCTGATACGATTTTCAGGGTAAAGCAAAAAATAAAAACACCAGACCCAAATGGGGAAAATGAACCCACTTCCCAAATGCATACTAAGCTGAAGAAGCGCTCCTCAATATATTTGGTTAACTTAGCCACATTTCTCTTGCTTTATTGTTCTTTCAACTAAGCTTCAGATACTTTTCCTAAAGTTGTTTAAAAGTGAGACTAAATGCTCACCCTCCGTAAATCCTGACTTCCATAAAACATATGACAAAAGCTATGTATAATTCCATTTGTGTAAACATAAATTTGTCATGAAATAACTTAAAGTTTGAAAAAAACGTGCACAGAGATCTCCCATTGGTCCATCTGGGATGGTCCAAGATTTCTGCTTCTGTCACTTCACTTTTTTCTACTATAAACATTTGTTACTTGTATGCTTTTCAAGCTTTAAAAAGGAGGCGAAAAATAGGGATGTTATTTACCAAGGGAATTTATCAACATCAGACATTATAATAAATTATCTCAAAACTCTATGAACAAATGGCTAACATGAAACTTCTGATCTCATCATTTCTTTGGCTGTGTTATCCACCACTTCCAAAGTCGTCCTTAGCAACACCTCCCCTCAACTAGTAGAATGGAAGTATTTACCTATAACCTTATTTTGAAACATAGGGACACGATGGACACAAATGACAGCTTCCTTACTCTCCTGAAATAGTCACTGATTCCACAAAGTATCTGCTTGTTTTTCAAGACAAAAACCCTCAAAGATAAATAAGGATGTCTCCTATCAATGAATTGAAAAATACATTCATTGAAAAATGACTCAGTGTCACAATTGACATTTCAATTGTATAGTTCTTGCTTCCACTTTTAATGGAGGCCATAAGGCAAGAGGCAGATACCAAATGTTCCCTAAGGCAACTTAAATCAGCTCCATTCATCTCCTTCTGACTTCAAGACAATGCTTAAAAATAAATGTTAGGTTTAGCATTTTACAAAATCTTCCTTTTTTTAAGATTTTATTTATTTATTTGAGAGACAGAGAGCACAGAGGGAGAAGGAGAGGGAGAAGCAGACTTCACACTGAGCAGGGACGCCAACGTGGGGCTCGATCCCAGGACCCTGGGATCATCACCTGAGCTGAAGGCAAATGCTTAACTGACTGAGCCACCAAGGCACCCCTACAAAAGCTTCTTTTTAAACATAATTCTTCTATGCACTACAATACAGCAATTTTATATCTGGTTTTTAAGTCAGAAGCAACTCCCAAGACTCAGGTCAGCCAAGGCAGTCTCTGACTCTTCACCTCAGTTTTGATCTTACTTTAGACCTATTATCACTCGTCTTATCTTCAGGATCTGACATTGTGACATCCCCCTGTCTAGCCACCACCTCACACTCTGCCACATCTCCTACTCTCCACATCCCACAGAGTTTATGCCCCTCACTCTACAGGTAATTCTGCTCTTCCTGTTTTTCTTGCAGGCTTCTTAAACAGGATGCACAGCCCCACAACCATCTCAGTATAAGGCCAAGTCATAGAAAAACATGGCAAGTATTTTTTTAGCTGTTAATTTTACTCAATAAATAGTTTAATACTTACATACAGATCCATAATGGAAATTTTATTTTGTTCTTAAATATAAAACCAAGATTTCAAAATTTTCAGACTTCAAATAGGCTACATTGAGTTGGCCACCAAGCCTCAAAGATAAGCTTTTCTTCCTCTCAGTCATTATGCAGATTTCACAGAAAAAGCTTGGGAAGCATTAACCTCACTTTTTCAGGCTCCTCTGCCTTCACAGCCTATGATCAACCATTTCTAATCAAGTAATTAAGTTCTCTCTGACCTCTGAGATTCCCTAGTACTCTTTGACTTCCATTCAAACTGTTGCTTGGACTGACCCACCCATTTCTTCTTCTTCTTTTTTTTTTTAATTTAAATTCAATTAATTAACATATGATGTATTATTAGTTTCAGAGGTAGAGGTCAGTGATTCACAGTGATTCATCAGTCTTACATAATACCCAGTGCTCATTATATCAGGTGCCCTCCTTAATGTCTATCACTCAGTTACCCCTTCCCCCCACCCCCCAATCCATTTCTTCTTAGTCAATTCCAAGGTGTCATAGAGAAAGTCCCAAACAATACCCCAAAGAACCACACTGCTCAACCACTCACTGACTCCTAGGTGCTGGCTATCATGAAACAAATTTTTTTTTTTTTTTACCTCTAATGTGTATCTTTTCTCCAATCATTTCATATTCTCAAATATACTTCTGACTTCCAACAAATAGCTTCAGTGCCCACTGCACAAAGATTTTAACTGAAATTCCATATTACATGTCAGAGGTCATCGCACATAGTCTCTTACTGCCCTCGGAGCTTACAGCAGCGCCCCTGCAGCCATGCTCCTGACCCTGTCCCTGGCAGCCTGCTCCCTCCATCCTCCCCACAATTTCCTGCATCTTTGGCCTCCACCTTCCCTTCCTACCTGACAAAGACAATTGCCTCTGTTGGAAAGAGATCATTTATTGATGCTGTTTCTCCCAAAGTTCTCCTTTCTTTTATTGCCAAACTACTTGAAAGAGTCATTAACTTTCCTAGAATCCATTTCCTCTTCCTGTTTTCTTCTCGAGCCCCTGAAAACAGGCTTCTGCCCTCACTGAGCCACCACAACCATTCTCATTGAAAGCCACAAGGGACCCAGTCACCACCACCCAGGTCTCTGCTCTGAATTTATCCTACTTGGAATCCCAGACAAAGGGTGAGTTAACCTCTCCGGTCTTCCTTTCCATCACACCACACCCTTGTGCCCTGTCTCCTACCTTCTGCTGCTCCTACTCACTCTCACTCAGCAGCTCCAACCTTCAGTCCCTTCTCCTGCAGACGCTCTCTTAGCAACTGCATGCATCCCACATCCCCAGCAATCACATCTGTGAGAGGACTTCCAGCCCAGCCCAGATCCTAATACCGAGTCACTAGCCTCTTCCAAACTGCCTAGTGGGTATTCTCACACAGAGAGCCTAGAGATAGTCTGATATGTAGAAACAGGATGAGTTTTCTATACCAACAGTTGTTGGGCCTTAGGTAAACGGAGTAGCACGAGTCCCAGTTAGTAATAATTACAGTGTTTACTTCATGGATTTGCTAGTGAAGATTCAGTAACATAAATGTAAAAAATCCAACACATTTCTATTGATGCAACAAATGTAAAGAGCACTTACTATGTGTCAGGCAAGCTTGTAACACAGTACTTTACAAACAATAACTCACTGAATCTTCACGAGGACCCTGTGAGTCAGATGGAGTACCTCCATTCCACAGAGGCACATCCAACTTAGATAACCTCCCCAGGTCACACAGCTAGTGTCAAAGCCTGACTCCAACCCAGGCAGTCCAGCTCCAAAGTTCATACTCTTGACCGCTACACAAAGCTGCCTCTCATTACCCTGCCTTTCTGCCTTTTGACGTACTATAGAAATCCAAATATTGTAATTAAATCAAAAACCCAAAACATAAGAGCACCTTATACTTCAAATCTCTTTCCTGAACTCCTTGCTGATGAACGACACCAACCTAAAAACTGCAACCTCATCATCAGCTTTACCTCCTCTCTCACCCCCAGAGCCCACTCCTGCCAAGTCCTGCTGCACCCACCTCGGAAACCGCAGTGCTGTTCCCACTTCTAGAGCTTCAGCCCCAGACTATTTCACGGCCACCTACGTTATTTTTTTAAAAAAGAAAGAAAAAAAAAAACCCTTCCTGTACAATATTGGGATGACTGAAATGTGAATAAAGGCTGCAGACCAGGTAACAGCTGTGTATCAATATAAATTTCCTGATTTCAATAATGATACTGAGGTTATATGTATATGAAAGTCATTGTTTTTAGGGAATACACACTAAAATGTTTCACCGGTAAAGAGGTATGACGTGTGCAACATATTCTTAAATGGCTTAGAGAGAAACTCTTAGTAATATGTGGTAGAGAATGAGAAAATGATAAAGCAAATGCAGCAAAAATGTCAACAACTGATAAATCTGGTCGAAGGATATTCTGAAGCTCTTTGACTATTTTGCAGCTTCTCTCTATATTTAAAATTATTTCGAAAGGAAAAGTTAAAAAAAAAAAAAAAAAGAACCAGTCTCCTTGCTGCCCCAGAACACACAGATCTGACCACCACCTTCTCCTGGCACTCCATTCCCCAAGGCCCCTCACCAAAGTGGGCAAGGCTCACCACGCACACCAGTGAAGTCCACAGGATTCAGCTGGCTTGCAAAGTAACCCGTTTCTGTTCCAGTCTCTCAGCACCCTTCCCAAAGACATGCACAAGCTGCCTCCTCCCCACACTTGGGTTCTCCAAGCCCCCTGACCCCAACCTAACCCAGCCCTGGCATTCTCCTGCTTCCAGGTCTGTGAAGTGGCCGCCTGCTTTGCCTAGACCACAGCCCCCTTTCTACCTCAAGACAAATATCAAAGTCCTATCCTTCCCAAGAAGCCGAATTTGAATCCTCTTTCTTTCAAAATGGCTTCCTAGATCCACCCAGCTAGAATTGGTTCACCTCACCCTGCCCTCCCAAAGCAGGTGTTTATCATTGTGTATAGCTTACCTGCCCTCAGCTCTGTATGAGAAATCTTACCTGTGTCTTTTACCCAGGAGATGAGGACTTTGCAGGGGCTGAGGATAATGTGGTTTTCATCTTTAGAGCCTCCTGCGCCCCATCATACATAGTTCTGCCGGAATTATGTGTTTCAGAATTCAAAAAATTGGGGTGTTGATCGGGGACCTGGGGCAGCAGCTATAAAGGGACAAGTGGAAGACAGCAGCTCTGGCAGTGAAAACTGAACAAGGCAAGTTTTGGGGGCACATGTCCCCATTCTCCACAGCTCCCCCTCTGAGGAAAGGCCTTCCCGTACTCAGTAACACTCCCCAAGCTAAGCTCGCTTCCCCTACCACAACCTTCCTATACGGAGCTCCTGTGCCTCTGGGGAGGCTCCTTGTTCCAGCCAGTTTGGTCTGTGGCACCTTGCCCCACCACATGGACCTTGGCATGCTCTCCCCAGCGCTGGCCACCCCCCAGGTGGCTGCTGCCGGCAGGGAAAATGCGTGCAGACTAACCTTGCTGCCTGGCACTGCTTCACTCCGGAGCCTCAGGGCAGGAACAACTGCTTCCAGAACTTTGCCTTTCAATTTTTTTATAAAGAAAAAAAAAAATCAAACCTTTTGAGAAAACTTTTCTGAAAGAGTAGTCTTTAACTCCTTAGAAAGTTCTGTCTAGGTAAATGGCCAACAGGAATGTTCACGGAAGAATGGACACTGAGTCTCATTTGCCTTTAATGTCACCCTCCCTCTCATCTTGTCCCTCTCTTTCTTCTGGAGCACATAGGTCTGGATAGATAAGGGCTCAGATCTACCTGTTTATTCCACCTACTGAGAGGGGCTGAGGCTCAAGGGAGGTGAAGGGACTTGCCAAAGGTTGTGGCGCACTAAAGTGGCTCCAAGTTTGTTAGCGGATCTGTATGTTTTACAAATGGTGTTTAGGACCAAAGTCTGAGATCTAGGAGTTGGGCACGTAGTTCTCCAGAAAAGTGGATGGCATTCTTAAAGGAAAAAAGGAGGAAAATACAAGATCGAAGTTAGGAGCTTGGGAAAACCTGCATTTAGGGGGCACAGTAAGTCATCCTGGGGTCCCCGAATGTGGCCTTTCCAATAAAACTCCAGGGGATTACTTTCTAAAACTCATCCTATCATGAGGAACATGAACATTCACCACTCTTGAGTCAGACTTAAATAAAAGACCAATGCTTTTTTTCTTTCTCCCATTCAGCAAGTATCAGTTGAATGTCTAACATAGATCAGAAACTACTCTAGGTGCTGAGGGTACATTAGTGGCCCAACAAACTAAGTCCCTGTGTGCAGAGAATTTACCAGAACTAGACATTACTTTTGTAATCTTGTGGTACCTGAAAACTCAGACTTCCTACAGCAAATTATTTATTCCCCATTGAACTTCATTTTCCTCATCTGTTAAATGGGAATATCAAAAATCTCATCATCCACATCCCATAAGATTGCAGTGAGAATGGGTGATGTGTCACCCATAAGAGGCCCAGGAGAGAGCTTCCATTCATCAAGAAGTGGCAATATGTAACTATGATTCCACACTATCCTAAAACCAGAGTCGCCATTCACTCATCCCTCAGAACTAAACCTGAACAACCCTGTCCCCATATTCTAAATCTGGTCGTTCAGAATCAACCCTCATGACTTTTGCTATTTCTGCATTCAACTCTGTAATAGACTCGATACTTTTATCCTCGCTTCAAGCAATAATGGTAAGCAGAACCACGGGTTTCATAAGCAAGTTTTATATCTTTACTATACATGTTAAGTTCATAAGTAATGACTAAAATTTAAAAGGTCCATTCATGTGACAGAGCACCTAAAATTAACTCAGATATCACTGGGAGTATTCTGGGTCTACTTTGGGCAACACTTGTCCATATGCTCAAATTTGCAGAGCTGATGTCAATATCTAAATTTGGTTTATTTAAATGAAACACATTTCACAGAGCTCCCAAGTCTGCCATCCTCTCAGTCTCCACTGCTGCTCTCCAAAGGCAGCCCCTCAGCATCTCTGCCCAGCACGACTGCCACAGGCCCCCAGCTTCTGCCCTTGAAACCAGATTATGCCTTGCCAAGGGATTCCCATGTCACTTGGAATAATGCAAAGACCTGACTGGGCTCTGCAGAAGCCCTACGTGATCTGGCCGCTGCTTGTCTCCACAGCACATTCCCTCCCACTCTCCTCACTGCAAGCATGGCTGCAGCCACACTGAGTATGATCCAGACACGCTGTGCGTCAGCCACTCCTCCACTTGCAGCATTTTTTCTGGACCCTCACAGCTCGTTCCCTTACTTCAGAGGCCTTCCCTGAACACCCACTCACTCCTCCATCACTGTCTTTTTTTTTTTCAAGATTTTATTTATTTACTTGAGAGAGAGAGAGAGAGAGAGTGTACAAGCAGGGCGGAGGGGCAGAGGGGGAAACAGACTCCCCACTGAGCAGGGAGCCCGATGTGGGGCTCCATCCCAGGACCCTGCGATCAGGACATGAGCTGAAGGCAGACGCTTAACTGACTGAGGCACCCAGGCTCCCTCCATCACTGTCTTTGTACTCATCTTGCTTTATTTTCTCCGTAACACTACCTAACATTATCACCACCAAACGTTAAATGAGGTATTCGTGCATTTGTTTACTATCATACCCCAGTAGATTATAAGCCTCAGGAGGGCTTGCATTTTGCAAACCTGTACAACTACTACACGAGTAATGCCTGAAATAGTATGGAAGCCACTCAACAAATATTTGTTCATTGAAACCAGAGTGGATGACAACAGGTGGATAATGAGTATTCCCTCTAACACGTTCATCTGCAGTTTCTCTAGGACTTGAACAGCGCAAAGGAAGAAATGCAAGCGTGGAGTTGAGGAAAGAGGAAAGCGAAAAAGCAAAAACATGTAAAAGCAAGACGAAAAACACAGAGACCCACCCACCAAAGTCTTCCAAATGCTACTATTGGAGTTTTAGCCTCAAAACGCAGAAATTAATTGGAGAATGCAAGTCAAGGATGGATATGGATAGAATTGGAAAAGAACTAACATCACTACGTAAGAATCTGTGGTGCTTAATTTAGTTTAAGGAAAGGGAGGGGGGCTGTAGAAATAAATGAATAAAGTAAAATTTTTATCTTAGCCTTTAATGACAAACTATCCCTTTATTAAGCTTTAAAAACAAGTGGTGAAGTAACTAGGTAGAATTTGGGGGTTTTCTTCGGCCTAGTCTGTAGAAGTGCTAATGAACCGAAAAACTGCCAAAACAGAGGTTGCTAAAACTAAGAAAAAGAATGAAATAACATCTAGTAAACTGAGGCCCCAATTCACAGCCTCCCTATATCTACACCATTTGACCCATAACTTTCCTTCACTCTGACCCTGAGTCCTATCGTGACTTGCTTTGGCCAGTGGGATATTACCAAACATAACACAGAGTGTTGAAAAGCACGTGTGTGGTGCCATCCTACCCTCTTGCACGATTGGGCTGGCTGACTTTTGGACCCCAGTCCCTACATTGCGAACATGCCCAGGCTAGCCCATTGGAGGGAAGAGAGCAGCGATGAGACGCGTGCAGAGTGGTGTGGAGTTTTCCCAATCAAGGACATCTTAGATGGCCAGCTAACCACTAATGCATGAGGAAGGCCAGCTAAATGATCAGAATCTGGGTTAGATAAGCAGAATTTCCCTAGCGAACCAGTAGACCCATGAAGATAATAAATGGTTTTAAGATGCTATGCTTTGGAGTACTTCGTTACACCATCATAGCTAACTGATACAACTTGGATAATCACCCTCCAAATACCTAAGAGATTTAAAGTGGAGGTTCGGAGGGGTCGCCCTAAATTTAAATTCAAGGTCACAATTTTAACATATTTTCTCCACAAGTCAAAAGAGTTAAAATAACAAGTTACCTAAGAAAAATAAGTCTTAATTTTCTGGCAAAAGTTTTTAAAGTCTTTTGAAAACAATAGAATTATGAGGAAATATGTTCATTGTAATTGCAATTCAAAGCTAAACTACTGCTGTCCCATTAAATTATAAAAGTGGGGCAATCTTTTACAAGTATAAATATGTTACACCCAGTAGACTGTTGGTTCTCTTTGTGGGCTCCAATAAAAACAAAATGGAACCACATATGTTCGCTTCATCCTTCAGTAATTCTTCCCTGGGCTCATCACAGGGGACTTGTGATTTCCACAGCACTGGAGCCTTATTTTCATTACAGGAAATTATTCCTTCTTTCATCTTTAAAAAATTAACCATGTTCCTATCCATGTACCAAATTCACTTAAAGAACTGTAGCTAAAATACACCAATGATAATTTGCTTCCGCTCAGACTTTGTACTGACATAAGCACTACCTTTTTCCACTTCCAAGGTTATTCGTCTTTCTTCCCTGCCTATTTCCCAGGAGGTCCACACTAAAGCATCAGCTGTCACATTACAGACGTGAGTAACAAAGCAGACACCCAGAGAACACATCCACTGTTTGAAAATGTTTTCTCACCCAACCTCCTTCTCACTCACAGCCTCATACCCAGCCCAGGCGAAGTTTTAGTTCATGCCGAATTCATTTCAGAGTCTGTTCCATAAAAATATACATCTTTGTATGAGAATAAATCGTCCACATTGAGAATATTATTAAAGACACAGTACCACGTCCTCCCCTATGCTTAGTCTCGTGTGCTCCTCCTATGTAGCGTCTTACTTTGTTCCAAAATACCACAAACAAAATACCATAGACTGGGTGGCTTACACACAACAGAAATTGATTGCTCACAGTTTTGGAGGCTGCAAGTCCGAGATCGGGGTGCTAGAATGATCAAGGCAGAGCCCTCTTACAGGCTGCAGACTTTTCTTTGTATCCTCAAATGGGAGCAGGGCCTGGAGAGCTCTATGGGGCCTCTCCTGTGAGGGCATTAACTCCATTCATTAGGTCTCTGCTTCATGGCCTAATCACCGCAAAGGCCCCAACTCCTAATACTACCATACTGGCCATCGGGATTCCAACATATGAATTTGGGGGGCATCCAAACTTTCAGCCTAGAGCATGTGGTAAGCGGAACGTAGATTCTTATCTCCCTTTCACAGGCAAGGAAACAGACTGGGGGCGGCAATGCGACCTCCTGAGGTTTCTCTTTTGTAAAGTGACTAAATTAGAATTCAAACCCAAGTTCAGAGTCCTTTCCTATGCAGAATGATCTGGAATAATACAAGGCAGGAAAATTCAAAACCTTTTTTTTTCCCCAGAAAAGATAAAGATCAGAGATGTGTGTAAGATGAAAGGTAAAGAGCAGATAAGTACAGGTGGGAGAAGAGACAACAGAAGCATTTACATTTTCACTGGACAAATGCATAAGAAAAGCAGCCACTAACTGGGAATGTTTCTAGAATATTCTATAGAACACAACAGAAAGCTACATAATTTTACATGATGTTATGTACTGACAACAGCAGAGCAACAAAACACAAAATGAGGATTACCTCACAACTCTGCTTTACAATCACATTTTCACCTCCTGTTCATGCTCTAAATGTGCTATTATGGGTTATTTGTTCTTTATCAAGCACAGGCTACTGCAGTTAATTCTTGTGTATCCAAAACATATTTAGAAGAGGCAGTACTACAGGTAATTGGACATGCAGGTTAACAGACTACTAAACATAGTAACATCTCATTTATTTCAGACTCTGCCCCAAATGTTCATGCTCTACAACAGAGTTTAGCAACCATTTTTCTGTAAAAGGTCAGACAGTGAATAGTTGAGCCTCACAGGCCGTATCGTCACTGTGGCAACTACCAAACTCAACCCCTGTGTGCAAAAGCAGCATCAGACAATGTATCAACTAATGAGTGTGGCTGTGTTCCAATAAAACTTTATTTACAAAAACTGATTCAGCCCACCAGCAGTACTTTACCGATCCCTGCTCTAAAATATAACACTCTCCTCAAAGGAAAAAATGAACTCATGTTCTTATTTACTCTCAGAGGAGAATTAACACCCTGAGTGAATGCCCATGTCTCATGTTACACACAGTTTTTGAAAACTGGGCTACTTTCTTGCTTATAATCCACAGCAAAAGAATCAGGAATTTCAAAGCAGGGGTCAGCAGAGACTAGCAGAGGGAAGGTCAAAAGCCTTTAGAAGAGAGAGAGAGAACTGAAACAGCAGAGCAGCCTGGACCAGCTAGTTTAGGGGCAAAGCACTTTCCCTAAACCCCTTAATATCATCTTAATCATTTCAACATCCCCTGAGTCAGTATCACTTACTTACAGCGAAGTTCCATTTCTGACAGTCATAATGATGATTCTGAATCCTAATGATGACTCTGGATGGCCAAAGGAAAAAAGCCCATTTAATCTCTTTAAGACCGAAGAAACACAGAGACATATAGGATCCATTAAGAAAGCCCCATCCAAATTGACTATTAGAAGTTTCGAAAATGACTGAATAAGTTTCAGGTATCTAGAATATTTATTTTATGAAATAATCAATTCCCCTAGATAATAATAATAGGAAGACATTTATAAAGCACTTACTACAAGTCATGCATCATGCCAACTGTTTTATATATATTAATTTGTTTAATGTACACAACAACCCAACCAGGTGGATACTATTACTACCCCATTTTTCATATAAAGAAACTGAGGTACAGGGAGATTAATACAGGTAACACAGCTACAATGTGGCAGAGAGGAGATCTGAACCCAGGCAGTCTGACTCCAGACACCATTTCTTTTTCAATTACTACACGATGCCAAGGCATTACCTTATAACCATATAGAGGTGCCTTATTTCAAAGACCATGAACATGCTAAGATACATGTAAAATATCTACTAAATCTAATATGATCTCTAGAATCTAACGATTGAGACATGTCAGTGTTTTTCAATGCCTCAGGGTAAAAACTCCTAAGTGTCTATTCTTTTTGTCCAGTTCCATCAAAATAAAAAGAGGGTCTGGACATTAGATGGAGGAGATTTTGTTCTTTTTTCAGTGTTGCATTTAAAATTGGTTTTGGATGAGCCAGAACAATAAACAAGTAAATGGAATTACGGGAAAATTCTTTTTAGGGACTCCTGGTTCAATCAGATAAATATGAGGATGCGAAATAATTTAGTCCATCTATTTCTCAGGTCAGGATGTGAAGATTAAAACAGATTTTTATTTGTCATCTTTATTTCTTAAATAGCTAAATTGTAAATTTGTTTTATATGGAAGGAAAGTCATTTGGTTGTTAAAATAACTGAGGTTACTACTGGCTTATCACCCAACAAAAATATTTGACCCTAATATATCCAGAGTAAGGGACTAAAATTGGTTTATGATGTTTCAATAAAAGAAAATTCAAAGTTTATGGAGAAGTTTTTCAATAGCAATGACCTAAAAAATATTTCTGGTTACAAAATGGGCATCTGTGTTCTTTTTTATTTGTGCCATGAATATTTTTGCTAATTTCTGGAAGTTCCAAGTGGAGAGAAATCTTTTAGCTTCTAGAAAATACAGAGTCTACAAACCAAGCTTCTATTAGTTCCACAATTTGCTCAACTCCACGCAACAAATGGTTCTCCAAAAGCTATGCATTCTCTTCACAGCCCTTTTGCCCAATAACAAGTTAACACTTACTGTACAACTTATAAAATACTCAAGAAACTGGAAAGAGTGGAAGTTTTGATCAGGCATTTTCTCCTTGTTGCCAATTTTTCATTTTCTTCCCACAGTTTTCTAAAACTATGAAGGCAAGGGATTCAAATACCCGACCCAGAAGAGAATGGATTAGGTGTGTAAGGAAAACATCCCATTGCCCCTTTTTTTCCACTAAAGGACATAAAGATTAAATCAACAATCTTTATAATCATAATTTTCATAAAATTATGTTTTACTAATCTTGGGAAACTGCAAACCTAAGAGATTAAGAATTTAAAAGTAAAATCATTTTCCTAATTTCTTCTAGATGGCAATGATTGTATTTTTCTAATTTAACTTTTGGTTGGTGGTTACGAGGCTGAGATTCTACGTGGACATATTAGAATACAGAAAGAAAAGCAAACAGAGGGAAGGGAAGAAAAGGAATAAAAAGGAAACAAGAAAGAGAAAAGAAGGTAAGTATGGTAGAAATCAGTTGGCTGATGACCACACCAACTTTCTACTTTCTGCAGACAGAAATAGGACTGCACGCCCTAGGTAGGTGAGACCACGTGACCGAAGTCCGGCCACAGCAGTGTGTACAATCCTGTGTGTGTCTTTCTCTCTGCCACAGCACAAGGACCTGGCGGTAATGAGGTAAGGAGAGCAGGGCTCCAAGAACACCACCTGAGTGAGAGGAGTATGCCCATCAAGAGTATCCATTTTACTGAACTTGTGCAGCTACCGTGAAAAACAGTATGGAGGTTCCCCAAAAAGTTAAAAACAGAGCTCCCATATGATCCTGAAATTCTACCTCTAAGGATATCCCCAAAAGAAATAAAAGCCGGGCGCTGAAGAAATATCTATGCTCCCATGTTCATAGCAGCATTACTCATAATAGCCAAGACATGGAAACAACCTATGCATCCTGGAGGGATAAATGGTTAAAGAATGGTGTGTGTGTGTGTGTGTGTGTGTGTGGTCACACACACACACACACACACACACACACACACACACACACACGAACATACTGGAATATTACTCATCCATGAAAAAAGAAAGGAAATCCTGCCTTCAGTGACAACATAGATGAAACTTGAGGGCATGATGCTAAGCAAAGTAAGGGAGACAGAAAAAGACTAATACTGTATGATCCCACTTATGTGTGGAACCCACTCATGCTGAACTCATAGAAATAGAGTAGAATGGTGGTTGCCAGGGGCCACGGTGGGGGAAAAAGAAAGATACTGGTCAAAGAGTACAAACTTCCAGTTATAACATGAATAAGTTACAGGGATCTAAAGTACACCATAGCAATTACAGTTAATGACACTGTATTACATTCTTGAAATTTGCTAAGAGCATAAATCTTAAGTGTTCTCACCACAAAAAAATAATTATGTCACATGATGCAAGTGTTAGCTAATACTATGGCAGCATCATTTTGCAACCCATAGTGTATCAAATCAACACGTTGTGCAGCTTAAAGTTATACAGTATTGTATGTCACTTATATCTCAATAAAGCTGGGGGATAAAAGAAGTTTAAAAAAATTCTTTCATTACTATTTACATTATTAAAGAGTACACTTATCCAATCACCAAAGGCACAAGAAAGTCAGGACAATGGTCCCAGTTAACAGCTTGCAAACTATACAACAAATGAAATTCCTTTGTTTCTAGGAAGTTTCCTCATGAAATGCTGGGCAGGGTCCGTGGGAAAAGGGTCGGAGAGGATCCATTCCATTCCTATTTGTATCACTCACTGTGTTCCCTATTCAATTTCATCTAAAGAGAAAAAAGGGTCTACAGGCCGTAGAAGTGCTTCAGACTAGCCAATATTAACTGCTGGGAAATAATTAAACGCATCACAACAGTGAGCTCAAGCTGCTAAAGTGTAGGACACAGCTGTGGCCAATAACCCACAAAGCAAGACGATCATCCAAAAAAGAACTAGATAGGGGCTCCTGGGTGGCACAGCAGTTAAGCGCCTGCCTTCTGCTCAGGGCGTGATCCTGGCATTATGGGATCGAGCCCCACATCAGGCTCCTCTGCTATGAGCCTGCTTCTTCCTCTCCCACTCCCCCTGCTTGTGTTCCCTCTCTCGCTGGCTATCTCTGTTAGATAAATAAATAAAATCTTTAAAAAAGAAAAAAAAAGGAACTAGATAAAAATGTGGGGTTTCAAACTACCCACTGACCTTTCTGAATTATTCAGAAAGCATTCTGACCATTCATTTTATTCCTGGGATAAGCAACACTTTAAAACCTACATAATTCTTCCATTACTTCGATTTAATAAAGCGAGTCAAGACAGGAATAAAAAATCCGAGAGTATCTGTCAGTCTGAATTTTCTCACTCACTTTTTCCTGTTAGGAAACTACATCCTCTAAAACTTCATCATTAGCAATTCTAAATGTACACCATGAAGGAGGGCTTATCTCACTCCGGGCTTAGCGCTCTATCTACGCGGAAGGAAAACCACCACACACGCTTAACCATCCTGGCTGAGGGAAGCAGACACAGCTCAGAGAAGTAATCAAACAAATCAGTAAGCAACATGTCTGATAAATTTTCCCTTCTCAAAATTGGTAATTTACACTCTTATGAATGTGCTGATAAGAATAGTTATCTTAAGTAACATTCATATGACACTTAGAAGTTTACTAAAAATGGTCTCACAGACAATACCACGTTACTTGTCATAGTAACTATTCTGGTATTTTTAATGCTCAAGTAACTGACTGATAAGGACTGAGGCTCTAAAAGACTTTGTAACATTTCAAAATTAAACAGCAAAGACTTTCTTTGCTTTAGAAAGAAAGTATTTCTCCAGTACTGGGAATATGCTCTAAAAAGTACAGCAACTACTGCCATGAGCATCTGTAACACTATTAACATGAAGATGCACGATACATTGTCATATACAAAGAATTAAAACATTCTTTCACAAACACTTTCTCATCCTGCTGCTGATACTCACCAGTACGGTAAAATACCAGGACAGACGTCATCGCTTTCATTTTACAGACATAGAGACTGAGGCTTAGAAAAATTTAACAACCTGACCATGACCTCACTGACTGCAAGATTATTTCACAAAGCCACTCGACCTCTTGAAATTGGAGGGACACGATCTTGCTAGTGACCACTACAATGGGAAATTACATCACCGGCACACATTATATCATTGGAATAATTGCTTTTCTAGTAAATGAAAGCTCCTCCCTTACCAATGGGTAGTGTTGAGCTCCATAGGAGTGTTGTGCAAATCTAAGGCAATTAACTATCTGTGGCGTATCTGATGCGGTGCCTCATTTGTTCTGGTCTGCCTCCTTTAAAATACAATCAAGGTGGAACAGCAACTCTTTGGAAAATGCCAACGAGAAATAATTAAATTCCTGGGCAAAATTAAGCAATAAGATTAGTACAAAAATACCACTGGGGGGAAAAATGTCTTAGAGAAGATAAGTTGTTCCAAAAGCAAAATTCACCAACTAATGGTGGAAAATGTAATTCAATCAAGAAATTTTTTTTTCTATTTGGATTTATGTCATTGCTTTAGTAGGTAGTGTTAATAGTTTCCAAGTGCCAGTGTGTATTCATGAACACTTTGCAAATCATAATGTAATGCATTCCTTTTTGGATACATCTTTTGTCAAATCCATCTGTCTACAGCAGATATGCAAGTTTTACAGAACCTTATCTGTAAAAGAACTTCCACGGTCAGGCAAAAATGGCTTTAGAAAATAAAGAAGAGTGGAGACAAGAAGGATAGGCTACCACCATTGTACTGGAGAGATTTCCTTTTTTCACAATGCCTTGTTCACAGCCCTATGTCCACTGGGCACCTGGCAACCCTCTACTCTCACTTTTCTTAATATCCTGCCCTCTCCCAAGACAGAGATGTGAGCCTGGCATCTCAAGGAGAACTGCAGCGATTAAAGTCCTTCAGAAAGTACCAACGCAAGATGTCAGTACTCCTAGTATACACCCAGCATTATTTCCCTGAGCCCTCAACACCTCTCGAAACACCTTCTGAATTACAAGGGCTGCTTATTCAAGTTTAGTAATTAAGCATCCATCATTTTTTATTTGATTCATCTTCATAAGAGCCCAAGCACGTCAACATACAGAATGAAGGCAGGAAAAGGTGCGAGGGACCCGACCACAAGAAGGGACACCACTTTGGAAGTCAGAAGCCAGGCCAGACAAAGCAGCTTCTACCCCCACCACTTCTTAGTCTAGATGGGACCCGAACCACCCTGAGGGATGAGATTACATTCCTTTCACAGATGCACCACTTTCTTCCACTAGCACAGTCAGTTAGGAATGTAGAACAATGAGCGAATCAACTATTAGCATTTGCGTCTATGGTTACAGGAACTCAATAAATGAACTCGCTATTCTATCTCTGTAAAGGAACTCAGACCGTGTCTTCATAATGTAAATGTGATTCTCAAAGAATATATTAGAACTGCTTTTATTTAAAACTGTTTCATATACATTTGGTGGATACAAAAAAGGATTCTAGGTTGATGATTTTTCTTTCCTTGTATGAACCTTATCCACTGATGTGACCTAAGAGCTCAAATTGCAGCAGGTGAAAATATTTTCTAAAAAACTGCGTTTTCAGTGTGATCTAAACATAAAATTTTGCAAAAACACAACTAATGTTCCTCCCTTACCAGCTAAATCATGTCAGTCATTTAAATAGCTACAACCAAAAATAAACTGCTCTTGAGTATATAAATAATATTTTTATAGAAATTGGCAAGCAATTACTACAGCAATTGGAAGGTTTTATTTGCCACAGGAACACATGATTTTAAAAAACTGTTCAAATGGTTTACGCTCAAGGTTTATACCTATGACAAATATCCACATTTGTTTCTGTAAGTCTAAAGGGGGAAAAAATTAGTCAAAAAGCAAACTAGAAAACAACCCCAAATTATCAATTACCTAGTTTTGTGCTGTATTGAAAAAAAGTATAAAAATTATGGGAAAGGAAGAAAAATTATTTCTAAGTACTAACTTCAGAGGCAAAAGCCCTTTTTTAAGGGAAGGCTGGGAAAATCAGTAAAGATTTAAAAGTATAAAGTAAACCGCTTATGCTAACCAGTCGATGCTCAGTATTAACTCCATGTTAACTACGGAGTATTAACTCGGTATTAACTACAGTGTATGCTATAAAAAGTAATACAACGCGGATGTTTTCTAGTTTCTCATTTTAATCCGCTCCAGCTTTCTCTCAAACCTTGTCAGCAATAGAAGTCACCCCCCCCAACCCCCAACCCCTGCAATTATACAAACCTAACAACGGCTTCCCTGGGATAATTTGATCTGCTTCAACCACAAATTCCAATCCACATACTTTCTTCTGTTATGGTTATGTCTGTGTGTATTTAATGTACTTGTGTTGAGGCTTTTCAAAACAAGCTAGGGTTTCTCATTCAGCTCTCCACCACAGAAACAGAACCACCGAGAAGCATTTCTGCACATATAAAAATGTTCCAGTTACCCACAGATTGCATCTTAAGTCAGCTTCAGAGGACAGCGAAGAAAAGTATTACTGCCGTAACTGTAAATTTCTCCTTCCTCTGTGCTCAACTGCTGTGTACCTGTGTCCCCAAAAGGACTGCTAACATTGGCTGCTCCTTCACGGGTTCGGACAGTGGGGGTGGGAAATCTTGAAACTTGACAGACTTCAGTGTTCTCTCAGACGTTGCTTTGACACCAGCAGCCTGTTTGAACCTGCTCGTGTTGGACCTTTATCACCTCACTGATCCCAGAAAGCAAACAGGGCAAACAAATGCACTGAACAACCTCCCTGAAAAGGCAGCTCACCTCTGACCCGTGGCACAAAGCTCAAATAACCCTGCCGGGTCCTACAAGCTTTAGGATTAATTGCACTGAACTTGATACATATCGTACAGCACCTTGAAAATGAATCATCCGCTAAGTCAGTATTTTCTAATTACAATCACTCCCTCTCGGGGCATGTAATTAATTTACTGAGTTAAAAAAAAAAAAAAGAGTCAGGATTACTCACACAGTCTTGAAGATGCAATGTCAGCTATTTAGGACAGAAACATCCAAGGCCGTGTTAGAACTCAGTTAGGACTACATATGCCTTAAAGCAGGAGCTGGCAGAACTCTGGACTAGAGCAACTATAGGACTTGTGCTTCTCGTACACGGGGCTATAATTTATGAAACTGAGCCCCAGATCCAGCCAATCATTTAGCTCCTCATAACAAGTCTAACTGGCTCTGGAAAGCTGAAAGGGCTGCACTAGAACAACAAGGATGAGATATTCCACATAATCGTCTGCTTATCTGGAATCACTTTTCCCTGCGAGGCCAGAGAAAAATCACAGCTTCGCTGTCAGAGGGAAGGAGGGCAGATGACCTGGAAAAATGGGACTAGATCAGGAGCAAGATCTTGTCTGGCTTGGCAATCCCAACCGTGCCTGCATTAGAAGACTAAGCTACCCCCCAGAAATCCAAGGACAGCTACGGCAGCAAAGCCTGAGGTAATTTTCACCTTTTTATTTTTAGGAGGAGTAAGGCTGAGTCAAAATTATATACATGAAGTCCCTTGGGCAACAAGGGGTGCTCCTATTTTATTTTACCTGTTGCCACTCTCGTCTTTTATATGATCATTTGCTACTAAGTCTGAGGAGGGGGAGGCTTAATGTCACTGAAACACACTTGAAACCAAAATGATCATCTGTGAAGGAAGAGAGATCATTTTCCAGAACAGTTTTAGCCCTACCTTTTCACACAGGGAGCCTTTTCACCCTCCACCCGCCCCCCATCCCCCACCACAGAAACAAGAATAAAGGGCACTGAGGCAGGGAGAAGAGAGGCATTTCATGAACACTATAAAATGCTTTTCCTATCTCAAAGGAAACTGTGCTCAGAGGGTAAATTGGGAAGATAGGTTACTGCTCAGCTCCTCTGGCCCTTGGCACTGAGGCCACATGAGAATGTACCAGAACATACCTTGGTGGGATTGAGGGGGCAGAGAATGGCAACAGACAGAGCTGACAGAGCTCCCGTGGCCCTGTTGTTCCCTTGGCTATGTTTTCCTTAGTACCCATTACATTCTGAAGTGTTAGTTACAGCAACTACTTGTTACACCAAACTTCTAAATTTGTAGTTATTAAAGGATCTGTGGGAAACATTTGTGAAGTGACTAAAATAGAAGGGGGGGGGAGGAAGAATTGACATTCCACATAATCCAAACACCACACCCTTAGATGCCTGACATACTTCACCTAAAGACAAATGCTTCCAAATCCTCAGCAAATCATTTGTCTTCAACAAATTTTGTTCCAAGTGTAACATCAGCAACAACAACAAAAAGCTTTGTAGTACACATTTAAAGAACAAAATCAATCATTATGCGTTCCAAGGGACAACAAAATCTTTACAATATTCAAATCCTGTCAGTTTTATGTGTTCCCAAAGGAAGAAGTGGGGAAGGAAGACTGACTTTGTTTGTCATAAAATACAAACAACAGGAACAGAAGAGACATTTATGCACTTTTTGTTTGAGATAATGTGGATAGAGAGCCCTGATCTTTTCACGATGCTGCAGTTTGTTTGACTGAATTCAACGTGAGATTTGACACCAAGAAGAAAAACATACCAGTACACAGAGAACAGAAAAAGTCATCCGTTGGCAATTCCCACCCCCAAGGTTTGGTCTTTGAATTGTCCAATTTGTGACTTGCCTGGGAAGAATATTTCTCCTCAGCACAAACTTTTTATTTTATTAAACATTGATTTATTTGACAGTGCTGTTGCCTACGATGACTAGGTGAGAACCAAAACTTCTAAGGAAGCCAGTTTGCTGAAACTGTTGTTCCCTTTCCTCTAAAATAACATGGATTGTCCAGTCTAACATGGAAAGCAGGCCCTTAAGTTAATATTGTCACTGAATCCTCAACACACAGAACTCTGTTTCCTATTCCCTTAATAAAATTCCATTAAAATCCCCTCCAAGTCCCTGTCCAGATCTCCATGTGTCAACAGACAAGGCCAAGAATACTCTAAACTGAGGCCCCTAAGTCATTTCACATGTATTTGTCCCAACATTTCCCAGAGGGAGACTTCACCTCCAACAACTTTGGACACAGCCATCTCACCACCCAAAACAATGGCCAACAAGCATCTAGCAAGTCTCTCAGAAGCTTTCACAGCTTCTATACATTCTCTGTGTCAACATAGAGCTAAGTTACAGACTGACCCCCAACAGTCAAGCATTTTGTTTGATTCTACTTCAAGTTGTTCATCTGTTTATAGGTAATGTTTGCCCCAAAACATATTCATGATGAGAGCTTTCTGCACTGCCATCCCAACCTGGAACTTTAATCCACTATGATAGCCTGAGACATGTTACTTGTACTTGGCAATGTTGGGGGAATTTAGATACTTCCTAGTGGGAGCAGTCACACAGCAGGGAAACCCTCACCCTGTACCAAAGAAAGTGCTGCCTCACAGTGATCAACTTGAGCTGATCATGCTGTTTGCAATTGTTTCTTTGCCCTATTAACAACAATGCCAAGGAGGAAGAAACTACAAAACATACATACCAATACTATCATCTTCTTTTGCCTCAAGATGTCAGTGCACGATGTGTTAGAGTCTGCTTCTAGCAACCATGCTTCTCAGCTCACCAGGGTTTCTATCAGCAGGTTCTGGCTAGAGACCCTCTCTCCTGTCATCACCACCAATTAGTGTTGGCTAGGATATCAGGCACTGTCTAAGAAGTTCATGGCATTCAAGGGTCACCCAAACAGCTGAATTCAGGTCTTACTTGTTTCCTGGATCACAACCTCACAGACAAGAATTAAGATGGTCCCGATAAAGGAAAAATAGCTTAGGAATGCAAACCTTTTTCCTAACCAAGAGCTGTCAGCAAATCTCAAATATCAGAGCAGCTACGCTTGACTGAAAAGTATCCCTCAACCTGGGCCAAGAACGATTTCTACTTCCATAAGCTAATTTGCTTGACCCCGTGATTTATGTAGCCAAAGGAGTCACTCGTGAGGTAACTGTAAGACGCACTCAGACGCGCCATGCTGGTGTGTCAAGCCAGTTCAGATGAACAGGGTATGAACCCACTCCAGGTAATGTGCATAGAAAGCCCTCTTCTTTTCATAATGCTGGACTCCCTTCAAGATACCCTAAATCTCAGGACTCGTTTGCTGACTGGCAACTGCTAGTACCTCAAATGC
Organism: Ursus americanus; assembly: GCF_024610735.1. Lineage (NCBI taxonomy): Eukaryota > Metazoa > Chordata > Mammalia > Carnivora > Ursidae > Ursus > Ursus americanus. The sequence goes on along the minus strand of NC_142131.1, from coordinate 41,789,441 downwards.
TAACTAAGAGCCAGCATCTTAGGATGTAAACTGAGAGAGAAATAGTTGCTTAGAAAAGTGATAGCAAGGCTTGTCTCGCTTTAACAAAGCAAAAAATAAAATTTGCATTTAAATAAAAAGGCACAGGTACTAGAAATTTAACTCTGTGGTCATCACTGGGAAGAGGCTCGTGTTCTTTGTTCAGGTAACGGAACACTTGATGTGGGCACCTGATATCTCAAATTCAAATTTGCTCTTGGCACATGGGAATTTGTAGTTAGTGGCTTTTTTGCTGATGTTCTAAAAGGAGCTTTAGCCAATGAAGTGATGGAGCCTACATTTTTGTTTTTGGGTTTTTTTTTTTAATTCAGCCTGTCGTCAGAACACGAATGTATGGACACATACAAAGAAGATTCTAAAAACATGTTACACTTAAGATTAACATAAGCCAACAACCTTTTTCATTCATACATAGTCAAAACTCATCTTCTAGGTCACGAGATCTCAAAAGAAGGGTCAAGTTTTCTTTGGCCCTACTGTTTGTCAAAGTTTCTCAAACTCCACACAACACTGTATATACCAAAAAATGGCAATTACTTATATTTAGTAAGAGAAAAATGTGCATTCCTAATACGTGATACTAAAACCACCTCTTTGTTTCAAGTTAAGTCTAAGTATTATAACATGGAGGTTCCCAGCATAGACTCTGAGCTGGGCCGCTTGGGTACAAATACCAGCTCTGACTTAACTGTGGACCCTGGGCAAGTTACCTAACAGCTGTTCCCTCACATGTAAAATGGTACCACACACAGTCATTACCTCCTGGAGTTGCAGTGAAGATTCAACAGACGATGCATGCTGAGAACTAAGCCTCTCACACGTTGAGTGTTCATTATTAAGGTCATTGGGATAAGCATACACAATAGCCGACATGGAGGTGAATTACTCAACAGCTAGATATGCTGAAATATATCTACTAACATCACATAGCGCATTTCGGGTAATATTTATAAATAGGATTTTGTCTTCAGGCCTACAAGATAACAACTCTGGGAGGCATGTCAATCACTGTTAATTGTCAGCATTCTGCCTGGTTATCACCTGACACTTTTAACCCAGCCCTGCATCCAGTGTGTCACACCAGGATGCTAACCTAGGAAATGACACAGATAGGGGTAATTGTAGCAGACGTGATTCATACGATAGTTGGTACAAAGTTCAGGATAGTTTAAAGATTCCCACATGAAGGCAAAAAAATAATGGAAGCCATTAATCTTCAGTCATGGAACCCTCATGAAAAAAGATAGGAAGGAAGGAAAAAAGAGAGTTACCTATCATGAACAGCTGTGCTGATTATCCAACTACATGAACCATGTCTAGAATTGGTGCCGACTTCTCAGCTTAAATATGAGAGAACACTGAAGCTAATTATCTCCTTTCCTCCCTGTGATGGGACATTTCTCAGAGCAGGAGGATATTAACTGAGATTTCAACCCGCTCATGAAGAAGGTGCAGAGGAAAAAAACAGAGTTGACTTGGAGAGGGAAGAGCCACTGTAGGGAAGGACTGTGTACTTCTAAACTCAATGATTCCTTCCTTCCTTCCTTCCTTCATTCACTCATGAGTGGTCTTGCCCCATCCCCTCTCATTGCTACATAACCACACCACCCCCCATCCCTCGCCCCCTGCTCCAGTCACATCTAACTGCTTACAGTTCCTGAGGGAGCACATACTGTCTCTCTCACCTAGCTGCGCTTGTACAGGTGTACCCCTCTATCTTCCTGCCCTTCCTCACACCCCCACCTCCCTCCCCATGAGCCTCTTTCTACCCACCTCCTCTCCATGGAAGGTGGTTATTGCCTACTGAGTAAATTAATGAATTGGTACAACTTACCACATGAACTAACGCTAAAAGACCTAAGCAGTAGGGAAACTGGGGAACATTTTTATTTTAGCAAAAAATGCTTTAAGAATTAAATTTGGGGCACTTTATGCAAAATCCAAAATAAAGTCAAATATTAAGGCTTAATAGACCCACAAACTCTTTGCTGAAGTTAGAGAATCATCTCTGGTCTTTTTCAACAACTTGATAAAGAATCTCAGAGGGGAGCCCCTGGGTGACTCAGTCGGTTGGGCATCTGACTCTTGGTTTCAGCTCAGGTCATGATCTCATGGGTCGTGAGATCAAGCTCCACCGTCAGGCTCTGCACTCAACAGGGAGTCTGTTGAATATTCTCTCCCTCTGCTCCTCCCCCGACTTGGGCAAGCACACGCGCTTGTGCACTCTCTAATAAATAAAAAAGTCTTTTAAAAAAGAAAGAAAGAAACTCAAGGAAACCCACCATGGTTGCTAGAAATGATTGCATAAGTGAAAGCTTTGTATGGAGGCTGGCAGAGAGTTGAATGAGCTAAGTCTCAATTATTCTAACGATCTGTTCCTCGCAGAGGAATATGGAGGCCAGGGGTCTCAGATTCAGAGGTGGGGGATCATCTCCCCCTGCTCCCTCTGCTGGTTCAGGACATGAAGTATCTCTCCTGGGCCCACTGGAGCCCTGAGGCCTTCCTTGCCACGTGGGGCATCACCGCAGTCTAGGCCGCTGACTGGAGGGACAGTCACCTGGCGTTGGACACTGAACAAAGGAGGATGGGAGGGATAGAGAAGTGTAGTAAATGGTGACCTGGACGGTAACCTTCAGGATTGTGACACAGGTCCAGTTTGTCTCTCCCACTTCACCTCCGCTTTCTCCTAACCACCAAAAAAACAAACAAACAAAAAAGCTTTTCCAATATCCCTGGCTTCCTCCACAAAAGAGCCTGCCCTCCTCTGCTCCCATTAAAAAAAAAAAAAAAAAAAAATGTTTTGTGTGCCATCCCCCGAGCAGCCAGAATAAAACAGTTGGTGCCCGTATGATTAAATGTGTCTGTTATCTTCCAAGTGACACTCTGTTTTAATAAGGACTTTCCAGAAATAAAGCTGAGAACCAAAGAAACAACCACATTGATTGAACATTTCAGGCCCCTTGGAGCATGACGGTCAAAACACGCAGAAGGCAGACTGGGCTTTCCAGGCCCTGGGAACCCCACGAGCACACCACCCACTGCCTGCTCCTCTCAAGAGTGGCCGGCCCTACATGCAGAGATCTGGGCCAAGGGGAAAGCCGAGTTTTCACTCCTCCTTGCAAAGCCACCACTTACATCTGCAGATTGCACAAGCTACACAGCCACTCACGGCAGCCCTGCCTCCATGGTCTCTGGGTCTTCTCTACATCCAGGGCACAGCCCACCACCAATGAAGACCTAACCCTTTCACGATAAAGGTAAATGACTGGTGCCTCAAAAGCAGTTTGGCTACGGAGACATCTTTGTGATCACCAGCAACTAAAGGAAGCATAGGTTGCTCCACGTCTCCGGGTCCATAAGTTTTTTTTTCTTTTTTTGCCATAAGAATTTAAGCACAGAAATCAGGGGAGTAGAAGAGCAGATTGCCCTTGAGTTCCATGAGCATTATAAAATAATACAGTGGCTGTTGAATTTCATGTGCAGAATTATAGAAGGTGTTTGTTCCACCGGCCGACCCCTGACTCCCACCACAAGATGCTCTTCCTGTAGGTCTAGAATCGATCCTGGTTGTCCATGCATGACTCGTTAAGAAACATCGAGAGAGTGCAGGCAAACCTGTTAAGACCAAGCCTGGTGTGTTGCAAGGGCTCATCACTTACTACCTATAACTATTAACTGTCAGAATTGATCCCAACCTTATATACTCAACTTGGACTTGACCTTTTTCTAAACGAGAAGTGCACATGGGCATGGCAGCGTGGTAGCAAGCAGGGGCTGGTTTCATACAAGGAAAGAGAAATTAAGACCAAGGTAGTCTACTGTGCACGCTTCTAGAGATCTGTTAGCCATTGAGGAAACCTCTTGAGCTCCAATTACCACCCCCCATTCCACAGGATCCACAGCTCTGAAAAGATAACACAGAAGAGTCTGAAGCTACTATCTATGGACCCGGAGTTCCCAAAGTGAAAACACTCCCCATACTGGCACTTTGAGCTTTCTGCTTCCGACACAGAAAAGATACAAGGTTAATTGTTTTGGAGGAAAGCAGGCCGTATGTAAACAGGGAGTTTTGAAATGGTTGAGTCCACCAACTTTAACACAATATAAAAGTCAACCTCAAACCTGATTGGCTGGTGTGTTCTGTGAGTCTTGGCTCTTTCTCTCTGCTGTTGATATGGGTCCTCCACAGGTGGCTGGAGCTCTCTGTGTCTATTTACACTTGGAATCACTCCTCACAATAAATAGGACGGTCCTTCAGGAAATCTTCTGTTTAGTTTGCATGCTCCTGAGGATAGGACAAAGCTCTGTTGTTTAAGAGCATAAATAACAAAAGCTTTGTTCTTCCAAAACCAAGAGGGAAACTGGATCTATCCAAAATCACTCGGTCTTAAACTACGTAAGGATGACAAGAATGAAATATTATTTTAGGCTGTCTGACAGCATCACTCAGGCTCCTCTCCTGGCTTCAGGAAACAATGACTCAATATGGCCTTTTTCTGACAGGAAAATACTGTTCCAGAGATTTGTAACAGGGGTTCTTCCTGCATTTAAACCAATGGAAGCTATTCAAACCTCACTTAGCTTTCTTGCTTTGAATCGCAGGCAGAGGAACAACAGCTGTTTGTACTCATATAGTGAAAGTAAAATAGAAACTGTGAATGGAAAAAAAATTTAAGTATTTTCTTACTCCATCCCAGGTGCTCGAAATGTGTTTTATTGCTTTATTCCCTCAGCAACCTCTTGGAGGTTGATATTAGCCCCATTTTTACCAAGAGTAAGAAAGGTTAAATAAGTTTCTCTAAGGACACAGAGTTGGTAATTGTCAGAGCTGGAAAGTAGAAATAAAAGTAGCTTCAAATCCTACCTATTAAGATTTAAATGAAAACCTCCCATGTTCCTGTTAATATAATTTTACATAAATAGGATTATTTTGTTTTATAACCTGCTTTGTATCCCTAAGTAACTCTCCTCATCATATGGAAAGCTCTGTAACATCATTTTTATTGACTACACAGGATTTCCTAGAAGGCAATTTACTATAATTGATTATACCAGTCCCCTACTGATGAACATTCAAGTTATTTCTACTCTTCTTTGTAAATACACTTTTGTAAACCTATTTTTACATTTATGCAATTATCCCCTAAGTAACTCCTCAACTGAGAATTGCTGGACAAAGGGAGTTTACTTTCTTTTTAGATTTTCATTTTCTACTTCAGAACACATCAACTAATTGCCCTCCAAAAGGTATGTAACTGAGGCTCTTCCTACATCTAAACCAATGGAAGCTCCTGGTAGCACGAGTGCACCCATTTCTTCACACTCATAGGCACATCAGGTTCGACCAACCATTTACATTTCTGCCAAAATGACAGGGGTCACCAAGAGCATTGCTGTTTTTATTTTGCATTTATTTCATTATTAGTAAAACTAGACTTTGTTTTTCCCTATGTATTGGTCATTTGCAATTCTTTCAGAAATTAATCATCCCTATCCTCCTTCTACTTTTCTATGACAGTATGACTCCAAAATTCATCACAAATGCTTTCTCTCGCCTCTTGTTTTCTCACCGTCCCTGCCGCTGTATCAGACACTTTGATCTAGAGCCAAGAAAACTTTGGTAACACATTGCCAGGATCATTAGTCGAGTTCCATAAAACATATTCCAAGAAGAAAAACTGGTTAAGTCGAAAGGACAGAAAGCCATCAACTTCTCCTCCGTTTCTGCTTCAGAAATAGGTCACCCCCTGACTTAATCGGCATTTGTTTATCTTATAAAAAAAAAATGATCTACTCAAACTAAATCTTGCTCTTTTGCACACAGAAATTTGGAGAACAGAAGAGGGGCCAAGAACAGTTTGGAGGAACATCCCCAGAACCAGAAGCTGGGAGGGAGGGAGGACACAGACACATTCATACCCCAGGCAGGGGCAGACCACAGGCTCGATGGTTGGTGCTGAGGCTCAGGTTAGAGATGCCCTCGCTTAAAGGAAACTGAGGGTCACAGGCAAAAAGGGACTTGTCTGAAAACTGGCAAATGGCAGTCTCTTGACTCCGTGGGCAGAGCTCATTTTACTGGAGGATACTGGCCAGAAGCAGTGCATAGCCCAAGGTGAATGGCCAGAGCCTAAAACACAGGCTCTGCCTCCCCTTAGCCCAGGATTATGTTGGAAAGCCTTAGGACAATAGGCTCAGACATTTAGGCACGAGGGGCCTGGACAACATGTTTGGGCAGCATTTTAGCTGCGAGGCTGGGCAAGGTTCTGACCGGCCGTAGCTAGAGAACGACAGGGACGATGTTGGGCTGCCCTCTTATTTCTCTGCTCAAGAAAGAAAGTGACCAGGGCGCCTGGGTGGCGCAGTCCTTAAGCGTCTGTCTTCGGCTCAGGGTGTGATCCCAGCGCTCTGGGATCGAGCCCCACGTCGGGCTTCTCCGCTGGGAGCCTGCTTCTTCCTCTCCCACTCCCCCTGCTTGTGTTCCCTCTCTCACTGGCTGTCTCTCTCTGTCAAATAAATAAAATCTTAAAAAAAAAAAAAAAGAAAGAAAGAAAGTGACCAAATCCAAACAGCAAAATAGGGTCCCCCTCTTCAAGTATCCAGCTTTTTCCTTACAAATACTACTTGTGTTATTGGCTTAGCTTGATGAAGCTCATCTATTCAGACTCAGCGAAATCCACACTCTGAGCAAAAGAAGACCAAGCCTGGTCACATGGTGGTCCTATCCTCCCAGAGGGGCTTCTGTCTTAGCCTAGTGGAGACCCAAATGTGGCCAAAATGTGTCATCCTATCTCAGCTGTGGAAAAACGCATGGGTTTTTTTTCCCCACACGCATTCCCCAGAGGGGACCAAAGAGAAGCAGCCATAAGCTCTCCAGTGACATGAGCTCCCTCTGTGGAGTACTCCTGCTGGTCCCAGCTTGAAGCTTTTACCAACTCCAACAAAGACTATATTCCACCCATCACAGACCCCAGGGAGGCTTAAACAAGGCAGGCCTCTCCATCTTTTCTCAGTTCAAAACCATGTTTGCTATCTGTTCAGACATCCCATGGCCTAAAAGAAGAAATGGCTCACATTGAGAGTTGGAGAACTGAGTAAGCACATCTGAAAAACTGGCCTAGGCTTGAACAGAGATGACTGCGTTGGGCCAGGAGCTGCCGATGCACTGTGCCATTTAATCCACACAAGGACCTTCCCAGGTGGGTCTTGCTATCTGCCTAAAAACAATAAGGGTCCACTGATTCTTCTAAAGAATTTCATTAACTTTCTTTAGGACTTTAAGCATTTCTTCCAAAAGACCAAAGGGAAAGCCTGGAGGACTCTGTCTCAAATGTTAACCTGTCTCCAAAGTTCATTCCTGGCCGCTGAACCAACTGGCTCCCCTCAGCTTCCTCCCTGGAAAAAAAGTGATCTCATGCGGGTGGCTCTCTTTGGGAAAAGGATATTTCCCATAAGAGAAAATTCTTTCCAAAACGTAGTGCTTATTTTAGGAGAGTTGTATAGATTCCCAGTCATCACACAGGAAGTGTGATACCCCTCAATCAAGGACAGACTCTGCAAGTAAATTCCAGCAACCCTATTGGTCATAAAAGACTCAAAAACAATAAAGAACCAGATGGGAGAGGTTATGTCGGTCAAGGACATTTGCGAACACATGAGTTCTCATCTCCAGGGATTCCAGAGTTCTTTATTTGCTGGCTCTAAACATTGGGCTATATGCAATCAGTTTCTGCTTCTTGCCACATTCATTTAATTTAGATTAGCCCGTCTGCTGCTTTTCTTTTATCTCCACAAAGGCTCCAAAGAAATTAATTCCTGAGTCCAAGGATGAAAGCAATAACACTTAGAAATGTTTAAGATTTACTTCTAATATAACTTACACAGCACTACATTAATAAAATACTTATTTCTGTAGACTATCCAAAATGATATCTGACTTGGTGCTAAGCACCTACAAGGAATTTAATAAATACACATTTACTAATTTATATCCATCCAGATAATAATGGTAATAATACCATGCATTCATAAGAAACTTCATTATTTTTTTTTAATTGTATTTATTTATATGTGAGAGAGAGAGAGAACATGAGTAAGGGGCAGGAGCAGAGGGAGAAGCAGGCTCCCCACTGAGAAGGGAGCCCGATGTGGGGCTCAATCCCAGGACCCCGGGATCATGACCCCAGCCGAAGGCAGACACTTAACCCACTGAACCACGCAGGTGCCCCAAAACTTCACTATTTTCAAAACACTTTCACAAATGACCTTTTCAACGAACCTCAAAACCTCATGGAGGACTGGGAAAGGACTCTGTGAACATAGCATGAAGGTTTATATGCTGGCGCTGCCACTTGGTGGCTGTGTGACCTCAAATTACTGAAAGGCTTTGAGCCTCAGCCTTCTCAACTATAAAACAGGAATGGTAGTTTTCCCTTCCTTGCAGAGGTGATGAAAGACCTAGAGATAACAGGTGCCAAAGGCACACCAGGTCCCTGACATATGGCAGGCATTTAGAAATGGAAAGGATGATTATGAGAAAGCAGGACTGATAGAACCCTGCCTTCCCGCAGGCGAGGGAACGGAGGATGGAGGGGATTAAATGACTGTCCAGTGACTGCAGCTACCAAGGGCCACAGCTAGAACCAGCCCACAGGTCCTCAAAGTGCCCAAAGGAAAGGGTTCTCCACTCTATGTGAAAACCTGAGGTGTAAAAGGTAGAATTTTTGCCAAAACCAGAGTGTTGGTCTCTGAACCTTGGAAATAGCTGATTCACTATTTCAGCAGCAAAGGAGGCCTTTAAAATAAAACTTTCTCTCCATGCTGAAATGGTTAACAGGAAGCAAATCTAATTCAGGAGAATCTCTCTTCCCATTTGGATACAGGCAAAACTTCCCAGGGATTTCATGAGCATTATTACCTTGACCATCATTTGCATCTTTCTTCTGACCTGCTTTCCAGAATTTACTACTTCTGACATTTTGTTGTGGGTCACCTGTCCTTCAACTAAAGTGAGTATAGCCTCTGAACAAAACAGACCCAAACTTAAGAGAAGTTTGCCACCTCCAGAAAGCTGCTGGGGGTTACCCTGTTCAAATATCACCTTGTTTAAAATATGCAGCACATCCCTCCAAAGCAGTTATAAAGGTCATTTTAGGAACTTGGCTTCTGATATATAACAGGGAGAACTCTTTTTTTTTTTTAAGATTATTTATTTATTTGAGAGAGAGAGAGAGAGAGAGGAGCAGGAGGGAGTGGCAGAGGGAGAGGGAGAGGGAGAAGCAAACTCCCCACTGAGCAGGTAGCCTGATGCAGGGCTCAATACCTGGACCTCGAGATCATGACCTGAGCCAAAGGCAGATGCTTAACCAACTGAGACACCCAGAAGCCCCTAGGCAGAATTTTTTTATCTGCACTTTGCCAGATCTAGAACTGCTCAGTGCCAGAACATTGGGTTGTCTTCACCTAGAATTTTTTTTAATTCGCGTGTAACTAACGTACAGTGTTATATTAGTTTCAGGTGTACAATATAGTGATTTGACAACTCTATACATTACTCAGGGCTCATCATGATAAGTATAATTTTAATCCCCTTCATCCATTTCACCCATCCCCCACCCACCTCCCCTCTGGCAAGAATATCCAATGGGAAAAAAACAGTCTCTTCGACAAACGTTGTTGGGAAAACTGGACAGCTGTATGCAAAAGAACGAAACTGGACCACTTTCTTACACCACACACAAAAATAAACTCAAAATGGGTTAAAGACCTAAATGTGAAACCTGAAACCATAAAACTCCTAGAAGGAAAACACAGGCAGTAACTTCTCTGACATCAGCCATAGCAATGCTTTTCTAGATAGGTCTTTGGTAATGGAAACAAAAGCAAAATTAAACTTGGGACCATCCCAAAATAAAAACTTTTGTACGAATCCATCAACAAAAGAAAAAAGACAACTTACTGAATGGGAGAAAGTATTTGCGAATGTTATCTTTGATAAGGGGTTAATAATAAAAAATACATAAAGAACTTACACAAGTCAACAGCAACAAAACAATCCAAGTTTAAAAAATGGGCAGAGGACATGCATAAACATTTTCCCAAAGAAGAGACAGAGATGGCCTAAAGACACATGAAAAGATGTTCAACGTCACTCATCATCAGGGAACTTCTTTATAATACGTTACTATATAGTCAGCATTTCCAACAATAGTTTGAGACCTGACTCCTAAGGTGAGGGCATTTTCAGACAAAATTACAAGAACAAAAGTCAATGGGGCACCTGGGTGGTTCCGTTGGTTAAGCGTCTGCCTTTGGCCCAAGTGACGATCGCAGGGTCCTGGGACTGAACCCCGCAAGGGACTCTCTCTTGAGCCTGCGTCTCCCTCTGCCTCTGCCTGCCGCCCCGCCTGCTTGTGGTCTCTTTCTCCCTCTCTGTCAAATAAATAAATTTTAAAAAATTAAAAAAAACAAAAAACAAAAGTCAATAGTACTCTCCGCAGCAAGTCTAAACGAGTTTCTGTGCAATCACTGAACTAAGCTGCTACAGGTGAGTATCACTCTCATTTCCAGATCTTTGTGATGATACAGTTGGAATATCTGCAGTACACATAACCGGACTGTAGCAATATAAGCCCTAGTGAACAAAACGTGGAGAGAGAAAGGTGGAGAACCCAGAACTCTCCCTTCCCCACTACCGGTAGGAAAACAAGTGAAAACATGCCTTGATCTCTAGACAGCACACTCTACCTGCTATAAATAAATAAATAAATAAATAAATAAATAAATAAATAAATAAATAAATAAACAAATGAAAACCCAGTATTGTAAATATTTATTTGACACTCTGCCCACTGTGTGATTTAGCTAACAACTGTTCCAGCTTGTTAGTAAATCCTCCCACCATTTCTTTCTTCTTGGCTTTATTTTCCTTAACTTTCTTTTGTCCTTCTGCTTTTTTTATCTCTGCATTTCTTCGGTATTCCTAGCGTTTATTTCTATTCCTTTATCCCTCTGTTTTTCATGATATGAAAGCACGTTCAGGTAAGTGCTCCAGAAATGGCAAAGTGTATCATTATTACTTTTACCATCCTTATTATTTCTGCCAAGACATTTTTATTTGCATTCTCACTACTGTATCTACAACTTGTTCCTCCAGCTTTTATCTTACCCACTCTTCTACAGATTTTTCAGAACATGGGGCATAAATATTAATATTAAAAGCAAAGCTGAATATCTAGTAACATTTTTGTTTTGTTTTTTAACTCTGGAAGTACCCAGTGAGTTAGGCAACATTCATCAAAACCATCTGGGAACACAATTGTACTGAAACAAGAGGGGAAACTCCAAGGATATGAAAGACTTGTTTCTTGGCCTCAGTAAACTTAGAGCATAATCAGAGTGACAAGCCACACAGTGAGCAAGTGGGTCATCTCGAGGAGGTGCCGGCGACTAGAGGTCACACAGAGGACCAAGTTCAAGTTAGCTGGGTAGAAGTGACCGTGTAAGGTTTTCTGAAGGGGAATTGCAAAAGGGAAAAGAACGAGACGAGAAGTCTGGGGGGTGGGGGCAATAAAGGCATTCTGTCTGACCCACCAATGCCATTAAAGCACTTTCTATAGTTTTTTGCAGTTTCTTAGGGACTCCCCGGTTTTTTGATGCCTTTCTCATTTCTGTTCTGGCTATGTTATCAGAAGCTGCTTTGGAACTTAAGGCGCTAATATGTCTTACTTTATAGTAATTTTTTCCTGTCTTCTTTTTTGAGTTTCATAATCTTGCATATTGCTTCTGTGCAACCACAGCCTGCTTCTCTAGTCCTTTCAAGTTCCTCAGGTCTTCTTAGGTATGTATTTTTAGCAGGGCATGTGAAAGGTAACACTTTTCAAAAAGCAGTTATGGGGCATCGTCTGTGTGAGGTGCGGGGGAACACAGCAGCCTTGAAACTTCCTTGCAGCCCTTGCCCATGGGCTACATTGTCCCTCAGGCCATTCAGTTCTCTCTGCAAAAAAGATCAGGTTGCAAAACAGCCTCCTCCACACTGAAATGGGGACGCCAAGCAAAAAGATCTAAATATGGTCTGAATCTGTTAGACGCTTCGCCAACTTCAATGCGCTCCAAGCCTGGGACATAATCATTTCCACCATCTCTTTCAACAGGCTACACCTTCTTTTTCAAATGGATTTGACATTCAAGTTGATACAGTGACTCCTACTTGAAAATTAAAATTCATCATGGTGAGAAAAAGAGGGGAAGGATGCTTTTAAGTGAGAAGCCAGACTCCTGATACCACAAGTTTCTAATTGTGTTCTTAATACAGATAGGATTTGAAACATGGGCTACAGAGGAGCTCCCCAAAACCAGCCCTCCCCAGACGCAAAAGCATAAAATGAGTCACCAGTCTGCTTGCAAGAAACGCACATTTTGTGCCAAAACAAAGGATACAATGTCAAATTCAAACATCTAAATGAATTCTAAATCTTACATTCGCTCAAAGGTGTGCTTGACTGATCATCCCTGAAAGCTAGCATTTCTTGTGAAGGGGATATTTGATAACCAGAAGGAGAAAGGGGGAGGAAGCACCACAAAACAGAAAGCAAGGGGAAACTAAGGCAGCGGGAAAAAGATACCAACTCTTTCACATTATTTCCCAAGGCCAGTCATGGCAAAGGCCACTCATGGCATTAGCACTGTGCACCACAGGGCTCTCTCCCTCTGCTCTTCTGGCACAGCGAGCAATCCCGCCTCCTCTGCATGCTTGTCTCCAACCGGGTAAGTTCAACGAAGTCCAATTTTTACCCATGTGACTTTGGGTTTTAAGAAAATAACATGAGGGTAAAGCACGTGTCACACCAAGTCTCCCTTTCTCTACTCAGTTCTGTCTTTTGAAAGAAGAATGAAGAGCTCCAGGAAGCATACCCAGGTACATTTTCCTCCATGAGGAGACGCAGAGCTGAACACTCTACAATAGAGCTATGGATGTTTGCAGACTGCAAGTCAGTGTCACATCTGCCTGGTTCTCTTCATCATAGGTTTGATTTATCAGACAAAATGTTAAGGCTCAATGCTGATGGCTCTCCCCTGGAGCCAACCTAAGAACCAGACCTCAGACTTATGGAAATAAGATACGCATAGCACACTACTTCAGTTACGAATATCTACTTTGAATTCCAATTTACATGTAAAAAATGTTCATCCTGTGAGTCATAGCCTTGATTTTTGACTCAGAGTCCCGGAGTTTGGTCCTCAGCTCCCTCCTGGAATTGTGATTTTAATTCAGTCCTGCATTCACGCATACATAAATTGAGTTCTACGATCTTATCTTTGTACCTCTTTGTTGGTTAGCAGGCTTTGGGACAGATTACAGGTCAGCCTGCCCTGCTCAGAGCCAGCCGGGAAGCAACTGGAGAGAAAACCCAATTTGCCTCTTATTCATGGAGGCTTTCAAGTATGGCTGCCAGCCCGTTGGTACCAGGTGGATGAGGGCATGGCCCTCCTATGCATACAGTGTGAGGACCAGGCGTCACGCTCTGCAAGGTCGCCAAGCTATGCCCGAACTGGCCGAGAGGCAGTCAGCACTCCTGGAGGGCTTGCTTCCACAGGGTACACAAAAAATGACACAGTTCCTGATCTGAAAGAACAGAACGTGTATCCACACACATGTGCACACACACTCATGCACACCTGTGCACGCATATACACACCTGCTCCTAATGGAGGGAATAAACACTCATGAAATCCCAAAAAGAATAAAATTTAAAATCAACGAAAAGTACTACTAAGGCTCTGAGGTTTGGAAGAGGCGATTTTGCAAATGCTTCTTCTGTCTTCCAAAATAAAACACCAGGGTAAAGAAACAAGGAGAAAAGGGGGAGATGGGGTTAACATGTGAAAATGAGTAACTGAAGAGTACAATTCATTTCCCCAACAGGTAAGAGAACAAGGCTAATGCTATCAAAGATAAACAGACAGAATTTAATTTTTTTTAAAAATAGGAGATGAGTCAAAGAAGAAAAAGGGGAAGGAGAGGAGAGAAGCAAGAGTTGGAAAAGGGGCTGAGTGCAAAGGTTTAAGCCGAGAAGACACCATGGGAAGAAAAGGGGACTGTTACTGAACAAGTGTTAATTGAGTTTCCATTTCAACTTTCAGCCAAAATAATAAGTTATGAGATGTTCTGAAATGTGCAAACTAAAAGAATAGGACTTCCTTTAGGTAAATCAGGGCTCTAGTGGGGCAAAACGTTATTTAACATTTTTTCTCATTATAAAACATATGTAATCATTTCAAGAATTTGGAGGAAAAAAAGTATAAACAAGGAAAAGAAATACCTCTAGTTCCATTACCAAGAGATAACCTCTGTTAATGTATATTCTCCAGCCACATACACTGACATCGTGGTTACACTACATATGCTGTCATTTCTTTTTCACATGGTGTCTTGTAATAAACAGTTTTTCATTATATTAAATCATCTTTTAATATAACTTTCAGACATTTTAGAATCATGAACTCCTTTGAGAACCAGATGAAATCCATGAAACTCTTTAACAATGCTCAAAAAGAGCAAAATAAGCCTCTTGCAGCTCAAGAACTACCTCACACTGGACTTCTAAACATCAGACCTAAGTGGAATTTCTAGAACATGAGCTCATTGGGAAGCCGAGATCTCGATAATTAGTTTAATCACATAGCACATACATGCATGTTTAGCAGGAAAGGACTTAATCTCAGCCATGGCCCTTAGTTTCTAATTCTAGCTCTATCTGTAGACATGCTTAAGTCCTCACCACACGCTGGGTCTCTGGGATGCTTTCCATCTGTAAACCCTCAGAACTCAAGATAACATCAATCTTCACAGACATGTTGTAGTTATCTGCTCTGTGGACATTCCCTGGTTGTTTTCCATCCTAGGCTGGGTTCCTTGGTGTTCAGGGACAGGCAGGACCTTATCTGACTCAATTTTATTCTGCTCCAGGAATACAAATCAATGTCAATACTGCTGATAACACATATCTCATTGCCTTCCATGGTACGTGTCTAACTCCACTGCACCTGACTTGATAGATTAGCCAGTAAATAACTGCTAAAATAAACCAACCAAAATGACTGAGATTCTATTCAGAATCTTTCAAAATTAAATAAAAATAGCTCCATTTTGTTTGGGTTAGCTATAATTCTACAAAATGTCTAGACATGCATATTCATTGGCCATCTCTTCAGCTTACGTGAAAAGTTTATACAGTGGATTCTCATTATTCGTATTAATTCTGTTACTTTTTTAAAAAGATGTATTTATTTATTTGAGAGAGAGAGAGAGAGAGAATCCTCAAGCAGATTCCCTGTTGAGCAAAGAACCCTGTGGTGCTTGATCCCAAGACCCTGAGATCATTACCTGAGCCGCAATCAAGAGTCAGACGCTCAATCGACTGTGCCACCCAGGTGCCCCTTAATTCTGTTCTATTAAGTGGCTGAGAACATCAAATTCGTAAATAGTGAAATACAGGGTTAGGTTCCTGGGAGCCTCTGGTCACATTTTCATCAACCAATCTATACATAACTTGGTTTTATATGTGCCTCTGCTTAAGACACCTTATTTCATATATATCTCATTGATTCATTAACATTAAACACATAGCCAATCACACTATAACTCAGGCCTCAACAAAATTCATCTAACACATTCATACCCTCTATAAGACACAATAGAGCCTTCTGCTTAAGAACGCTACACCACACTTTGGCATTTCACTGGGGGCTATTTTACGAAGTCGCCAGCAAAAAGCACAGAAATACTAAAATGCAGCACTGAATATTCCAAGGAAAGGATATGGGCATACAGGATGAGAGGCAAAGTAAGAAGCCCAAATAGTGCATTGTGAGAGACTCAATAAATGCTTATTGTGTTAGTCAGAACTCTCCAGAGAAACAGAACCAAGTGGACCTAGATATAGAGACACAGAGATATATATGGAGAGAGCCAGTGGTTTAACTGTGAGAACTAGAGGGTTAATGGTGTAAGTCCCAGTCAAGGGCAGAAGACTCCTGTCTCAATTAAGCAGCCAGGCAGCCAGAATCAATTCTCCCTTCCTCCATTTTCTTTTTGTGCTATTTAGGACCTCAAAAGTCTGGATGATGCCCTCCCACACTGTGGACTAGGGGTGGAGAGGGTCTGCGTTACCATCAGTTCCATGTTAGTCTTACCTAGAAATACCTTCACATCCACAGCTACAAGTATGGATTTAATTTGATTTAATTTAATTTAATTTGGTTTAACCAAATATCTGGGTATCCTATGATCCAGGAAAGCTGACACATAAAATTAACCATCACACTTGTTAA
Source organism: Ursus americanus (assembly GCF_024610735.1). Classification (NCBI taxonomy): domain Eukaryota; kingdom Metazoa; phylum Chordata; class Mammalia; order Carnivora; family Ursidae; genus Ursus; species Ursus americanus. The sequence continues at coordinate 41,773,073 of NC_142131.1, read as the reverse complement.
ATCAAGAATACAGAATTTACTATATGCCCTTGGCTCACAGACTCACCAAGTATAAATCTTCATAAACTCCAAGGAATAAAATGCTCAATTATCTTTATTATTTTCATGAGGAACCAGTCTACTATCAAATATCATCTGCCAATAAAACACATTACTCTATGAAGAAACCTAGCAGGCAATACCATACTACAGAAATTTTAAAAATGTATAATAACATTTATTCTTATAATGGCATTGTAAGGTAGAAATTAGCAACCTCGATTTACAGATAATAAAACTAAGGATGCATAGTTGGAGTGATTTTTCCAAGGATGCACTACTAGTAATTAACAGAGCTACTATTTGGTTTTGTTTTTGTTTTTGTTTAAATTTTTTTTATTATGTTAGTCACCATACAGTACATCCCTGGTTTTTTATGTAAAGTTCGATGATTCATTAGTTGCATATAACAACCGGTGCACCATGCAATACGTGCCCTCCTTATTACCCAACACCAGTCTATCCCATTCCCCCACCCCCCTCCCCTCTGAAGCCCTCAGTTTATTTCTCAGAGTCCATAGTCTCTCATGCTTCATTCCCCCTTCTGATTACCCCCCCTTTCTTTATCCCTTTCTTCCCCTACCAATCTTCCTAGTTCTTATGTTCCATAGATGAGGGAAATCATATGATAACTGTCTTTCTCTGCTTCACTTATTTCACTTAGCGTTATCTCCTCCAGTGCCGTCCATGTTGAAGCAAATGTTGAGAACTCGTTCTTTCTGATAGCTGAGTAATATTCCATTGTATATATGGACCACAACTTCTTAATCCAGTCATCTGTTGAAGGGCATCTCGGTTCCTTCCACAATTTAGCTATTGTGGACAATGCTGCTATGAACATTGGGGTGCATATGGCCCTTCTCTTCACTACGTCTGTATCTTTGGGGTAAATACCCAGTAGTGCAATGGCTAGGTCATAGGGTAGCTCAATTTTTAACTTTTTAAGGGACCTCCACACGGTGTTCCAGAGTGGCTGTACCAACTTGCATTCCCACCAACAATGTAGGAAGGATCCCCTTTCTGCACATCCTCTCCAGCAATTGTTGTTTCTTGCCTTGTCGATTTTTGCCATTCTAACTGGCGTAAGGTGGTATCTTAGTGTGGTTTTGATTTGAATTTCCCTGATGGCTAATGATTTTGAATATTTTTTCATGTGTCTGTTAGCCATTTGTATGTCTTCATTGGAAAAGTGTCTGTTCATATCTTCTGCCCATTTTATGATTTGTTTATTTGTTTTTCATGTATTGAGTTTGAGAAGTTCTTTGTAGATCTTGGATACCAGTCTTTTATCTGTAGTATCATTTGCAAATGTATTCTTCCATTCCACGGGCTGACTCTTAGTTTTTTTTTTTTTTGAGTGTTTCCTTGGCTGTGCAGAAGCTTTTCATCTTGATGAAGTCCCACAAGTTCATTTTCTCTTTTGTTTCTCTTGCCTTTGGAGATGTGTCATGAAAAAGGTTGCTTTGGCTGATGTCATAGAGGTTGCTGCCTATGTTCTCCTCTAGGATTTTGATGGATTCCTGTCTCATATCGAGGTCTTTCATCCATTTGGAGTTTATCTTTGTGTATGGTGTGAGAGAGTGGTCAAGTTTCATTCTTTTGCATGTAGCTGTCCAATTTTCCCAGCACCATTTAATTGAAGAGACTGTCTTTTTTCCACCAGATGTTTTTTCCTGCTTTATCAAAGATTAGTTGCCCAAAGAGCCAAGGGTCTATTTCTGGGTTCTCTATTCTGTTCCGTTTGTCTATGTGTCTGTTTTTGTGCCAGTACTATGCTGTCTTTGTGATCACAACTTTGTATACAGCTCGAAATCCGGCATTGTGATGCTCCCAGCTTTGTTTTTTCTTTTCAACAGCTCCTTGGCGATTCGGGGCCTTTTCTGGTTCCATACAAATTTAAGGACTATTTGTTCCAGTTCTTTGAAAAATGTCCTCGGTATTTTGATCGGGATAGCATTGAAAGTGTAGATTGCTCTGGGTAGCATGGACATTTTAACTATGTTAATTCTTCCAATCCATGAGCATGGAATATTTTCCCATCTTTTTGTGTCTTCCTCAATATCTTTCAAGAGTGATTTATAGTTTCTAGAATATAGATGCTTTGCGTCTCTGGTTAAGTTAATTCCAAGATAACGTATGACTTTTGGTGCTATTGTAAATGGGATGGATTCCCTAATTTCTCTTTCTTCAGTTTCATTATTCGTGTATAAAAATGTAAGTGATTTCTGAGCATTGATTTTGTATCCCACCACATTAATGAATTGCTCTATAACTTCTAACAGTTTGGGAGTGAATTCTTTTGGGTTTTCCATATAGAGTATCATGTCATCTGCGAAGAGAGACAGTTTGACTTCTTCTTGCTGATTTGGATACCTTTTATCCCTTTTTGTTGTACATTTGTACAGCAAATGATATTTGCTGTAGGCTTTCCATAGACGGTTTTTATGAGATTCAGGAATGTACCCTCTATCCCTACATTCTGAAGGGTTTTAATCAGGAAAGGATGTTGTACTTTGTCAAATACTTTTTCTGCATCTATTGAGAGAATCATATGATTTTTTGAATTTTTCCTTCTGGATAAAATCTAAGACACTGATAGATTTGCGAATGTTGAACCACCCTTGTATCCCAGGGATGAATCCCACTTGGTCATGATGGATAATCCTTTTAACGTACTGTTGGATTGTATTAGCCAGGATCTTGTTGAGGATTTTGGCGTCCATATTCATTAGGGAAATCGGTCTGTAATTCTCCTTTTTGAGGGGGTCTTTGCCTGGTTTGGGGATCAAGGTAATATTGGCCTCAGAGAATGAGCTTGGTAGCTTTCCTTCTGTTTCTATTTTTTGAAATAGCTTTAGGAGAATAGGTATTATTTCTTCTTTGAATGTTTGGTAGAATTCCCCAGGAAAACTGTCCGGGCCTGGAGTTTTGTTTTTTGGAAGGTTGTTTATCACTGACTCAATCTCTTCATAATTAATTGGCCTGTTTAAAAAATCAATTTCTTCCTGTTTCAGTCTTGGTAGTTTATAGGTTTCCACGAAGTCCTCCATCTCTTCCAGATTGCTTAATTAATTGGCATAAAGCTGTTGATAAAAGTTTCTAATAATCCTTCCAATTTCATTGGTGTTGGTTGTAACCTCTCCTTTTTCATTCATAATTTTATTAATTTGGGTCCTTTCTCTATTCTTTTGGATAAGTCTTGCCAGCAGTCTGTCAATTTTATTAATTCTCTCAAAGAATCAGCTTCTAGTTCTGTTGATCTGCTCTACTGTACTCCTGGTTTCTAATTTATTGATTTCTGCTCTAATCTTGGTCAACTGCTTCCTCGTGCATGGGTTAGGCCTGTCCCTCTGTTGCTGTTCCAGCTTCTTGAGGTGAGAATATAAAAACTGCATTTTAGATTTTTCTATTCTTTTGAGTGAGGCTTGGATGGCTATGTATTTCCCCCTTAGGACTGCCTTTGCAGTATCCCATAGGTTTTGGACCATTGTGATTTCATTCTCGTTGGTCTCCATAAATTGTTTAAATTGATTTTTGATCTCCTGGTTTATTGAATCATTCCTGAGCAGGATGGTTCTTAGTTTCCAAGTGTTTGAGTTTCTTCCAAATTTTTCCTTGCGGTTGAGTTCCAATTTCAAAGCGTTGTGGTCTGAGAATATGCAGGGAATAATTTCAGTCTTTTGGTATCAGTTGAGACCTATTTTGTGACCCAGAACATGGTCTATTCTTGAGAGTGTTCCACGGGCATTAGAATAGAATGAGTATTCTTTGGTTCTGGGATGTAGTGTTCTATATATATCTATGAGGTCCAACTTGTCGAGTATGGCATTCAAAGCCCTTGCTTGTCAATTTTCTGCATGGGTGCTCTATTTCTGATAGTGGAGTGTTGAGATCCCCTAAACTTATTTTTATCTATATGTCTCTTTATTGTGGTTAAGAGTTGGCTTGTGTATCTTGCTGCTCCCCTGGTGGGGGCACATATATTTATAATTGTCATATCCACTTGTTGGATACATCTGTTAAGAATAATATAGTGCCCTTCTGTGTCTCTAACTATAGTCTTTAGTTTAAAATCCAATCTGTCTGATATGAGAATTGCTTACCCCAGCTTTCTTTTGAGGTCCATTGGCATGAAAGATGGTATTCCATCCCTTTACTTTCAGTCTGAATGTATCTTTAGGTTCAAAATGAGTCTCTTGTAGATAGTAAATGAATGGGTCATGTCTTTTTATCCAGTCTGCAAACCTGTGGCGTCTTATGGGAGCATTTAGGCCATTTACATTGAGACTGATTATTGAGAGAGATGATTTTAATGATGCCATGTTGCCAGTAAAGTCTTTGTTTCTATCGATTGTGACTTTCTGTTCTGTATCACTCTTGAAGCCTTTTTACTTTTATAGAACCCCCCTTAATATCTCCTGTAGGGCTGGTTTCGTGGTTACAAAATTGGTCAATGACTGGCAATTCTGGAAGGTCTTTATTTCTCCATCCATTCTGAATGACAGCCTTGCTGGATAAAGGATCCTTGGCTGCATGTTTTTCTCTGAAAGAGCTTTAAAAATGCTCCCCCAACCCTTTCTCTCATTCCAGGTCTGTGTAGACAGGTCTGATGTAATTCTGATACCTTTGCCTTGGTACGTGAGAAATTTCTTTGCCCTGGCCACTTTCAATACTGTATCCTTGGATCTAATATTTGCGAATTGTACTATGACGTGTCGTGGTTGAGCTTGGGAGGGGTCCTTTCTGCCTCTCAGACACGAATATTTGCTTCCCTTGCTAGATTAGGGACGTTTTCAGCTACAATTTGTTCAAATATCTCTTCTAGACCTCTGTTTTTCTCCACCCCCTCGGGGATGCCGATGATTCTGACATTGGAACGTTTCATTGAGTCAGTAATCTCCCGTAACCTACATTCCTGAGCGTGGATTTTTTTAAGTCTAGATTCTATTTTAGCTTTTTCTTCTACTAACCCATCCTCCAATTCGATGATATGTTCTTCTGCCTCATTCACCCTGGCCATCAGAGCCTCTAGTTTTGACTGTATTTGGCTCATAGAATATTTAATTTCTGCCAGATTCGCTCTCATTTCCACCCTTAGAGATTCTATATTCTTATTAACATTTTCATTAATACTTTTTTCAAGTCTACACATCATCTTGACCATTGTTACTCTGAATTCCATTTCTGATAATTTGGTTATATCCATATCCCTTAGTTCTGTGGCAGAGGCCACAGACTCATTGTCTTTTCTTTGCTGGGGGGGGGGGAATTTCTCCTTCTCGTCATTCTGATGAGGAGAGGTTGCGGGGTTGTCCAGACCCCAAATTATTGACCGGGACCCAGGCCGTGAGCCCTTGTTTTATAGGGATCTTAGGGATGTGGGCTTCTTGATTTTTCAGCCTGCCTTCTGGGGGAGGGGCCTGCCGCGCCAATACTCAGGCAACCCTGTTTGGGTAGAGTCTCCGTGTTCCCTGCAAGGGGGGATGGAGATGGGCACACTGTGAGCCAGTATTTCCAGGCTTTTGTTCTCTGGTGGCTTTCCCTGGTGGTTTGCTGTGCGTCTTTTGAGAGTCAGAGCAGCAGTGGCCAAATCTCAGCCTCTGTCTCAGAACAGAGGGATCGCAGACCATTCTCCACTGATGTTCTGGCCACTTTAACTCTGTTTCTATTGGTGCTGCTCAACCCTGCAGCATCCCGGGATGTGCGCCCCACACCTGGCATCCCAGCCCTCACTTCCAGGGCCGGCACGTCTCTGTCCTTTGTGTTTCTAACACCGCCAGCTGCCAGCCGCCCCTGCACACTCCCTGAGCTCCCGCTCTCAGTCTGGTTCCAGTGAGCACACCGGATCTCCATTTCAGTCTGGTGGCACGCGTTCCCCGGCTCACGGTCCCAGTCTGCTCTCTCGCGGGTGCCGTCCATGAGTCCGCCCGCTCCCCCGTGCAGGTGGCTACCGCTTCCCGGCGCCCGAAGGCGGCAGCTCCCTCCCCCTTCCATTTATCTTCCAATATCTGTGCGCGGTTTCACAGCTCCCCGCTTCATACCTCAATACTCAGAGCTGGAGATGTTCATTTGTAGAGATCCAGATGTATCTTCCTGCGTCTCGGGCTGATTCCGTAGATGTTCAGGCTGTTCTGGTACCTATCCAACTCAATTCAGGGGACTAGCTGAAAAAGGGGTTCCCTACTCCTCCACCATCTTAACTCCAACCACAGAGCTACTATTTGAACCCAGGTTTGTTTTACTATAAAACTCACATTTGTAACTGTGTATTGTATATAGCACATTTTAGTAAAAGAAAAAGATATTTCAAAGGTAAGAGCTAAGTTCACATTTCAAGTACTATATTAATGCTGAAGGAAGATAATATTGCAGCCAGAAAATATTTTTCTAGGTGAATAAATCAGTCATAAGTCAAATACACAATTCCAGGCCCAATATGCCCAGCAGGAAGATACCACACATAGTAATTTTTCTAACAACTGATATCCAAAAATGAAAATGTGCAATGAAACACAGCTAACCAACAACCATGTAAAAATAAAACTGTGACTAAATGATGAGGAAAGCTAATACAAGGCAGAATCTATCAGGCTGACTTTATAAACAAAAAGGATATGAAACAGTGTTATGTGTGTGTGTTTAGAAAGTGAACCGCTCTGAGATGCTGAAAGCCGTTTCGGATCAAGACACATGCCTGTGTACTTTTGCATTATTTTGGCATACTTTCACATATTCCATTTAAGCCAGGTTTACAAGTTTTTATGCTCCTTCTCTCTTTTTGCAAGGTATGAAAACAATTTCTAGAATGTTTCAATAACCCAGGACTGTCGTTTAGTTTCTACATTAAACAAAGATCTTTATGTTAAGTAATCAAACACTCAACTCTTTTTATCATCTGCACTTGATGTTCAGGTAAAAAAATATTTTCAGCTAAATATTTGTAAACTTTAAATGCCATGAATATAAAACTGTGAATTCCAAGATGCATTTTTGTTCATCCTTTGAGTTATATATTTGCACCCCTACTGTATTTCTACCTAGCCAGATAAGACTTAGAAGATCTTGAAGGACAATAGAAACAGAAAACGATGGAAGATCTTCAAAATGCTTAAAAGTAATAATTACTAACCTAGAATTCTATTCCCCGTGAAAATACCTTTCAGGAGCAAAGACAAAATAAAGACACTTTCTGAAAAACAAAACCAGAGAGACTCCTTAGCAGCAGACATGTACTGAAGGAAAACACTAAAGGTACTCTTCAGGCATAAAGAAAAAGGTCACAGCTAGAAAACTGAAATACAGGGGTGCCTGGGTGGCTCAGTCATTAAGCGTCTGCCTTCGACTCAGGGTGTGATCCCGGCATTCAGGGATCGAGCCCCACATCAGGCTCCTCCACTGGGAGCCTGCTTCTTCCTCTCCCACTCCCCCTGCTTGTATTCTCTCTCTCGCTGGCTGTCTCTCTCTCCATCAAATAAATAAATAAAATCTTTAAAAAAAAAAAAAAAAAAGAAAAGAAAACTGAGATACAGAAAAAAATAAAGATCCAAAAAAGGAGCTAAATATGTATTTTTGGAAGTGCCCAAGAAATGCCAAAGTATTAATTTAATATTAGGCTTCAATGAGTTAACGATGCAATTAACAACTTCTGTTAATCTCTTAGAAACATAGAAAAGGGTATGTAACTACCAAGCCCATAGATAGGGAAAAGTAAATGATAGTAAGAATCTTTTATTTTAAACCTCAAACCAAAAGAAAGTGAAAAAAAGGGAAAAAGGAGATTTTTAAAAATTGGAACAGATAGGGAACAAATAAAAACATGATAGATTTAAATCCAAACACATATCAATGACTATGTAAGATACAGACAGATTTAACATTTCAATTAAAGGACAAAAATTGCTGGGCTGGATTAAACAAAAGATATGTGCTTATACGAAGCATTCCTCAAATATAAGGACTTAAACAGATTGAGGGTGAAGGATGGGGAAAAGTCACTATGCTAACACCATCTCCAAACACAGCTGAGGCTATGATATTCATACCACACAAGGTAGACTTTAAGACAAAAAGCATAAGCTGAGATAAAGAGGAATATTTCACAATAAAAAGGGGCTCAATTTACCAGGAAGATAACAATTCTAAAAGTATAAGTTCCTAATGGCATAGACTCAAGATATTTAATATAAAAATGCACAGAATTAGAAAGAAAAGTGATAAATCCACAAATCATGATGGAACATTTTAACACATCTTTCTTATAACAGATGTAATACACAGAAAAATAATCAGTATTACAGAGAAAATATAAATAACAGGATTCAAAAACTTTATTTTATTAACACATATAGAATACAGTCCTTATAACAGCAGAAAGAAAAAAAATTATATATATATTATTATATTAAATTATATATATATATAATATATATATATTTTTTTTTTCAGTGACCATAGTGGAATAAACCAGAAATGAATAAGGTAAATAGAAAATCCCCATAGATTTGGAAATTAAGTGACAGATTTGTAAATAACACATGGATCAAAGAAGAATTCTCAATAAAAATTCAAATATATTTTTAACTAAGCAAAAATTAAAATCCTGCAAAGGAAATTTTGTGTGATATAGCCAAATCGGACCTGTGAGGAATGAATATATATATATATATATATATATATATATATAGTCTTAAATGTATATACTGGATGAGAAAAAAGCCTGAAAATCAATTATTTTACAATCTATCTCAAGACGTTATGTAAGAACAGCAAATTAAAACCAAAGAAAAGAGAAGAAAATGAAAAAGTAAGAATAGAACTAGTGGACATTTTTTAAAACTACAACAGAGAACATCAACAAACCCAATAGATGATTCTTTGAAAAATCTAATAAATCTGATAAACCTGGTGAGACTGACCAAGAAAGAAATGAGGCTAGAAAAGTTACAAAAATATCCACTATCTACCCCTTAACTCATGAGGCTAGCATTACCTTGACACCAAAACCTGACAAAGTTACTTTAAAAAAAAAAAAAGAAAAGAAAATTCAGGTCAGACTCTCTAATGTGATAAATGCAATAATCTCAAAATATTAACAAAAATTAACAGTAATGTAATATATCAGAGCTACATTCAGTTTATTCCAGGAGCTCAAAGTTGGTTTAACATTCAAACTGTCAATTCAGTAAAGTCAACCAGATTAATACAGTGAAAGAGAAACCTCTATCATTTTGATTCAGAAAAAACATTTGGTAAAATTTAACATCTATTTATCTAACAGAGAATATTCACACAAACAAATTCTCCAACCACCACAGCAAAGTTCACATTTTATACTGTAATGTTGAAAACTTCCCTTGAAATCCGGAAGGGAAACGGATATTTGCCATCATCATTTCTATTCAACACTGTATGTAAGGCCCAGGCAAAGTAACAAGACAAAAGAAAAAGCCAAACAAACAAAGGGCACAGGACTGGGGAAAAAAGGGTAAAAATACCACTATTTTTAGATAATGAGATTGCGTTATTCAAAAGAACCTATCAAGTATTTGAATTAATTAGAGAGTTGAGCAAGATAGAAAAATCAAATGTGTATCTGATACTAGCAACAGAGACTGAAATTTACAAGATTAAATAATTTGCAATAGCATCAAAAATATCAAACACACAGAAATATATCTAAAAGAAGACATGTAAGACCACTATTGCGGGCTATTTTTCTGTCTTTGGGTCAATACCACACTGGTCTGAATTATTCCCGGTATCAATATCCGAGAAAGTAAATCTTCACACCCTGTTCTTTTTCTTTAGAGCTCTATTAGCTATTCTTAGCTAACTTTATTTCCACATAAAGTTCAGAATGTTTGTCTCTGTAAAAAAAAAAAAAAAGAAAGAAAAGAAAAAAAAGACAATGTTTTTGTTGAGATAGACTTCCTGGAAGAGCGGACAACATTATGGTTGATATGTACATACGTATGATTGTATGTATGATTATGTGGACCGTCTCTAAGAACTCAACCACTGGATGGTAGTTGAAATCAGGATTTTTTAAACTGCAGATTATGCGGTTAGTAGGTTACAAACACCCTTATTTTCCATCAGAAAGACATTATCAAAGTGCACTACATGCACTTTGTAAGTAAGATTAAGAATTTTTTTCATGAAACTTTTGCTTAAGCGATATACCCATACCCAAGTATCTGTACAGGTAGACAAAGACTATGATTTAAAAATCTGTTTCATGGAACACTACATCAAAAACTAATGAGGTACTGTATGATGACTAACATAATAAAAAAAATAAAATAAGATAAAATGAAAATCTGTTTCTTACTCTTGGTTGCAGTAAAAAATATTTGAAAAACCATGCTGTGAAAACTACTCTTAACATAATTCTAAGTGTCATTAATATTCTAAGGCTTGGTATTTACCACAGCATGTATTTTGTAGCTGTATCAATTTTGCTTTAGCTCAGATTTTACACCTGTTAGATTTGTGAATAAGTCTGTGATAGAGGAGAATTACCTTAGTAAATGATGAAAACTGTAGGTTTTCGATGAGGGAGTTAGAGAAGCACGTGAGAACAGCATTGTCATGGAGGTAAACAGAGCTCAATGTCTGTGGAAGATAATGTTTAAGAACAAGTGAGCTTTTAGCTCAGGGAGTGTACTAGAAGGAGTGAGGGACCATAAAGGACAGCTGTCAGAGGAGAAATTTCCCCAGCTCTCCTCTTGGCTCCCACCTACTGGTCTCTTTTTGAAAACCAACCCTGAGCAATACCCTTCTTGCCTGTGGTCTTTGGTGGGCTTCAGTCTTGCAGAATTCCCCTCCGTGGCTGAAGAGTGATACCGCCACCATGTCTGGCTCCACATCTTTTCCCTCAAGAACCACCCTGGCAATCTGCTCTCCCAGCTCTCTGGCCCAGGACCACCGTCTCGCTTATGATGCCCTCCCAAACCTCCAGCTGGAGTTTAGGCAGTAAAGATCAGGGTGATGAGTTGGGAAGAAAGCAGCTTTAACCTCAGTTCCTGGGCTTGTGCTACCCCAAATGGAAGAAACCCTCTAGGTCAAGCATGTCCATATGGCATAGCAACTAGTAAAAAAGACTAGATTCACAGCAACCATAATGATAATAATAATGAGTTAATTTGAGGGTCTGTTTTGTGCCAGGCATTGTTTCAATCATTTTACATGAATTAACTCATTTAATTTTCACAGTAACACTGAGGAAGGTGAGATAATTCCCACTTTGCAGATGAGGCAAATGACGATCAGAGTTTTTAAGCAACCAGCAGTCTCACAGCTAAAAAGTTGTGGACAATATAGAGAGAGAAGAACTAAAGGCAAAGTATGAAGTAACCAAGAAAGAAAAAAAATATTGATTACCTTCTTGACAAGGAGAGATTCTGATTTCTCAGGGTAACTTTAGTTTGCCTTTAGTTACAACTGCAAGACTTCACACATACTCAACGTGTATCAGTGCTTGGACTCCAACTTCCTTTACCTGTAAACTCATGTGTGGCATTTGTGGAAACATCCAATGTCAATCTCACAGAGGTTTTTCCTTAAGAAAGATTGTTTTTTGTAGCTTGCAAACTGGAGTCTTCATCATGAAATGTTGAACAGTTTCTAGGGACTCCCCAGGACACCTAATCCAGAAAACAAGAAGGTCCAGCACCCAATGACTAAAAGTCACCCTACTTTTTTGAGAGAGGTGAGTCTCTCTCAGCAAAGAGACTGGTAGACAGAAGGCATTCTGAAAATCAACAAAATAAATCATTTAACCTATGGATCTGAAATCACTGGGGGAAAAGGCATCAAAACCCCAAAGCCTAGTGAATTACCCAGAAACAAAGTCAACATCAAAGGGCTGGGATACATATTGATGATTACATAGTGGTTTCTCCACCAAGCTTTTCCAGGAGCTAAGAAAAAAAAAGTGTTCAAAAGTGGGAAAAAAGAGACAGGGCTAGAAACCACTAGCGAATCAGAAGTACTTATTAAAAAGAGAGAACTTGTAACATGACATTTAGACATGGTTTATGGGATGTGCACTGTCTCATTGGACCCCTGACCTAAATTTAGTAGTTTTAAAAGAGCTACATATCTATTCCCACCCATTTCCAAATACCAGCTGAGAACTCATTTTTCAGACCCTTTTCATCCACAAGAGAGCCCTGAGAAGTTTTTAAAAATCTAAGAAAAAAAGGTCAGGAAGTTAAAAGACAGTATGCAGTCTCTTCTCTTTCCTAAAATGGCCATGTGGTTAAAATCCATGATTACGAAAGAGTTAAAATTCTGCACTGTTTAAGAACAACCAGTTGACCTTTAAATACGCTGGTTTGATTCCAATCACCTTTCAACAAGCATGAAATCTGGCACAAAGTGTACTAACACACACCAATTATTTTCATAGTGTACATGACTGAGCTCACAGTGTCCTGTTTAGAAAAAAGAATTAATGTTCGTTTTCCAAAAGCCAGACTTAAAGGCTGAGTGTCTCTGTTGGTAGGATTATCCTTTGGTAACTGTCACCGAAAGTCCTATTAGAGAAGGCCTTTCCTTGAAAAAGAAGTTTTTTTTTAAAGAAAATAACTTTTTCGATATGGTTTGAACTCTGTTATAACAAATGGTCCCCCCCCCCACTCATGAACATCAGAAGTAAAAATAGCTGGGAAATAGTTAATTACAATGCTCAGTTAAGAATTTTACAGACCACCTATGTAAGAGAAAAACGATCCCAACCAGGTGGAAGGGTGAAATGCGCAACCCCACTCTGGGCAGATGCATTAAAATTCAGAGATTCAAAAGCAATTGTTGAGTGTCTATGCCTTAAAATGACTCTTTGCTTTTTCAAAGTGATTCCCCTGAGGTTCTTTTAAGGGGTAATATTCCCTTGTGCCTTCAAAACAGAATTCAGTGTATAAAAATTCTGTCACAGGCTTTTTGAGAACATATTGGCCGGCTGTTTGGGTGCCAAACACAGATGTAGGAGCCCTCTGTAGAAGGCTGTGCTGGCAACCAGATAGCCTCTGGTCAATCATGAAACTATGTTCTTTATCACCTCCTTTGTCCTCTATCTTCAGATGCCCTTTGGGTCTCATCCCACCCCATTCACTTCAGACAGTTACATAGAATAGTAACCCCAAACCTTGACCATATTCAAGCCCAGATGTGTTTTTTCTTTGTTTAAAACTTTGCCTTAGGACTGAGACTTCTGAGCTTCCTTCCCAAATCTCAACATCCTCCTCTCTCAGCATCCCACTGCAGTGAGAAACCTGCTGGCCGTGCGCATGTTTGCCAGCCTCTCCTTGCCACAATATTTGACTTCCCTCATTCACTCCCTGTCATCTGTGAGTCCAGAGAGAGAACAGTGAGGATCTCGCAGCAATGTGGGCAGTGGCCCCAGGCCAGTGTCCAGACACCACCACCCACCCAGGAACTTCTGCTTTGTGGTGCCAAGGGAGGGGCCTGATTCAGGACAAGGCGCCATCTGGCTTGGGGACTACTCACACACCACGTCAGGAAAACATCCACCAGCCCGAGGCCGTGGCACACAAAGCCCCTTGGAGTTTATTGTCTATCAGGACAACTTGGTGACATGTATAGCGCTGAGGACTCCTCCAAAATGAAAGGGACCCTCCCAGAGCCTGGACGAACGGGATCATTCCAGCAATGTGCCAGGCAAAAGGAACAACCAAGGCTTCTATGAGCCTCACTCATTGCCTCTGCCCTATTTCTTATTTGTTCCCAGAAGCAAAGCTGTCTTGCTAGCTGCTGCCGAGTAGCCACAAATTCCAATCCCCTTTTGACACCTCCAGGACTAAGTATATGCTAAAGTCTTCATATAACCATCAAGCCCAACTCAAAACTGACTCCCCACACCCATTTGCCTTGCCAAAATTTGGAGAGCAGGGAAATGAAAGTATCTTTGTGCTACTAACCTCAGCTCAACAACTAACACAGAAACACAGGTCACCTGAGTACAGGTGTCAACCACCACTAGGCCCACATCTGACTTGTGTAGTTTTTCTCCTTGCGTGAAGACAATGACTCCCCTGGGCACATTATCCTAAAGTCTGTGACACTGGAGAAGACTCAAAGACCTGTGTGTATGAAGAATTGGGTGGAAATACATTTACTTAACATTTTCTATGTTATTAATCAGGGCACATGATTCAATGGCAGGTGAGAGCTGTTCAGGATTCCCAGCCCAGCCACCACTTCTTCTCCTTTCCATCAGCATCCTTATTACACCAGGGTCTACCAGAAAATCCATGTGGTAATGAGGAAAAGCAAGCCTGAGACACCTGAAGACAGAAGACTGAGGATTCAGTCTCGGCATTATTATTAACTGAGTGATTTTGGCCCAGTCAGGACAATTCACTTAAACCACAGTTTCATGTTCTGTAAAACAGGGATTACAATAACCACCATACAAAGTACTATGAAGGAAGCAATAAGACAACGAAAGGGAACATAATTTTGAATTATAAACAGAGGAAGAGAGAATAATGAGAAGGGAGGGGAGGAAAAACTGATGTCTGCCTGCCTTGACCTTTCACACTAGTAGATAAAACAGTCACACAAAACCTAAAGAAGATAAACCAAAGTATACCATCCTTAGGGACTGTCAAAGGGCGAAGCTGCTGTGATGGCCAGGCCTGGTGTAGAGCTCGGTCGGAGCAGTGGGTCTGAGGCCCTGAGAGCCTGGAACCCAGCACTATCGCTCTGCCGCTGGCTGACAGCAAGCCCAGGTCACTCCCCGTGGTAGAAAGACCAGAGCAGCACAAGGACACACTTCAAGAGCGGGGCGAGACAAACACATCACGCCATGAACTTACTTTATCCCCATGGCACATCAACTTCAGGAGAAAATTCCAGCTTTGTGTTTGCTGCTTGCTTCCACTTCAATGGGAAGTTCTGCTGAGGCCGGAAATAGAAAACAGGAAGTCAACAGAACTGATTTGCTGAAGTCTCAAATACAGAGCCCCTCACTCATTGTGGATGAGAATTACCGTGAGGTAGAAACCACCTTGTTATGGGGGGGGGGGTTGTTTTAAGATTATTTTAGAAAGAGAGCACAAGCGGGTGAGGAGCAGAGGGAGAGAAACAAACAGACTCCCTGCTGAGCATGGAGCCGGAAGGGAGGCTTGATCCCATAACCCTGAGATCATGACCTGGGCCAAAATCAAGAGTCCCATGCTTAACTGACCAAGCCACCGAATTGCCCTAGAAACCTCCTTTTTGAAAGATCACATGCCGACTGTTTACAGAAAACATCCTACTTCAGGGAAGAAAGGAACCATTCCTCAGCTTTCTTCCTTAATAAAGGGAGGAGGCAGGGCTGGACTGGAAGTGAGGTAAAGGCTACCCAGGGTGTTCCAGCAGAAACAACTGCCCCTAAATATAACAACGCGCCCCACTTTGATGATCAGGTGCTATTCTCTGGACTGGTTCCTCTAAACACACTTTTCTCGAAGGGAGCAGCTACTGAAGCGGCTCCCCTCCCAACTTCCTCAGTACCGTTCACACCATCACTGTTTTCCGAGGGTCCCGCACTCGATACTTGCACGGTGGCACGCCAAGCTCCACTCGGTCGTCCGCGCCCCTTCCGTGAGCTTCCATCCCACATGGACAGTTCCGCGTCACGCGTCAGGCACAAATTAGCTCGCGCGGCACAGCTCCAACTCTGGGTTCGCCACACCTCGCCAGTCCCTGAGCTATCTCCGGTCTGAATCCTCGGCACCCCGGTCTTTCCCCCACTCTCTTTTAGGAGACTGCCCTGCCCGGTGAATCTTGGCAGCATATACTTTGCTCTCTTGATGCCCCTGCTCCAACGTCTGCCACAGCTCCCCAGTCCCCGGTGCGCGAATCTAACTTCGTCCCAAGTGGTCTCACCTCATGGACGGAGCTCAGGCAGTGCGCTGGAGCAGAGAGCGCGCGCGCGAGGTGGCGCCCGGTGGACTGGGGAAGAGTGTCTCTGTGGTAAGTAAGCTCCTCCGCTAAGTGGCTGTGTGAATCTGAGCAGACTATGCAACCTCTCTGCACGGGTTTCCTCATTTGTGGCCTGAGGACAACATCACCTCCTTAGTTAGGAAGGATTAAACGGCCACACAATCGCAGTAGTCAGAGTGGGTTTTGGTTAAGAAAAGTAATCAATGCTTATGCAGTGCTTAGCACCTGCCGGGCTCTGTTCTGAGGGCAGCACATGTCTTTGTGCAGCTATTATTATTATCCTCCCTGTGCAGAAGAGGAAATTGAGTCAAGGGAAAGTGAAGTCACTGAAACCACACAATGAATCAGGAGGACAGCCAGCCTTTGAACTCAGGCAGTCTGACTGCAGACCCTGGACGCTCGCTCAACTCCTCGCTTTCCCGCCTCTCATTAGGCTCCTCCTCCTTCCCTCCGGCTTTCACTGGCTAACACCGCCCACGCATCCGACACATCCTCCCCTTCTGTCCAAGCTTTGTTCCACATTCCTGGCTCCCCTGAAGGGTGGCATGCTGCGCTTTCTCTTCAGGCTCTCCTGGCGTCTTGGAAGAAGTTACCGGATTTTCTCTAAACTCAGGTATACCACCCCTCCTCTTTTTATCTCGCCCCCATTTATGTATCAGCTTGTAGGTGTTCTCTAGTTCTGTCATCTGTTTCCAGAAAGCGCATCAGAAAAACGGACCACACCCCCAAATTCCAGCAGGTCCCCAAAAAAACATGTTATTGCCACCAACATTCAGCTGCTATTACCATTCCAAGTCTCCCAACTTCCATTCATTTATCCAACAAGCATTTACCACACACCAGCCGTCCATTTCGGTACATGAACATTACATGGGCCCTGTCCTCTAGGATCTCACAGTCAGATGAGATCAGTGTTTATACAGACAATTTTAGCAAGTTGTGATAAGTAGGAAATGCATGTGGTTAATGGCTCCTTGAGCCTGCATTTCCCACGCCCTACCCTCAGGCTACCATACTGCCCCTTCCTTTTCATCTCTGCTGCCACCTCGTGGTTCACTGCTCCTTACCTGTTCCTCAACTATTGCAATCCCCTCGAACTTACCTTCCTGCCTCATTCCCCCGCCCCTGAAAACCAGCCTACCTTCTGCTACCTAATAACCTACAGGGTCACTCTCCTACATAAAGAGCATACAGGTGAACGAACCAAGTGCAAGGCCCTGAGCCTGGACAAGCCATCACTGCCGAGGAACTTCCCTGATTTTCCATTCTTGCCCCATTCCCCTCCACAGACTTGCCCTGCGCCTCACAAACCACCTCAGGGAGACTTTCTGTAGCACTTCAAAACTCATTCACCTTCCCCTTTTCTACTGTGCTCTTGGCCCACCCTCCCCTCCGAATCTATGAGCTTATTTTTATCTTTGAAATTCAGATGTTGCTCCTAGATTCAGGTCAAATCACATCCCCCAAGAAGCCTTCTCTCAATCTCCCACAAGGTGTGATAGTTCCCTTCTCTGATGTGCAATCGTCATGCATTTGTGTCTCCTTTAGGGCACTTGACTTTTACAGTGCATTAGTCACTTCTGTGTTTTCCCTTATGGTCTCTGTATCTTTGCGACAGCGCTTTGTCCTTAACTGTCATTGCGCAGTACGGCACCTAGGAGATTGCCTCGAGCGTAACAGGTGCTGAGTGAATAATGAATATGCTCTTTATTCTTTCTATGTGATGAAGTGGGAGAAACATCTCATGAGGACCAAGAAGAAACCTAAGGTTTTTGTCCTTTTTATTGGTATCATGTAATCGTTTATCCGACAAATCTTTTTTTTCATCCCTAGGCTGCATGCTAGGCACTCGAAGTACCAAAAAAAAAAAAAAAGACACAAACGTCTGCACTGAATAAACATATGTTCTCTTTCAGAGATACTGGCACATAATACAAATAAAATATGCAATAATAGACATACAAAATAATACGAATTGCAAAGCTGTGGCAACTCCATTACCAACTAGGTGTGTGATCTTGGGCAAGTCACTTAGTGGGTGAAGTAAGTATTGATAAATATAAAATAAAAAGTCATAGGCAGACTGTGAAGTGATGATTTTAACCAATGCATAGCATGTTTTTCTAAGGGATGCCACTTCCTAGTTAATAAGTGCCAGTATATTTGCAAAAATTATTAATGCTGATTAATTCTATGGAGATCAAGTAGGCAGCTGCTAAAGAAAGGTAAAGACCAGCAGCTGAAATTGATATTTAGACAGTGAGAAAAATAAATTGTACGTACTTCCCCAGCACAACATAAGTAAACCAGTGACATTCAAGAGCATTACGTGTAAGGTGGTCCCTGAGTCTGGGCTCCTCCGCCTGCAGGTGCGTGATGGATACTATGGGATGCCCCTCCTCTGTCACACCCCCCAAAATGGACATCAGAACACCCTCCAAGGCTAATTTCAACTATTTTAAAATTAATAATCAGAATGGACATATGTTGTCACCTTAAAGAGAATCAATGGCTGACAGATAAACAGAACTTGTCTTATACTACAAGGAAGAACACATCTCCTTAAAAAAAAATGACTTAACACAAAAAGAGCGCTTATCATTCACATCATCATAGGAAAGTGAGGCCAGAGAGGCAAAAGTAGATCGTGCTCACTCAAGCTCTCCCCAGGCGCAAAGGAGTCTTGATCACCAGATTTTGAGTTTAACATCTTTTGGCCATGGCTATTCAGAAGACAGATGTGCATGTTCCACTTTACCCCAGCATGAAACATGTGAGTCATTTAATAGACTCCTTTAGCCCTGATTCTGTGCTCAGCAAACCCGATGGTTGACTGGTTTGCCATAGGTCTATCAGTTGGAATAGAACGTGATATCAAGCTGATGAGACTGTGGCTTCTGGGACAGTTGTCTTTGTCATCAGAAACATGTCAATCTCTTTGACCCATCAGTCCCATTAGGTGACTAATAGGACTCCTCCCCTAAGCAGCAGACACCCTCTCAGGAAACTCAAATGAAACCAAATCAAGTTTCTGGACCTGAAAAGCTGAGGTCTAAACCTTAGACCTTAGAGAATTCTGCTGCAAGGACACTTTGCCAAGGCTCCAGAAACACACCCACATGCCCTTCCTTCTCTTAGAAGCCTCCTTCCTCACCACACATGCCATGTACCTTTACTCTAAACTCTTCTAGTTGTTACTTAAACTAGGTAAGGACCACGTTTACTCTTCCTTGGGCATCATGGGACCTAGATGGGAATGATGCTTGGCTAAGCTTGAGAGATGCTCTCCCTTGGGCTCCCATATTCTCCCACCAGTTTTCCACACATGGGATTGGAAATGCATGTGTGCAAGCCAGCATCCCCTCTGCGGTATGGGCAAGGACTTCTTTTTGTTCATCTCTGTTCCCCACACTCGGTGCCTGGCACGTCGAAAGTACTCGATAAATGGTTGGGAATGAAGCAATCACTAGTATCATCAAGAACTTACTAAAAAAAAAAAAAAAAGAAGAAGAACTTAATGAAAATTTACACATGGAATTCAGAACTACAAATGCAATGGTTACTATCCTCAAGCAAAATCTATGAAAAACTGAAAACCTCAATTGTGAACCATAATTTGGTCTTAGGCATGGGTCACTGTCAGAGACAAACAACTCAGAAGCAACTCTTTCTCCCTTTCTCTAAGAGTGTTACCCAACTCAGAAACAACTTTCTCCCTTTCTCAAACAGTGTTACCAGGAAGGTTACTATATGGCAACAATTCATAAAGCCCCCTTCTGTTCAGATGGTGACTTGACTTCACACGAGTTCTTTCCTGCACCTCGCTTCTTCAAATTCCCCCCACCAAACACCTCTTCCAGACCTGGTCCCCAAAGCTCACTCCTTCTATCCCTCCATCTCTCCCCCTGATTCTGCATCACAAAAGCCCAAAAGAACTGGTTTGGCACTATTAAACCATGCTTGAAATGTGGGGAAAGAAAAGAAAACGAGGGTTTCAGAGGTGAGAGAGGTGGGGGATTGGGATAGGCCGGTGATGGGTATTAAGGAGGGCATGTGCTGAAATAAGCACTGGGTGTTATATGCAAATAATGAATCATGGAACATTACATCAAAAACTAAGGATGCACTGTATGGTGACCAACATAATGTAATAAAAAATTAAAAAAGAAAAAGAAAATGAGTAAGCAAAACCACAACCATTCTTGGTAGATAGTGCAAGAACGCCATGAATCTATCATACATTACAAATGTTGGCCTCTTCATATACAGATACAACCTACAGGTGCTGAAATGAACAGGAAATGGTACAAAGAAAAGAGTTTGAATTGTTTAAGCATCTGCAATATTAAGAGACTCATGACAATCACAAAATTTATGGAGCACCTACCCTAAGAACTGTTTTGGAAAGGACACTGTGTCGAGGGACCCAAGACCACCCCAACATTTGGACATTCACTACAAAAATTCACAGAACTCAGTTGATTGTTCTTACAGCTGAGATTTTATACAGCACTATAGTAAGGATACAAAGCCAGATCACAAGAAGGAAAGACAGGGTGAGCCTGGAGGAGTCCATATACAGACTGTCTTATGCTCTCTCCTTCCCATGAGAGGTCACAGACAGAACACAGCCCCCAACAACAAAAATGCAGCAACATGTGTGCAATGATTCAGCCTAGGGAAGCTCCTTAGAGACTCAGTGCCTGAGGTTTTTTACTGAGGACTGGTCATATAGGTACTTTCTGCCTAGCACATTAAAAAATTCCAGACTCCCAGGGGGAAGCAGGTGTTCAAGCATAGACTAGATTTGTGCACAAAACTCTAGACACAACACACCGCACCCAACAGTTAACTGTTGACTGAGAGCACTCAGAGAACCGGGTTCCTAGATACCAGCCGAGAGCCAGCCTTGCCACTAGGCCTTTCCAAGGCTAGCAGTCTGAGGCCTGCTACGTTAACTCTTTTCTGCAAAGATACAAAGACCTAGTTTCTGCCCTTGAGGCAAATAACATTTAGAGAAATAAGATGTATACATTAAACGGGCAAAGCAATAGAGCAGACCGAGCATGCGGGCTAACACTGAAGCCACACTGCCCAAGACGTGCTTGAGGCCACATTTATCAGAATCACCAGGGTGCTCACCAGCCTAGTGGGTACAACTCAAAGCATCCTAAGCAGTGCAAAGACAGAACGTCAGTCAAAGCCAGGGGTTCTGGTGAGATTATAGAAGACCGTGAATGCCACCATGAGAAATTTAAATTTGATTTCATAGCCATGGGAAGCCAGAGAATTTTTGTTTCTTAATCAGCTAATAATAACAACAACAACATCAAAGCAGCACTGTTTGAAGATTCATCTGGCTA
Organism: Ursus americanus; assembly: GCF_024610735.1. Classification (NCBI taxonomy): domain Eukaryota; kingdom Metazoa; phylum Chordata; class Mammalia; order Carnivora; family Ursidae; genus Ursus; species Ursus americanus. Next base: position 41,751,717 of record NC_142131.1, on the reverse strand, counting down.
CATTATGTAGAATATAGTAAAAAAGGCAGAGATCGTAGGCCAAGAAACCAGAACTTCAAAGGGAAAGAAAATGATCATCATGGACACCAGGGGCCATGTCGGAGGAGTTAGACACTGTCTGGGTGTTTTGCATCAATGCTCATGTCAGCCTTCTACGGGAGGTACTGCTGTCCCCATTTCATAGGTAAGCTCGGCCAATGGCACACAATGGATTCGAACACAGAGAGCATGATTCCGGCACTCAGGTACTTACTCACTATCCACCAGACCTGTGTAACACAAAGTCAGGACAACAGAAAACCAACAAGTGGAGAGCCGGTGCCCATGGCCAGAGCGAGGAAGGAACCACACAAACTCCTATGCTTATCTTGTCCTTTCCTCCCCTTGGCTGCCTTATTCTAAAATGATAGGTAGAAAGTCATTTTCCAAAATTGACAGAAGATTGAAAGAAAAGTAAAACCAGAAATTGTCAAATTTTTCTGAATGAGATGAGAGGTGAAGAATCGATAGGAGTCACAGCTTCTTCTTGACCCAGATAGGTAGTAAGAAACCAAGTGCCATGTTGCATCTTGATTTAAAGAAAGCAGTATCCAACTGTGGCCTTCTTTGATCTTTAATATCTCAGAGAAATTTTACACTATTAAAATGTTCCTTTCTATTTATTTCCCTCTGACATCAAGTATCACTTAATAACTGGAGTACACTCAAGACTATGATTTCTTAAGAAATCTAAAATTAACACTCCACAATCATCACCACTCTCATCATCAAGATACCTTTGTTGCTCGCTCGACTGCATAAAAAGTTTTGCAGATGCTAAAGCAAGTCATTGACCCCAATGGCTTTAGAGGACACAACATAGTCATTTGCTTTAATTGATAAATAGCTCTCCCAGTCCTTCATAAAACCCAGAATTAAGCAACAAGACATGACAAGCCACTGTTTATGGGGAATTAATCTGTTGCCTCAATTGACATTAAACAGGAGGCCAAAGGCCATTAAAACAAGCTGAAATTAATGTACCAAAATAACTCAGTCCAGGACACTGATCTTATCATGTTGGAAATGACTCTAAAATCTTTATTAGCTCTTAACATAACTCTAAGTGAGCTGTCCGTAACTTTCATATTTGGATTCCCTATTAGCCAATTCAAACACTCAGAAGTATGGCCATGAAATGCCAAAGAGAAACAACTTGAACAAAACCTTCAAAACCTTCCACATCACCCCGATGGCCCGGGGCATGTACTCTGCTATTGGGGAAAATTCATCTGAATTCTGTAACTGGCCCAGTTAACAGCTTGCTTGAAAATTCTTTTCCCCTAAGAGGTAATGGCAGCAAGAAGTTCCTTGCTTAGTTATTGTTACAACGCTGTGACAGGGTATGAAGGGAGACACGACCTGCCTTCCAGGAGTCTCATGAAAAAGATGGGACAGACACAGGTTTAAAACAACACGAACAGCGGTAAAAGTGTGGGTCAGGAAGTCAAATGGCCTCTGCTGGAAGCCTTTCTCCACTAGCTGCCATCTTCACCAACTTTCATAACCCTCCCTCTGCCTTAGTTTCCCCTTCTGAAAAAACTGGGTGAATCCTAATACCCACCTCACAGGTTGTTGTGAAGAATCAGTACGATAACGAACACAGAATGCTTAGCACAGAAAAGGAGCGCAACAAATGTGAGCTGCTGTTACCACACAAGTCTTAGTTTTCTTTTTACTAATACGACTGTTCCTACCACCGTGGCTACTTTCATCTACAGTTTGCCCCCATACCTTACAGATAAGGAGGCTCCCAGGCTGCATGAAGTGGTCCAGTCCAGATGGAATCGTTCATCTCAGGCGGGGAAGCCAGGAGGCTCATGGTTTGTGAGAAATGTCAAAGACGAATATTTCAGATGGAGGCGATGGCTGTAGAGGGGAGTGAGCAGAGCCTGCATGAAGCAGATAAGTCTGCTTTAAATGGCTTCTTGAGCTGAGGAAAGGCACATGTTCACAGGTCATATGATTTTCCAAGCTGGAAAGTAACTTAGATATCCTTAAGTCACTCAAAAGAAAAAAAAAAAAGCAGCCCTTGGAAAGCCACAAAAATCTTATGCCTTCCTCTAGTGCTATTTGAAATTTTGGAATCAACTCAGTATGAAGAGGAAAAGAACGATGGATGCAGGAGTACCTTTGGGGGGAAAAAATCTGTTTCTATTTTGAAAGCTACATGTTTCTCCTTGGATCATATGGCAACAATGTTAGCCCTGAATCGGCTTGCTCACCACTAGCTTTCCTTCCTCAGTTATGGGGAAATCCGCCCTGTGCAGGTTACTCTCAATGGCAAGTTTTTCTGCGGCTTTATTTTCAAATGCCACAGGGACACCTCCACCCTGCCTCTCATACACCCCGTGACAAGGAGACCGCGAGAGCCCAGTGACTGGCTCGTAGCCACACAGCTAGGTGGCGATGAAGAGAAACAGGAATCCTGCTGATAAAGAGGAAGGTTCCGAGGGGGAGAGGACACAGACATGAGAGTGAGGGCTTAGAATAACCTGCTGTGGGAAATCGATGGCGTGGGCAGCTATGTAGATCTGAGCAAGAACAGAGACGTAAGCAAAATGATTTTTCAGGAAGAGCATCTTTCCTGCTGTATAAAGAACACAAGAAATTAAACATGTCAGATTGCTTACCATGGCACCTTTGGCTATCAGGACCTAAAGTGAAATATCAACACAACAGAAAGGGAAAATCCAGGTGTGATTTTTCTCATGTGATGAAGTTTCTGGTTTCTAACTGGCGTTTAACCCATTTTAGGTTTAAGATTTTGAAATGAGGTTCTTTCACAGTTCGTTATAACAAATGTAACGGCCTGGAATTGCTTTCTGTTAAAAGAGAAAAACAAAGTCACAAACTGAGCACACGAGAGCTTGGACTTTTTGGGTGTTCCCCAAGTCAAAAGTCAGGTCTTATTCCTGCTTCCCTTAGAGAGGATCTCTTGCTTCAGGAACTGGTGGCAGGGCATTTATCGGGCGAGTCCTCATCCTGGAGCCCTTCGTCCTTCCCAGTACGAGTGTGTGCAGAGTGACTGAGTACAGACCTGTGTTTGTGATAGGTTCTCAGCAAATGTTTGACTCAAGACTCAGCGGCCACTCCTAGCTTACATGGCCTTTTCCCCAAAGGGACAGGATGAGAAAGGAACTTCGAGACTGGAATTTATCCTGCTTAGCATGGAGAGTTTAGCTACTACGTATCAAAGGCCTTGCGGATGGGAACTCGTAAAGGGCAAGATACACACACCCATGTTTGAGTTACCATCTCAAACCAAAGTTAAATACACTTGTAGCATTCCTCCTGCTGACCAATAAATTGTAGTGATTTCTCAGAAGATGACTTCCTTTTGTCTTGGAGACTGGCCAGCAGACGGGGATGTGGGCAGCTTCAGAATTTCCATACAGAAGGGGATTAGGGCAGGAATCTATCAAGAGGAACACGGGGGACTTTGCCTCAAGCAGTGTCTGCAAAACACTCATCACGTTTATTGGACCATAACTGGGTTTTATCAGGAAAGGAACACCAGCTTCAGCTAAGGGGCGTTCAGGGAAGTAACGGTTAAGCCTCCACAAACAAGGCACCCTCTGGCCTCCAACTGGAGACTAAATGGAAGGATGGAAGGCCAGAGGGGGAGAAACTTGGAAAACGATGAAACTCTAATGTCAATGTGTCTGTGCTGGTATGAATCTCTGAAGTCTCTCTTAAGGTGTTTGGGTTTGGGAGTTCGGCAGCTCAGAGCCCTTCCTGGAATGATCCAAGCACATCATTCCAGACACATCCTCCATAATTTTTTTACCTTATTCGTATCCTACTTTGGTTTGGGGAAAAAAGAGTAACATCTGTGAAGAGATAATACCATAAATGGTAGAAAATTCAAAAGTTAGACAAGAAAATACGGTGAAATATAACACCCCTCCTACCTCTATCTTCCAGCCACTCAACAACTCTTACAGTTTCTTGAATATATTTCCAAAGCTCTTCTATGCACACACAAGTATATACGCACATTTTTATGAACATTTATATAAGACATGCAGAAGAGTAGTTTTCAAATTTTTTTGTGATCCGCAAAAAGCAGTGAACCTTCTCTTGTGTTCCATGGACATAACTATCTGTGCCCCAGTACCAGGGTGCTTTAATCATTTTAGCTTTATAATACATGCTCATCAGAGCATTTTCATTACTATTTGAATTCAGAATTTTCCCTGGCTGTTCTTGCCCTTTTATTTTTTCCACCATCAGCTTCTCTAGGCACATGGTCCTTTTCTGCATTATATCCTGACACCAATTGTTGTTGTTTGTATGGATAAGGACTATCGATTTGGTTTTTTTAATCAAGCCACACTACTCCATTCTCTGCTGATTGCTGCTGCCAGTGATCTTTCAGTGAATTTTGTTTTCTAGGTACAGTTGCATTATTTGCAAATATGGTTATCTTAGCTCCTCCTCTCCAGTTTGTAGATTTCATTTTTTTAAAATCTAAAATGCTGAGAAGTACCTCAATATTAATGGTCAATAATGTGATGATAGTGACATCTTCATTCTGATTTAATGTGAATGTCCCTATTATTTGCCCGTTAAGTGTGAGCTGATTTTTGAGGAAAGATAAATATGTTATATTAAGGCCACAGAAAATTTGTTCTATTTTATGTGGTGTTTTTCTATAATCAATAATGGATTTAACTTTTCTAACATATACAGCAGCCACGGGTGTGAGCGCATGGTTTTGCTTTTGCTGTTTTAGTACATTATTGTAGTGAATTCTATCTGTAAGTTTCCCAAATACTAAGCTAACCTGGCCTTCCATGGCCATGTTTTATTTTTCTTTTATTGTCACTCTAGATCTTGTTTGCTAACATTTTACTGAGGACCTTGGCGTTGATAGTCACAAGAGACATCAGTCTATAGTTTTCTTTCTTTTTATTGTTGTTTCATGGCAGATTTTGGCACCCATATCACCTTTACTTCATAAAAAGAAACCAATGGCTTTTCTTTATCTAGAAAAGTTTGAAAAGCAATGGAGTCAGAAGAGCTTCCCTGAGAAAACACTTGCACCTTGTAGTTGGGAGAGGCAGCCTCCCCCTAACTTTTTTTTTCTTTTAGTATAATTCATCTCTTTAAGTTTTCAGACCCGTCTGGGGCCAACCTTAGAACTTTACCTTTTCTAGAAATTAAATATTTTAATCCAAGTTTTTTAAAAATTTATTTGGATATGGGTGACAAAATAAGTCTCCTATCAGCTCCTTTAACTTTGAAATTATTTCTTGATTCTTGTTTTCTTATTTCATCCATTTCTGCTTTCCCCTTGCAAAAATAAAAGAATGTTGCAACATTATTCACAGTAGCCAAAAGGTGGAAGCAGTCCAAGTGTCCACCAACAAATGAACGCATAAACAAACGTGATTTGTACATGCAAGGAATATTGCTCAGATATTGAAAAGCATGAAGGTCTGACCGACGTTACCAGGTGGATGAACCTTGAGCACATCATACTACATGAAATGAGGCAGACATAAAAGGACAGATATTGTAGGATTTCATTTAAATGAAATACCTAGAATAGCCAAATTCATGGAGACAAAACGACATTAGCATTTACCATGAGCTGTGGGGAGGGAGAATGGGGAGCTATTGCTTAATGGGCAGAGTTTCCATTCAGGGTGATGAAAACATTTTGAAAATAAATAATGATGATGGTTGTGTAATACTGTGAATATAATTAATGCTACACTAAATTACATGCCAATTAAAATGGCAAATTTATGTTAAGTATATTTTACTACAAGCCAGAGAATATAAAAACACTAATTCAAAACGATATACACACCCTTCTGTTTACTGCAGCATTATTTACAGTAGCCAAATTATGGAAGCAACCCAAATAAATGTTCATCGACTGATGAATGGATAAAGAAGATGTGGTACACACACACACACACCAGAATATTACTCAGCCATAAAAAAGAATGAAATCTTGCCATTTTCAATGCCGTGGATAGAGCTAGTGAGTATAGTGCTAAGCAAAATAAGTCAGAGAAAGACTAATACCATGTGATGTCACTCATATGTAGAATTTAAGAAATAGAATGAACAAAGGGGGACAAAAAGAGACCAAAAAACAGACTCCTAACTTCAGAGAACAAACTGATGGTTACCAGAGGGCGAGTGGATGGGGGGATGGGTAAAACAGATGATGTGGATTAGTACCCTCATCCTGATGAGCACTGAGTAATATATGGAATCGTTGATTCAGTATATTGTACACTAGAAACTGTAACAATGTGTGTTAACCATACTAAAATTAAAATTTTTTAAATTCCAAAAAATAAGTATAGCCAACAATTCTAATATTTTATTCAGATGCAGCTTGTAGATTTAATTTTGCCATTTTAAAAATTCTTATAGGGAGGAGTTAAGATGGCGGAGGAGTAGGGGACCCCTTTTTCAGCCGGTCCCCTGAGTTGAGCTGGATAGGTAACAGACCAGCCTAAATAACCACGGAATCAGCCTGAGACGCAGGATGATGCATCTGGATCTCTACAAATGAACATCTCCAGCGCTGAGTATTGAGGTACCAAGAGGGGAGCTGTAAACCGTGCACAGATATCGGAAGATAAACGGAAGGGGGAGGGAGCCGCCGCGTTTGGGTGCAGGGAAGCGGCAGCCACCTGCACGGGGGTAGCGGGAGGACTCACGGAGGGCACCCGCGAGAGAGCGGACTGAGACCGGCGAGAGAGCGGACTGAGACTGGTGAGCCGTGAACGCGCGCCACCAGGCATCTCCCGGAACACCGGAATCCCGGTGTGCTCACGGGATCCAGACTGAGACCGGGAGCTCCCGGAGCGCGCGCGGGGCGGCTGGCGGCGGGTGGGCCACCTGCACGGGGGAGGGGGCGGACTCGCGGTCGGCACCCGTGAAACAGCAGACTGAGACCCTGAACCGGGTGTGCGTGCCACCAGGCTTCTCACGAAACTCCAGAATCGAGGTGTGCTCACCGGGCATAGACTGAGACCGGGAGACCCGGGAGCGCGTGGGGCGGCCGGTGGCTGGCGGCATTAGAAACACAAAGGACAGAGACGCGCCGGCCCTGGAAGTGAGGGCAGGGTCGCCGGGTTGGTGCGCACATCCCGGGACGCTGCAGGGTTGAGCAGCACCAACAGTAACAGAGTTAAAGTGGCCAGAACATCAGTGGAGAACGGGCCGCAATCCCTCTGCTCTGTGACAATGCAGCCTCTGCTGTTCTGACTCTCAGAAGAGGCATAGCCAACTGCCAGGGAAAGCTGCCAGAGAACAAAAGCCTGGAAATACCGGCTCAGAGAGTGCCCATCCCCATCCCCCCTCGCAGGGGACACGGAGACTCTAACCAAACAGGGCTGCCTGAGTATTGGCGCGGCAGGCCCCTCCCCCAGAACACAGAAGGCAGACTGAAAAATCAAGAAGCCCACAACCCGAGGCGCCTGCGTGGCGCAGTCATTGAGCGCCTGTCTCCGGCTTAGGGCGTGATCCCAGCGTTCCGGAAAGGAGTCCCTCATCGGGCTTTTCCGCTGGGAGCCTGCTTCTTCCTCTCTCACTCCCCTGCTTCTGTTCCGTTCTTGCTGACTGTCTGTCTCCCTCTCTCAGATAAGTAAATAAATAAAATCTTTAAAGAAGAAGCCCACATCTCTAAGATCCCTATAAAACAAGGGGCATGGCCTGGGACCCAGTCAATAATTTGGGCTCTGGACAACCCCGCAACCTCTCCTCATCAGAATGACAAGAAGGAGAAGCCCCCCCCCCCAGCAAAGAAAAGACAGTGAGTCTGTGGCCTCTGCCACAGAAGTAACGGATATGGATGTAACCAAATTATCAGAAATGGAATTCAGAGTAACAATGGTCAAGATGATGAGTAGACTTGAAAAAAGTATTAAGGAAAATGTTACTGAGAATATAGAATCCCTAAGGGCGGAAATGAGAGCGAATTTGACAGAAATTAAAAATTCTATGAGCCAAATGCAGGCAAAACTAGAGGCTCTGACAGCCAGGGTCACCGAAGCAGAGGAAAGGGTTAGTGAATTGGAGGATGGGTTAATAGAGGAAAAAATGAAAATAGAAGATGGTCTTAAAAAAAATCCATGCCCTTGGGGCACCTGGGTGGCACAGCGGTTAAGCGTCTGCCTTCGGCTCAGGGCGTGATCCCGGCGTTATGGGATCGAGCCCCACATCAGGCTCCTCCGCTATGAGCCTGCTTCTTCCTCTCCCACTCCCCCTGCTTGTGTTCCCTCTCTCACTGGCTGTCTCTATCTCTGTCGAATAAATGAATAAAGTCTTTAAAAAAAAAAAAAATCCATGCCCACGAATGTTGGCTACGGAAGATTACTGACTCAACGAAACGATCCAATGTTAGAATCATCGGCATCCCCGAGGGGGTGGAGAAAAACAGAGGTCTAGAAGAGATATTTGAACAAATTGTAGCTGAAAACTTCCCTAATCTAGCAAGGGAAACAAACATTCGTGTCCAAGAGGCAGAGAGGACCCCTCCCAAGCTCAACCACGACAAACCTACGCCACGTCACGTCATAGTGCAATTCGCAAATATTAGATCCAAGGATACAGTATTGAAAGCGGCCAGGGCAAAGAAATTTCTCATGTACCAAGGCAAAGGCATCAGAATTACGTCAGACCTGTCTACACAGACCTGGAATGAGAGAAAGGGTTGGGGGAGCATTTTTAAAGCTCTTTCAGAGAAAAACATGCAGCCAAGGATCCTTTAGCCAGCAAGGCTGTCATTCAGAATTGATGGAGAAATAAAGACATTTCAGAATCGACAGTCACTAACCAATTTCGTAACCACGAAACCAGCCCTACAGGAGGTATTACGGGGGGTTCTATAAAAGTAAAAAGGCCCCAAGAGTGATACAGAACAGAAAGTCACAGCCAATACAAACAAAGACTTTACTGGCAACATGGCATCATTAAAAGCATATCTCTCAGTACTCAGTCTTAATATTAATGGTTTAAATTCTTCCTTAAAACGCCACAGGGTTGCAGATAGGATAAAAAGAAATGACCCATCCATTTGCTGTCTACAAGAGACTCATTTCGAACCCAAAGATGCATTCAGACTGAGAGTGAGGGGATGGAGTACCATCTTTCACGCAAATGGACCTCAAAAGAAAGCTGGGGTAGCAATTCTCATATCAGATAAACTGGATTTTAAACTACAGACTATAGTTAGAGATGCAGAAGGGCACTATATTATTCTTAAAGGAAGTATTCAACAAGTGGATATGACAATTATAAATATATATGCCCCCAACAGGGGAGCAGCAAGATACACAAGCCAACTCTTAACCAGAATAAAGAGACATATAAATAAAAATACATTAATAGTAGGGGACCTCAACACTCCACTATCAGAAATAGACAGAACACCCTGGCAAAAACTAAGCAAAGAATCAAAGGCTTTGAATGCCATACTCGATGAGTTGGACCTCTTAGATATATATAGAACACTACACCCCAGAACCAAAGAATACTCATTCTATTCTAATGCCCATGGAACATTCTCAAGAATAGACCATGTTCTGGGACACAAAACAGGTCTCAGCCGATACCAAAAGATTGAAATTATCCCCTGCATATTCTCAGACCACAACGCTCTGAAATTGGAACTCAACCACAAGGAAAAATTTGGAAGAAACTCAAACACTTGGAGACTAAGAACCATCCTGCTCAGGAATGACTCGATAAACCAGGAAATCAAAAATCAATTTAAACAATTTATGGAGACCAATGAGAATGAAAATACAACAGTCCAAAACCTATGGGATACTGCAAAGGCAGTCCTAAGGGGGAAATACATAGCCATCCAAGCCTCACTCAAAAGAATAGAAACATCTAAAATGCAGTTTTTATATTCTCACCTCAAGAAGCTGGAACAGCAACAGAGGGACAGGCCTAATCCACGCATGAGGAAGCAGTTGACCAAGATTAGAGCAGAAATCAATCAAGCAGAAACCAGAAGTACAGTAGAGAAGATCAACAGGACTAGAAACTGGTTCTTGGAGAGAATCAATAAAATTGACAGACCACTGGCAAGACTTATCCAAAAGAAAAGAGAAAGGACCCAGATTATTAAAATTATGAATGAAAAAGGAGAGGTCATGACGAACACCATTGAAATTGGAAGGATTATTAGAAATTTTTATCAACAGCTATATGCCAATAAACTAAGCAATCTGGAAGAGATGGAGGACTTCCTGGAAACCTATAAACTACCAAGATTGAAACAGGAAGAAATTGATTTCTTAAACAGGCCAATTAATTATGAAGAAATTGAGTCAGTGATAAACCACCTTCCAAATAACAAAACTCCAGGCCCGGACGGTTTTCCTGGGGAATTCTACCAAACATTCAAAGAAGAAATAATACCTATTCTCCTAAAGCTATTTCAAAAAATAGAAACAGAAGGAAAGCTACCAAACTCATTCTATGAGGCCAATATTACCTTGATCCCCAAGCCAGGCAAAGACCCCCTCAAAAAGGAGAATTACAGACCGATTTCCCTAATGAATATGGACGCCAAAATCCTCAACAAGATACTTGCTAATAGAATCCAACAGTTCATTAAAAGGATTATCCACCACGATCAAGTGGGATTCATACCTGGGATGCAAGCGTGGTTCAATATTCGCAAATCAATCAGCGTGATACATCATATCAACAAGAAAAGACTCAGGAACCATATGATCCTCTCAATCGATGCCGAAAAAGCATTTGACAAAATACAGCATCCTTTCCTGATTAAAACCCTTCAGAGTGTAGGAATAGAAGGTACATTTCTCAATCTCATAAAAGCCATCTATGAAAAGCCTACTGCAAATATTATTCTCAATGGGGAAAAGCTGGAAGCCTTTCCCTTAAGATCAGGAACACGATAAGGATGCCCACTCTCGCCACTATTATTCAACATAGTACTAGAAGTCCTTGCAACAGCAATCAGACAACAAAAAGGGATCAAAGGTATTCAAATCGGCAAAGAAGAAGTCAAAATGTCTCTCTTCGCAGATGACATGATACTCTATATGGAAAAACCAAAAGAAGCCACTCCCAAACTATTAGAAGTTATAGAGCAATTCAGTAACATGGCGGGATACAAAATCAGTGCTCAGAAATCAGTTGCATTTCTGTACACAAATAACGAGAACGAAGAAAGAGAAATTAGGGAATCCATCCCATTTACAATAGCACCAAAAACCATACGTTACCTTGGAATTAACTTAACCAGAGACGTAAAGGACCTTTATTCTAGAAACTATAAATCACTCTTAAAAGACATTGAGGAAGACATAAAAAGATGGAAAGATATTCCATGCTCATGGATCGGAAGAATTAACATAGTTAAAATGTCCATGCTACCCAGAGCAATCTACACTTTCAATGCTATCCCGATCAAAATACTGATGATATTTTTCAAAGAACTGGAACAAATAGTCCTTAAATTTGTATGGAACCAGAAAAGACCCCGAATCTCCAAGGAACTGTTGAAAAGGAAAAACAAAGCTGGGGGCATCACAATGCTGGATTTCGAGCTGTACTACAAAGCTGTGATCACAAAGACAGCATGGTACTGGCACAAAAACAGACACATAGACCAATGGAACAGAATAGAGAGCCCAGAAATGGACCCTCAGCTCTTTGGGCAACTAATATTTGATAAAGCAGGAAAAAACATCTGGTGGAAAAAAGACAGTCTCTTCAATAAATGGTGCTGGGAAAATTGGACAGCTACATGCAAAAGAATGAAACTTGACCACTATCTCACACCATACACAAAAATAAACTCCAAATGGATGAAAGACCTCGATGTGAGACAGGAATCCATCAAAATTCTAGAGGAGAACATAGGCAGCAACCTCTACGACATCGGCCAAAGCGACCTTTTTCATGATACATCCCCAAAGGCAAGAGAAACAAAAGATAAAATGAATTTATGGGACTTCATCAAGATTAAAAGTTTCTGCACATCCAAGGAAACAGTCAGAAAAACTAAGAGGCAGCCCATGGAATGGGAGAAGATATTTGCAAATGACACTACAGATAAAAGACTGGTATCCAAGATCTACAAAGAACTTCTCAAACTCAATACACGAGAAACAAATAAACAAATCAAAAAATGGGCAGAAGATATGAACAGACACTTTTCCAATGAAGACATACAAATGGCTAACAGACACATGAAAAAATGTTCAAAATCATTAGCCATCAAGGAAATTCAAATCAAAACCACACTGAGATACCACCTTACGCCAGTTAGAATGGCAAAAATAGACAAGGCAAGAAGCAACAATTGTTGGAGAGGATGTGGAGAAAGAGGATCCCTCCTACATTGTTGGTGGGAATGCAAGTTGGTACAGCCACTCTGGAACACAGTGTGGAGGTCCCTTAAAAAGTTAAAAATTGAGCTACCCTATGACCTAGCCATTGCACTACTGGGTGTTTACCCCAAAGATACAGACGTAGTGAAGAGAAGGGCCATATGCACCCCAATGTTCATAGCAGCAATGTCCACAGTAGCTAAATTGTGGAAGGAGCCGAGATGCCCTTCAACAGATGACCGGATTAAGACCATGTGGTCCATATATACAATGGAATATTACTCAGCTATCAGAAAGAACGAGTTCTCAACATTTGCTACAACATGGACGGCACTGGAGGAGATAATGCTAAGTGAAATAAGTCAAGCAGAGAAAGACAACTATCATATGATTTCTCTCATCTATGGAACATAAGAACTAGAATGATCAGTAGGGGAAGAAAGGGATAAAGAAAGGGGGGGTAATCAGAAGGGGGAATGAAACATGAGAGACTATGGACTATGAGAAACAAACTGAGGGCTACAGAGGGGAGGGGGGTTGGGGAATGGGATAGGCTGGTGATGGGTAGTAAGGAGGGCACATATTGCATGGTGCACTGGGTGTTATACACAACTAATGAATCATCGAGCCTTGCATCGAAAACCGGGGATGTACTGTATGGTGACTAACATAATATAATAAAAAATCATTAGAAAAAAAAAATTCTTATAATTCATGGGGCGCCTGGGTGGCTCAGTTGTTAAGCGTCTGCCTTTGGCTCAGGGTGTGATCCCAGAGTCCTGGGATCGAGCCCTGCATCGGGCTCCCTGCTCCACTGGGAAGCCTGCTTCTTCCTCTCCCACTCCCCCTGCTTGTGTTCCCTCTCTCTCTGGCTGTCTCTCTCTCTCTGTCAAATAAATAAATAAAATCTTTTTTAAAAAAAAGTCTTATAATTCATTAACTTTTGCTTTTCTCTTTATTAATGTTTTAGTATATTTTCTCTAATGCACATTGTTTTATAAATTCTGGTATTGGATGTTTAAAAATCACTCATGTGGGGCGCCTGGGTGGCGCAGTCGTTAAGCGTCTGCCTTCGGCTCAGGGCGTGATCCCGGCATGCTGGGATTGAGCCCCACATCAGGCTCCTCTGCTGGGAGCCTGCTTCTTCCTCTCCCACTCCCCCTGCTTGTCTCTCTCTCACTGGCTGTCTCTGTGTCAAATAAATAAATAAATAAAATCTTCAAAAAAAAATCACTTAATGTAATTCTTAATTATAAGTATTTAATGCTATGAATTTTCCTCTAAGCACTGCTTTACCAAAAATCTATCTCCAATATGTTGTTTTAATTTTTGTTGTTTTCCAAATATTCTACAATTACAGTTTTAAGAATTTAAAGAGTGTTCTTTGGTTTCCAAAAGTTAAGGTGGCTTTTTCTTCTATTTTGATTATTAATTTTTTATTTCATTGCATTGTCAGAGATTATTGTCTATTTCTACTTGGGAGAATTGATTGCAATTTTCTTTACAGCTTGATATATAGTTTTCATGACTGTTCCAATGTTACGTCAAAGGACAGTATAGTGTTTCTGAGAATATGGCTTAATGTGTATCTATAAAAGCTATCTTACTCATTACATCATTCAAAGAGTCCATATTCTTACTTGCCTTTTTTTTTTTTTTAACTTTCTCTGTCAGTAGTTAAGAGGTAGGAATTAAAGTTTTCTATTATTAAAGCATTTCTATCTATTCCTGTTTCCTTTAAGTTTGGCACTGTGGTTTCCACGGCAATTTTTTAATCACATTAAATTACATCATGAGTTCCATCTTTTACTATTATCAAGGTCCCTTTTTACCTAATTTAATGTTTTTTATTCTGAATACAACCATATAGTTATGACTGCTGCTTTCTCTCTCCCTCTTCCTCACTATACTGTCATTTGCTTTTTTAATCTATGTTCGTTGGTTTGGACCGCCCTAAGAAATACCACAGACTAGGTGACTCTAACCACAAAAATTTATTTTCTCACAGTCTGGAGGCTAGAAAATCCAAGACAAAGGTGTTACATTCTGGTAAAATCTCTCTTGCTGTCTTGGAGACTGCCACCTTCTCTGTTTCACATGGCAAAGACAATGTTCTAGTGTCTCTTTCTCTTCTTGTATGGACACCAGCTCTATTAGATCAGGGCCCCACTCTTTTGATCTCATTTAACCTTAATCACTCTTTAAAAATCCTATCTGCAATTAGGGGTTAGGGCTTCAACATATGAATTGGGAGGGGGACAGGATTCAGGTTACAGCAATGTCTGCCGGCTCTCTACACCTTCAGCCTGTATGGGCTTCAATGTTTTACACACATGTCCTATATCACACATAACTGGATTCCACTCTCTTTGTAAATGTGAGTCTCTTAATAGGTGAGTGGGACAATTAACATTTATTTTTATGGTCATATGTTTGGTCAAATTTGGGTTCTCATTTTTTTTTTCTTTCTTAAAGTCTTTACTTTGAAACATGATGGGAAAATCTTACAGGTATTCATGGAAAAGGAAGACATGATCACAGTTATAAGTGAAGACAATCCAACCAGAAAGCTTGAATGCCTGTCAGCTAATGTTGAAGCTAAAGCTGTGAGTAGGACATGCCGCAGGGCTGAATGGAATGGCAATTGGTATTTCTCTCCTCTTCTTCACTGTCTCCTTCAACAGAATCCATACCAATTTCCTCATAATCCTTCTCAAGGGCAGCCATGTCCTCATGGGCCTCAAACAACTCTCCTTCTTCCATGCTCTCACCCACATACCAGTGAACAAAAACACACATGACATACATCAGGTCAAATTTGTGATCCAGGGAAGACCAGGCCTCACCAACAGCTGTGGAGCTGCTCGGCATGTGCACAACCCTACTTTGGGCAGGTCTCCACCAGTCACCACATGGGAGGCTGGTAATTAATGCCAACTTTGAAGCCAGTGGAGCTTCAATCCACTAACGATGCTGTGTTTGGTCTTGATGGTGGCAATGGCAGCACTGACATCTTCGGGAACCACGCCCCACAGTACAACAGGCAGTAAGCCATGTATCTGCCATGGTAGGGATCACATTTTCCCATCTGGTTGGCTGGCTCAAAGCACACATTGGTCACCTGTGCTGTTGATGGTAGGCTTTCTCAGCAGAGACGACAGGGGCCTATGTGGCCAGAGGGAAGTGGATGTGGGGATAGGGCACCAGGTTGGTCAGAAATTCTGTCAGATCAACATTCAGGGCTCCATCCATCTGAGGGAAACAGTGATGGAAGGCAATCTGGCTAACAGGGCAGTGAAGGTTAGAGTAGGCTGAGCATTCAATATAGAGGTTTCTATGGCAGACTTCATAGCTGACCTCATTGCCTACCGTGAAGGCACAATCACAGTACTCCCAGGTGGTGTGGGTACTGAGGATGGAGGTGTAGGGCTCAACTCCAGCTGTGGAAACTTGAGGGGCTGGGTAAATGGAGAACTCCAACTTGGACTTCTTGCCATAATTGGCCAAGAGATGTTCCATCAGCAGGGAGGTGAACTCGGAACCAGTTTCCCCTCCAAAGCGGTGGAAAACCAAGAAGCCCTGAAGATCTGTGCACTGGTCAGCCAGTTTCCAAATTCAGTCCAAGACAGAGTCAATGATCTCCTTGCCAACAGTGTAGCACCCTCGGGCACAGTTATTGGCAGCATCTTCCTTGTCTGGGGTGAGCCCCTCGGAGTAAAAGAGCTAGTGGCAGATGCCGATGTGAAATTCATCAGTGACAGTGGGTTCCAGATTTACAAACAGTGCCCTTGGGGACCAGCTTGCTAGAACATGTCTCACTGAAGGAGATGCCAAAGTCATCTCCTCCCCCATTGGTCTTGTCACTTGGCATCTGAATGCTGACCTGGATGCCATAGTCCAGGTAAGAGAACTCCCAGCAGGCAATGCCCATCTGCACACCAGCCTGACCAACGTGGATGGAGATGCGCTCAGCATGGCAGCTACAGCTTAGCAGGCGCAGGTGACAGGAGCAGACACTGGGTCTGGGTTACCTTCGCAACAACCCAAGAGTCCAGGTAAGTAACGCACTCTGGTACTCATATTTCATGTGATGATTCCCTTCTCTTGCTTTTGGTTCCACTGTGTAGTCTGCTTTGTTAAAATGCCAGCCTGATCTTCCCTTTTAATAGTTTGCTTTTTGTTGCCTAAATGAAAGATTTTTTCTTTGAGGGCCAGCATTTGGAAATACTTGGAAATGTGTCAGTACCAATTTTTCTGGATCATAGTGCAGCCTTTTCATTTGGAGATTCAAGTCATCTCTTATTTCCTAAAGTACTTTATTATTATCTCCAGGTTCCTTCTTAAAGGATACCAATAATGTATATGTTCCATTTCTTTCGCCTTTAATATCTTTCACATTCTCTTTAATCCATTCTAAGTTTGCTCATTTCCAGTTGATTTTTGCTTGTTTTTCTTAATCCTGTTCGCTTACCCATCACTGATGTCAACAGTGCCTATTCTCCTCTGTGTTTATTCCAGTATGCTTGCATTTCAAAGGACGGCTTTATTTTTCTCTTCTGCTTCCTTCCTGAACTCTGCAAGTTGTTTCCTCTCCACCTGTCGTGTCCCTATTACTTTCCCCAAGTTCTCAATTGCTCTGCTTTCAATGGTTTCATTAAGTTGCCTTAGCTCATAGTCATGTATTTGGTCATAACTTTCAACATCTTGCTGGTCACTTGTTCTTGTGAGGATCCCCTCCTTTTGTCTTATATTATCTTTATATAAAACCTGTGCTGTTTGCCTTTGTGTGTTCGTTTTCAATTACATGCATCCTTCCTGGACTCTAGAACTGGTTCATGTTGGGAACGAGGTGAGCAGTTCCAGGCTAGCAGGCATTCTCCAGGGTTTGGGGAGAAACTCGTTATGATGAGGTTGTATATGCAACTTATTCTAACTTTTATCTCTCTCTCTAGCCAACAAATATGGGCAGCTAGAGAGCAGGACATAATTCAGCCTCTAGTCCACCTGTCTCTCCAGGAGAAAGAAAAAAATGGCATTTCTACATATTTTTATTCTACTCTGCTTTTTCCTGTTTCTTCGTGTGATGAAATAGGGCCCAGGGATCTGGTTTCCCTTCACCACCACAAACAGCTGCCATTCCTATGATTCTAAAGCTGAGATAATTGGCTTTGCCTCTCAGGGTGCCATCTATGCAAGAAAATGCTTTCCTGCCAACCGTGACGGGTCTACTGGGAGTCTTCCTGCAGATATTTGATCTGTACCGTATTACCAGCTCTCCCCATAGATTATCTTTTGGGAGTTCGTCTTCAGTTTTATCAAAGGTGACATTCATATTTCTGCCCTTTTTTCTTTCTGCTTCTAAGAAGCAATGGAAAAATATCTTCAGTATGTCCTTTTAAATAAAAGCCCCAGTATTTAGAAAAGGTAGTTTCAAGTGAACACAAAGAGTAACCTGGAAATGTGCCGGCAGGGGGACACACATCCTGAGAACTGATCATGGAAGGGAGGGAAAAATTACTCAGTAGGCGGTGAGAAGAACCAGTGTTCACACTATGTACATGCTGGTCCCTCCCTGTGAAACTCATTTCAACACCCAGTGTTTTGCTGTATCCCACCCTTCAGAGTCCTTGGTACTCAAAACATGATCCATGCACCAGCAGCATTAGCAGCAGGTGGGAGCTGACTAGACATGCAGAACCTCAGACCCTGCCTCAGACCCCAGACTCAGAATAGGAATCTGCATTTTAACAAGATTCCCAGATGACTGTCATCACAGTAAGTCTGGGGAGCCCCACTGGAGATCTCAGCGCCAGCATCCCTTCCCTCCGCTGACCCAATCACCGAGGCTCCTTCGTTACACATGCCTACAACATTTCTTTTCTTCTGAGCTCTTACTCTGTACTTACACATTTATTAGAATATGTTTAAAAAACATATTCATCTGTATTTCTCCCACTAAACCAGCTCCAGGCTACAGGGCTCTCCCGCAACCAATCAATAAATGTTTGCTGAATAGACTAAGTGAGTGTGTCCCATGTTATATTTATGTCTCAGAGCATTTTTAGTGTCAGTTGGCACTTGCCCAACCTCCCACCAGAGGCCTCCATGCATCGAATGCATCCATGCCTGTATCCACCTGCAACTCCCCAGCTCAGCACTCCAACTTTGGAGAAGACCCTGCCAGAAGTGAGCAAGGAAACAAAGGAATGAATGGGATCTCTGAAAAATCCAAGAACTGTCATCAGTTCACGCATGGTTCCGAACATCATATATACTTGTACATGGCCCAAAGAGATCCTGTTACCTGAGTGTCATTTTGGAAAATCTAATCATGATTTCTGTGTGGGAAGGGAAGACACTTCGTTGGCTCTGGAACAGATATCTAACGCCACCAGCCCCAGGCCAGAGAGGCTGTGTTGTGGCAGTAAGGACCCAATGAGAGAGGAGGGGCTGGCGCAGGGTTGGGGGATGCCTAGAGGGGCTTCCCCTGCTGCTCTGCGCCCACTCAACTCCAGTAGTGCAATTTTTCCTGTCCATTGACCTTGCCAGGTGTAGGTGAAATTGCCATTCTCAGCTGTAGGGGGCTGTTTGGATGAACAAGGAACAAAAAGTGACAGCTTGAAACCAGTTTCCCTACGTGGATAATTAAACCTTTCCTAAATATAGTAGGTTTAAAATGAATGTTCACAACACTGAAACAGAACATGCTAATTCTAAAAATACAGACTCCCTTGTTATGAAAGTCCTCTCAGGAAAAGGGGACACTGAAGCACAACAATGATTTCATCCCTCCTGCCCACCGCCCCCCACCCAGTGAGCCAACGTGTTCCAAGACCAGGGTCACCACATGGCAGGGGAGGAGGTCAGAGCTGTTATCAGATGCTCTGTGAAACTCTCAGAAAAGTCAAGGAAGGAGAGGTTCTAAGGCAGAAATGCTCTCTGTGGGATCCTGCCCAGCACCAAATCAAGCCAACCAGCTTTTTTTTTTTTTTTTTTTAATAATCAATGAATATAAAACTCGCGTTCATACGGGAAGGAAATTTCACTAACTTTGCAATTGTAGTCCATGATGCATTTTGTCAGAAAGGACATACAAACAAGAAAAACTTTGAGGAAATCAACTTTCTAGGAAGGCACGATCTTGAATGATTAAATCCCAAATAACCTTGACGGTCCGTGACCTCCAAAGCAATGACACGGAGATCTCAAAGAATGTTGTTCCCTGGTCATAAAATGTTCCAGTGCAATTCCCCTGGTGTAATAACAAATGGTCTTCACTTGGTATGTTCACTTTCCCACCTGCTCTCTTTTGAACCCACTCCAGCCAGAGAAAAGTTTTCTATTATGGGCATAATGTCTCCATGTTGCACGGTCCAGTGTTGGGCGCCTAGTCATGCCAGGAGCGTGGGACAGGGCTGGTCACTCCCTTCCTGAAAATCTTCACCTTTCACTCATCTGGGGCTCAGCCCACCATTCCCTCTGGTTCTCCTCTGACCTCAGTAGGGACAACTTACCTGGGAGAGAAAGTTGCATTTTGCTTACGTGTGACCTCATCTGCAGTGACCGCGCATTCTGTTTTTGAAAGGCTGGAATTTTCTGTACAACAAACTGTGTATGTGAATAGGACAGAATAACAGCCTTTGTCCTCCCAAGACATTATGTGTATTTTCAATCCTTCATACAGGGAAGGCCTCTTTTCTCGCGATTTCCAAAAATAGTAATTAGTCCTGAGATGGCGTTGCTGAAAGATATTCTATGAAATACTTGTCACTAAATTTTCTTTTTTCCCCACAGAAAAAAGAATATGGTTCAATTTATAGCTTTTGACCAATACAAGAAAATCATGACCACATGAAAGAATCCTCATTTGTGCTTCTAAGGCTCTTTAGTTGGCTTAGCTATGCTAGTAACTCCCTCTCCTGGTTTCCCAGGACATCCCCCTCTCCCCACCAATGCACCTCTCCACCTACCCCCCCTCCCACACCGCTGCACACACTTGAGAGCAGACAAGCTTCTTCATCTTCTGGCTGACTTGCCACACAACAGAGACAAGATCCTATAGCTGAGAAATCCTTCAAATTCCCCTTTTTGGCTCTTAACTGATTCTTTCTTAGTGGCTATGCAAACCTCTGGACTGGAGACAACCCAGCATAACTTACACCCACGGTTCAGTGTAGGACAAAGGCTACCCGGTACCATATTCACACGTGCCTGCTCTTTAACAATCTTAGGACTTAGGCCAAGAAAGAGAAGTTATTTGCCCAAGTTCTAACAGTGGTCAGGGCAGTACCAGGACCAGAGCAGTGTCTCCATCCAGCAAGACAGGGATCTTTCCTGCCCTGATGCTCTGCTCCAAGCTACTTACCTTAGGCTTTACAGAAGGCACTGCATAGAGCCCTACACTGTTCTACCCTTGGTCTCTTGGTGTTGGAATGACATTCCTACATAATTCTTAAAAACTATGGTCTCTGATTCAAATCTGGTCCATTAGGTCTCTCTGATTTTCTAGGTTCTGCCTGGACTTCTATCAAAAGGAATCCATTCATTAACAAAACTTAAAAAAAAGTCTCTTTGGCATTTTGAGAAGTTTGTAATTTAAATCGAAATGAGGGAGGGAAAGGTTTGACATAGTGGATTTAAGAGCAGCATGGGATGTTGGCTTTATTTTTTCCACTTGAAGATAATCAGGATTATTCCCTATCATCTTCCTTGGAAAGGCTGGTATTCATTTGTTTCTCTAGCACAGAGCTCATTAATGCTCTCAACCAGTA
The DNA here is from genome assembly GCF_024610735.1 of Ursus americanus. NCBI lineage: Eukaryota > Metazoa > Chordata > Mammalia > Carnivora > Ursidae > Ursus > Ursus americanus. Next base: position 41,730,557 of record NC_142131.1, on the reverse strand, counting down.
TCAGCTGACTCTGGGTTCCAGCTACAGACCTCAATTTCTTCAAGAGAGCCCTCAAGATTTCTGATTTCACTTTCTTCGTATGGTGATTTATATTTTTTCTTCAAGTTATGATCTTCTGGTTTCCTCCTGAGTAACAAGTTAGCAAATTGCATGAGCTTCAGTATATTAGCCTTAACAAAGTCTCCAGATAATCATAATAAATAATCTTGCCAATTCCTGGTCTACTCAACAGTTTCTCATATGAAATGCTTTATAATGGGGAACCGACATTGTGGATAAACAGAAATAGGATTTCTATCCATTGCCTTCCAATTCCTTGGGTCTAAACACATCCCTTTCTCCCCCATGAAAGATGAAGGTTAATTATTTTACAATGCTTCTTTGAGCTGGACCTCCCCGTCCCAGCCACATCCATCATACAGACTTTTTATTGATATCATTAATACTTTATAAGTGTTGTGGATTGTTCCTGCTTCCTCAAAGGAAGCTTATCACATTTTTACCCTCACATTCACAGTACCTAGTAGATAGTACCTACCTGACTAACAGAGTAGTTACTGAGTAAACATTTGTTTAATTGTTGACCTTTACCAACTCTTGACAGAATTTAACTTGCTGGTCTGAGAAAGAGACTAAAACGGCCTTGCCTTGACTGTATGTGCCAAGTAGAAGAGAGAAGCCTAGAACTACTACTTATGTTTTGCGGGTTTTTTTAAGATTTATTTATCTATTTGAGAGAGAGAGAGAGGAGGGGCAGAGGGAGAGGAAGAGAGAATCCCTTGCAGACTCCCCTCTGTACATAGAGCCCAACATAATCTCACAGCCAGAACCTGAGCCAAAATCAAGAGTTGGACACTCAACCCACTAAGCCACCCACACGCGCCTTTACTACTCATGCTTTTGAAACAAATATTGACTATGGATTTGTTCCGCGGCCCCCAGCTTCATTAAGTGTCACACTCCTTTAGTTTCCCAATCTAATTCTTTTTTTGTTGTTGTTCTTTTTTTTTTATTTTAATGTTTTTTTATTATATTATGTTAGTCACCATACAGTACATCCCTGGTTTCTGATGTAAAGTTCGATGATTCATTAGTTGCGCATAACACCCAGTGCACCATGCAATACGTGTCCTCCTTACTACCCATCACCAGTCTATCCCATTCCCCCACCCCCCTCCCCTCTGAAGCCCTCAGTTTGTTTCTCAGAGTCCATAGTCTCTCATGCTTCATTCCCCCTGATTACCCCCCCTTTCTTTATCCCTTTCTTCTCCTACCGATCTTCCTAGTTCTTATGTTCCATAGATGAGAGAAACCATAGGATAATTGTCTTTCTCTGCTTGACCTATTTCACTTAGCATTATCTTCTCCAATGCCGTCCATGTTGCAGCAAATGTTGAGAACTCGTTCTTTCTGATAGCTGAGTAATATTCCATTGTATATATGGACCACAACTTCTTAATCCAGTTATCTGTTGAAGGGCATCTCGGCTCCTTCCACGATTTAGCTATTGTGGACAATGCTGCTATGAACATTGGGGTGCATATGGCCCATCTCTTCATTACCTCTGCCAGTTTCATGAAGTGTCACACTCCTTTAGTTTCCCAATCTAATTCTAACTAGCGTTGGCCCACTAAAGTTGACAGGAAACCCAATCTCAGTCATTTTCAGGCCTCCATAAGCCCCAACCACCAATATGGGAATGTGGAGCTTCCGTAATCCATTTGCAGAAGGACCTCTGCTCTGATCCTCTGTCTGTCTTGGTCATGGAACCTGGAGGTGTCATGTCGAACCCGATGGTGCAGACCATGGTGAGCGTCCCTGTCATTCCCAGGACCCACCCCAGCACTGGAGTCGGCCCTGTGCTGAAAGTCACAGTGTCTCTTCAGCACGTGTCACCCTCAGGGGGCTCAGCACCGTGACATCCTCTGCAGTTCGACCTCAACCCTTCAACTTTCCGGTCTTCCCTCAGCATCGTCCCGGGCAACAGCTCCAGGAGCACAGGTCTATGCAACAACAGTCAATTCCTTCTCTCCCGGAGAAAGGGGAACTCGGACTTCCACGTAAAACCCTCTAGCAACCCTCAACAAGCAGGGATGGAGGGTAAGGATAGAGAAAAAACCAGAAAACTTATTTTCGCCATCATTTTCTGCCGCCACAAGTAAGTTATTTCTACTGCTTATCACATCTACACTTAAAGATTTGATAAATACGACTAAGGTATTATTCCAAAAGAGAAGGCAGGAAGGTGTTGTTTTTTTCTCCTTTTTGAAGAACTGGGGGCAAGGAATGACGGAGATGTGGGACCAGGAAAAACTCTCTTTCAGAGGTAGGAAGGGCTGCCCTGCTTCTCCCATTGTCTAATTCTCAAAACAATAATCTACCATCTTTCTTCACATGGAAGAAGGCCATGTTCACAATAAGCTCACTTCACTTCCTCCTGTTTTAGCATTTTTTACATTCTTGACCTGTCCTCCAACTCCACATGCAGTAATCAAACCAGACCAATTGGGAGAAATTAGAACAATTGTGCAGATTCTTGAAACTTGCTGTAGGACATTTCAGTTGTTTTTTTTTTTTTAAATAAATGACTTGAAAAGTTAGAGGAAATTGTGGTTGTTTCAAGCAGTCTTTCACCTTTGTGTGGAAATTGTTTAATCTGATAAGTGCTCAGTTGTCATCGCTAGGGGACTATAACTCATTTGTAATCTACGAGTTTATAGAACTCGGGAATTCTTTTTAGCATAATTTACATAAAGGACATTCTTAACCTCTAAAATTTAATGGGTGTTTTATATTGTGTTTACTTGTTCCATGGGAGCTGAGAAAGAAATCTAGCACGTCTGACACTTTTCAGAGATGTGCTTGTTCTGAATCCAATTCAAATGTTGAAAGTTCAAGAGAAAGTACTTAAAAGGAAATAGTTTCAATGTATATTTATGCCACAATGACATTTATAACAGATGTAATATATTACATAATATATAATTTATAATTGCTAGAATTTAAGTACTTTGTGAACTCTCAAATAGGATCTATCAATATTTATGAAAAGGTGGACAAAGAGGAGATATTACATAATTTTATTTTATTTTTTTACCATATTCCCCCTTTACAAGCAGGATGTCAGTGTTTTGTCCACTCTCTTAGAGAAGGGGCAAACTGAGGCAGAAAGCAGACAAGGCCTATGAAATTTCCTGGCGTTGATTTCTGAGGCGGTGTGCGAGCACTGAACACTTAAGGCTAGGAAAGCGAACTGAGGTCTTTACAGAATGTCTGAGACAAACCACAAAGGAAAATAACTTCCCACCCATGCTACCATCACTCCAGAAGACAAAAAAAGCTTCCCTACACCAAAGGAGAGCAGAGCCTGGGGACAAGAAAGTCATAAGAAAAGGACCCCCCAGAAAGACAGTGGCTACAGCCAGCCTCTGTGCAGGGATTCTGGACCCTGAGCACTTCAGAAAAGCAGGAAAATGTACTGACACATCCCCCCAAAGTATGGCATGACCAGAGTAAGACAAGCCATGCGCACAGGCACCTGGGGTGACTCGGCAGCAATCTGTGAGGCCAAGGACCCAGGATCAGGACTAGGACCACGTGGGGAGACAGTTATTCCCAAACAACTGCTTAGGACCTCATGAGTCATCTTCAACATCATCAACATTCCCTAGAATCTGGACTCCAAATGTGAAATGAGAGAAAAGGTGGACCCAGGCCTGACTGCCATTGTTTCCATGACACAAAGAGAATGGGGACTGATACAAGAAATGTCGATGGATGATAGGGAGAACACCAGTATTTGTGGACTGAGACTTATACCCACTCTTAAGGAAATACTTAATCATCATAATATGTTTTTCAACTAAGCAGAGAGACATTTATAGTCTTTATTTCATTGACCTTATCTACTTTTATTGCATTATGAAACCGGTGCATTGTGAGGAAACCTAGAATCTACAAATGCTACCTACTCTCAATGTTCACTACTTGAAGGTCAGGAGGAAAAATTTATGATTTTGCAGATAAAAAAACACAAAGATACAAAGAGCAAAACATAGTTCTATTTTATTTTTCATGGATCCTGTGGTCCTCAGAAAATATACCAAGTGCTATTTCATAACATGAGATATCCAAATGGCCAAAATAAGTATTATTTAACTAACTATATGGCATCAAAAAGTCCAGAGAAGTTTGCTTTCTCTTGGTTATTGTAGCCACAGGGGAGAAACTGCTAAAAATCAAACATAAGATTTAAGTGTAGGTTGTTGAATTTTCAACATGAGGAATTCACAATCTCACCCAGTTTCTCAGGTGAAAATAAAAGCACTGATTTGGAAAGAATGTAGCCCTCAAATATGGAAAGAGGACATCTGGCTATACTGAAACGAAACTTACAAACCTGAAAGGCCAAGTCACCCCAAATCTTGCCTATCCATGGAAGTAGCTTGCCCTCTTTTGTCTGAGGACATCAGCTTCTCTTTGTTTGAAAGGCCTATGATAACATCACCTGGGGAAGATACGTGTTAGGGAATCCCATCCTCCTGCAGACCTTCCTCTCCATAGACACTGTACTCACACTTAGGGCTAATTCGCAGCATGCTACAGAGTCAGGCACACAGTCTAATGCAGAAGAAAGAGCTCACTCTCCAAAAGAACTACAAGATTTTGCTAAATTAGTGGCATAAACCTGGGAAGTCAATGCGGAAGTAGATTCTAAGGGTGTTAGAATAAGGAGGATGAAACGCAACCTTAGATTGGGCCACATTCATTGATATGGGTGCATTTACTAGAGATTTGGAACTTATTGTGTTAGCCTACGCAGCTAGAAGTGGCTCTAACTACTTATGTGACTGTTTGGCTCAAATTTGGTCCCAACAGTGGTCTAAATTTAATGAGGTTGAGATGTCAGGGAATACAAAAGCATAGGGAGATAATGTTAAAGATTATTTATTATTTATGACCTGCACAGTCCCAATTATATTCCCCAAGGTTCAGAACATACTCCCTTCATTAAGCATTGATAAATATATAATTGGGCAAAGCAACTGTATCTCCCTGAAAAGGATCGCTCCCTTTGCAGGCCAAATAGGACTATGAAGGGAGTTTCATTGATAGGAGACCCCTGATTTCAATGGAATGATAGGATTCCAGAGGAACAGAAGCCATAAGGCAGTAATGGACCACCAAAGACCATAGGATACATTCTACATAAAGGGCAAAAGGGATGCAATGGTGGTCTGAAAATAGGATTTAATAAGAAAAAACTCTAGGTCTGGTGGCCAAACGCCTTGCTTGAGTTTCAACAAGGAAAGGGAAAAGGTATGGGCATAGACTTCTCAGGATGGGCCCAGCATGAAGAAATTTGTGTTGTATGTCAATTCGTACCCGAGGGCATCCACTATAGAAAATCTTTAAAATCACGCGGGCTGATGTCAGTCCTACTCTTTCCCCAGCTATTTCAGGGTTACTCAAAGACCGCACGAGCTTAGTGGCCAGAGTGTCAGGGAGAGAAGCTCTAAAAAGACTCAACAACACAGATCTTTCCTTCCTAAGGTTGACCCAGATCCCAATACTGCCACTTTTCTAGTCAGCCAACAGGAGAAATCAACCCTGAGCCCCTGGCGTGGTACCATTTACTAGGAAAACCAGCCAGCCACCAGCAGCAGTTTACCTCAGACCTCTTCCACTATGGAGGGGATGGAGATTTGTCTTCACTACACTAAACATATGCGCTGGCTACGGATTGTCTTCCTACCCATAGCACCTCTGTCAGAACCACCATCATGGTATTCCGCACCATACTGCTTCTGATTTTATAGTAAATGGGGTACAGCAATGGACTTATGTCCAACTAATTATATGTAATTTTCATCACATATACCATCACCCAGAAGCAAATGGACTGATTGAAATGTTGAATGGCTTACCGACAACTCAGCTGTAGCCCCAACTGGGAGACGGTGCTCTGAAAGAATGAAGTATATGCTTTCGCTCTGAGACTTTATATGGTGCTATCTCCCTCAGGGCCAGAATACATTGATCTGGGAATCAAAGGGTGGAAATAAAATTAAAATAAAAACAAAATAAATAAAATAAAAGCGGCTCTCCTCACTATATACAGAACAATTCTTTTGCAGAATTTTTGCTTCCCTTCCCAGCAACTTGAGCAAGGCTGGTTTGGAAGTCTAAGTTCTCAAGGAGACAACGCTTCCATCAAGGGACATAAGAGTGGTTCCATTGAACTGTATGGCAAGAAGGCCACTTTGGACTCCTTATGCCACTCAATCAACAGAGAGGGTGAGGAAAGTATTACAACTGGCTGGAATGATTCTGTTTACCAAGGGGAAATTGGGGTGCTACTAAATAGTGGGAGCAAGGAGGACTGTATCTGGGGTGCAAAGGATCCTCCGGAAGCAGCAAGAGTGGAGGTTAATGGGAAAGTGCTGGAATAAATTTTTTAAAAGGCAGTTTTATCGAGAACTCAGAACTTCAGAAATGAAGGTTTGGGTCACTCCACCAGGTAGACAACCCTGAGCTTCTAAAGGCAATGAGAACACGGAACAGGCGGTAAAAGAAGGCGGCCAGCGGTATGACCGACAGCCTCTTCCTCAATTACAGAAATGAGAACTGCCTAGTTTCTCTTTTCTCTCCACATGCTATGTGCATGAGTGTCTTCATGTATATTCACCATTTTCTTTTTCTTCCCTTCTTCCCTTCACTATTTGATATGTAAGCCATTTAATTTAGCCTTTGGGTAAGAGAAACCCAATGGAAGTGTTACTGAATTTGGAAAATAAGGAAGACAGCCAGCTAAGGATATAAATACTATTGAATTGGTGTGTCTCCTCATTCAGGGGAAGGGGTGGGCACTTTTTTTTTTTTTAAGATTTTATTTATTTATTTGACAGAGAATGAGACAGCCAGCGAGAGAGGGAACACAAGCAGGGGGAGTGGGAGAGGAAGAAGAAGGCTTCCAGCAGAGGAGCCTGATGCAGGGCTCGATCCCATAACACTGGGATCACGCCTTGAGCTGAAGGCAGACGCTTAACCGCTGTGCCACCCAGGTGCCCCAGGCTGAGCACTTCCATACGTCTCTGAAAAAGAGTTGGTTCTGTGATGTACAAAAGTTCCAACGTGTATAAAAGGATGCATGTGGAAGCGAAGTAGCCGAAGGAGTTGACTGCCAGTTACTGATTTATTGCTTCTCAACTCCAAATCCACACTTTGCCCTACTCTGGACTCTGGAAACACCTCTCCCTGGCCAGCTGGTGCCATGTGATGTTTTGTTGGTAGAATGCAAGACAGAAACAGCAAGGGATAGCAGAAAGAACACCTCTTCGTGCTTTCTGGGTCTTCCACACTCAGTTCGTGGCAGTCTTCCGCCATCAACTGAGTGTGGACGATGCCGTGGCACCTACCCTCCAGTGAGTTTCACCAGCTCCCAATGAGGGCTGCCAACTGAATTTCACTGTCATCCCAGTAGATAGGTTGTTTGCCAGCAGTAGGTAGGAGACCCAGTAGAACCCACCTTCCAGCAAGTTTTGCCAAACCATAGTAGGCACTTCCCTGTTCATGGTCCTGGACCAGTGGGACCCCAGAAGACAGCCCACTGCTGGCCTCTAACACTCAAGGAACTTCACTAGCCAGCAGGCCGCACACAGTCCAGCCTCTCCAACAATGTCTGGATCTCACTCAGCCTTGGGGTGAGGGTGAGTGACCCATTTCCAAATGTAACCCTTCCTTGACTATGATCTCTCAGCTCTAGATGATTCGAATAGCTACATTTCCTATATTATGTGGTTGTTAACTACTTCCTACATTTGCTATTCCTATGTTCTTTAATCTACCTTTTCTGTACTTAAACATCCTTTTCTAATTAATAATTCCTTGTATTAAATTTTCCCTGTTCAAATAGCTGGGTGTGATTTTGGTCCCCTCTCTGAACGATGACTAATATGGTCCCCTTCTGAAAAGAATCCCTTTTAAAAAAGTTCCAGTTTTTTTCCACAATGAATATCATGGAAATATTACAGCATTTCAAACAGGGTGTTTCACCTAGGAGATGCTCAATATTTAATAAGTTTTGACAGAATTTTAAAATTTGCCTTTCACAAGACACTAGTACAACTGTAAAATAGTGCAGTCACTTTGGAAAACAGTGGGACAGTTCCTTAAAATGTTAAACATCCAGTTACCACATAACTCAAGAACTCTACTTCTAGGTAACATACCCAAGAGATATCAAAACATACACCACACAGCTTGCTCACGAATGTTCATAGCAGCATTATTCGTAATAGCCAAAAAGTGGAAACCATCCAAATATCCATCGATTGATGAATGAATAAAATGTGTTCTATGCATACAATGGAATATTATTTAGCCGTAAAAGGGACTGGCGTTTTACACATACTTTAATATGGATGCATCTTGAAAGTTTTATGCTAACTGAAAGAAATCAGAGCCAGTCATCAGAGACCTTATATTGCCACATATTGTATGATTCCATTTGTATGAAATGTCCGGGACAGACAGATCTATACAGACAGAAAGTTCAATAGCGGTTGCCTAGGGCTGGGGGAAGAGGAGTGAGCAGGAATGGGGAATGACTGCTAATGGATATGGGATTTCTTTTGGAGGAAATGGAAAAGTTCTAAAATTAGATTGTGGTAATCTTTACACAATCCTGAAAAATATGCTAAAAACTGTGACACATACACTTTTAAATATAAATGTATGTAAGTTACATCTTAATAAAATGGTTTTGAAAATTTGCCTTTTAAAAATGGCTTTAGTTCTTCTGACAGTATAGCTCATGAAATGTATCCAAGGAAAGCTAAAATAAAACCAAGAATTAAACCCAATAAATCACAAAATATTTCATAATTTTTTTCGATTTCTTGGTTTCATTTTGTTTTTAATTAAAATTGTTTTGAAAAACACCTGAGAGGAGAGTGGATGACTTTTCTCAGGTGTTTTATAATAGACTGCTTCATCTGATTGCCTGAAGGGTGTGCTTTTGTGAGGGTGATTTAATGACTGTAAATCAATATTAAAAATCAGCTCATAAGAGATAATAAGCAGGAAAGCGTGATGGAAAATGCCCAGGGTGTCCTTCTGGTTCCAGTTCTACAAAGAGACTAGAGCTCTGGAAGTCACCCTCACCACCCTGACATCTCTGCTCAGCTGTAAACTGAGGGTATTGAGAGAGATGGTCTCCGAACCTCTCTGTGTCCCTAACATTCTGGGAGTCTGAGATTCTGCTCCATAGATGCTAATATTCTTTGATCAATGACAGGAGGCAAAAGTCAATGCGGGTGAGAAGTAATAAATTTTGCAAATGGAAGTAAAGTTATGTTGAATGCTGAAGTGTGATGGCCTAGACAAGCATCAAATATGCCTCGGGCTGTGGTCCCTCCGGGGTCACCAAGGCTGCTCTTTACAGAACCAGACAAACAGCAATGAGAGGCTAGATGGGAATCAAAAAAATAAATGGACTCTTCAGAACAAAGACCTTTGAATGAGGTTAAAAAATTACATATTACACTAACTTGCAGAATTTGTTGCTATTTTCCCTAAGTCAAGTAGCGAATTCCTTTTTTTTTTTTTTTTTTAAGAGAAGCCTCTGTGGTTATTCCTGGTTTAAAAAAAAAAAAAAGGGCAATTTTGAAATAATTAAATCCTTTATATAGTTTTCTTTCATTTTACTCATCTATTCTTTTGCTCCCTGAGGATCTTGCAAAGCAATGCACCTCAGGAGAAGTACAGGAAAATGCAATTCCTTTCTTTTTCTCCTATTTCTTTTTTGTGTGCAATAAAGGAGTCCCCATAAGAGCTTTCCATCTTAACTCCAAATGTACAAGCTAAATCTAATTCTAATTGCTACTTATATTAGCTAATCTCACATTTAAATCATGTTGATGACATTTTATCATGGCCTTGAAAATTGCTTAAGCAATTTCTGTTTACTTCAATGAATTGTAAGCTAGCTGTTGCTCAAGGACTTTTAAATTTTAATTTTATTCTCTCAAATTTCACCTCATTTATTTTCCCAGGTATGTACAATGGTCAGATGCTCACTGAATATCTTCTACGCACGACATAAAAAGGGAACTAGACAACCTTTATTGGATATAAAATATAAAAATGAATGAAATTATAAAATATAGGGGCAACTGGGTGGCTCAATCAGCTAAGCATCCAACTCTTGATTTTGGCTCAGGTCATGATATTAGGATCGTGAGATCAAGCCCCGCGTCAGGCTCTGTGCTCAGTGTGGAGTCTCCTTGTCCCTCTCCCTGTGTTCCTCGCCCTGCTCGTGCGCTCTCTAAAATAAATAAAAATCTTAAAAAAAAAAAAAAGAAATTATAAAATGTCAATATGTATATAATATCCAGTATTTGCACACTTTTGTATGTAGAAGATATGTAGAATTTATATGTACAATGGGACAGTATGTAGAGAATACAAGTGTATATATAGAATATTTGGTACAGATAGAGATTATTAAATCCATGAGATACGGATATACAATTAAATACAAAGTAAATACTTATTTTAAAAAACAAATGAGAACAAAGCACAAATATGTAAGAGGTGAGAAAGATTATAAGTGTTATGAAATCTGGAAAACAATATTCTTATTAGCTGCCTGACACATTTCTTTTTTTTTTTTTTTTTAAGATTTTATTTATTTATTTGACAGAGATAGAGACAGCCAGCGAGAGAGGGAACACAAGCAGGGGGAATGGGAGAGGAAGAAGCAGGCTCATAGTGGAGGAGCCTGATGTGGGGCTTGATCCCAGAACGCCGGGATCACGCCCTGAGCCGAAGGCAGACGCTTAACCTCTGTGCCACCCAGGCGCCCCTGCCTGACACATTTCTAGAACACTTTTATTCCTACAATTTTAGCTGAATACTAACTGGGTGACTTGTCATATGACAACAGTTTTGTTTGTTTTACAAAATAGTTTATTAAGATCCATCTCTTTTGTCCATTTTATGTTCTGTTTGGTTCTCTGTCAGTATGATAGAATCATGATTCTGGAAAGAAGTCATTAAACATTGTTGAATGAAATATTGCTTCCCCTAACAAGTCCTAACAAAAAAGGGCAGTATTTATCAAAATCAATGACCTGGTCATAATGCAGCCACTGTTGACCTTCATGCCTTTCTGTTGACTGTACAAAGCGAGTTCTTCTGTACTGTCATATTCATTTTCCTTCTGCTTTTTCACTTCCTGCTTGAGAAGGTCCTGGCTCTCATAAACATCGCTCTTCATTTTTGTTAACTGGAATTCTTGGTTATCTTGTTTCTCTGCCCTATCTTCATGATTCTGAGCATTAGAGCTTTAGTTTATATTGTGACATAGTAAGTTTTTATTCTGAAGCTTCTGCTCCCTTCTTTCGTCCAATTTTTGGTTTTTGGCTTCCTCTAGGGATACTTCTTTCTTATCAATATTGGAGTAAATTCTTTAATAACTTAAATAATACAATATGTATCTTATATAACTTATACAAAAATTCATTTGAATTTGAAACATAAGAACAGGAGTTGGCAAACTCTTTAGTTGGTCAAGAGTCAGACAATAAACCCTTGGTAGCATTGCGGGCATTACCGTCCGTCTTAACTCCACAACTTTGCTCTCAAAGAGCCAGAGACTATATGTAAACACATGGGCAAGACTGTGTTCCAGTAAAACTTCTTTACAAATAAACCAAAAACCTGGATTTTGTCCCCAGGCCAGAGTTTGCCAACCCTCACCCAGGAGCAATTCAAAACCATTGTTATAGTGCTGCTACATTCTCCTGACCTACTCAATTACTCCCACTAAATCTGCTCTCACAGTTCTTAGGTTGCACATTAGGGAATATTAGGAGTTTGGTCCCTTGAACACTTCTCTCTTCTGTTTTACTGCTTTGCTGGCCATCGGTGTGCTATTCCCCTCTGGAACCACTGGATTTTGACAGCAGAGGGGACACGTGAAACACTAAAATAACCCAGTACACTAGGAAGCTCAAAACATGTGAATTCACATACACGCTATGTGTAGTATGGCCGTGGGTTTGGATCTCATACAGAAACTCTGATAAACTCGATTTTGCAGATTTCCTATCAAAAGAGGAAAAAACAAATATGCGGTGCCCTGGAAACCGATAGGAGACAAATAATTGCCGAGAGGAGACAGTTTCCATTTTGACTAGAAATTAATGAAAACAATTTTACCAGCCTAGAAATTGGAATCATTTCCCAAGACTGACTTCTGGTTCTCTACAGACATCTTTCTTGCACTATACTACATGTGATACATTTATATCATGATAAAAACTCTAATTTCATCCTTGCCTATTAATCTGCTGTGTGGATGGACCCAGTGGGCATCAGGGGTATCACCGGAAGCCATTCCAACACTAGGGTAACTAGCAATAACTTAGCTCGCCACACGTATTAGTTTCATCTGCTGCCGTAACAAATGACCAGACAATTAGAAACTTAACACGTATTTATTCTCTTGCAGTGCTGGAGGTGTGAGATGTGTAGTCAGTGTCACTGGGCCAAAATCAAGGTGTCAGCAGGGCCACACTTCCTCCAGAGGCTATAGGGGAAAATCTGTCTCCTGGCCATTTCCAGCATTCTGTGATTTGGCAGACCTTTCCTCGGTCTTCAGGGCCAGTCAAGCAGCATCTTGCTTCAGGGGTTGTTTAGCCTCCTTTGTATGTCAAACCCCCCTCTGCCTCCTGCTTCCAAGAACACCTGTGACTGCGTTTAAGGCCTACCCAGATAATCCAGGATCATCTTCCCATCTCAGGATGTCTGCTTTAATCATATCATTGGGGGTTATTATACAACCTATTCCATCTAAGCTATACACACACACACACACACACACACACATTTATATACACACACACATCTATCTATAACATGTCTCACAAATAACCCAAATTTTATGTATACCTAATTCAACCTCAACCATTTCAAAATGCCAGTGGCTGAGTTACTACCATAATCTGAAGGAAAGTACGACCTAGAAGCCAGAGTAGAAAGGAACTCAAAACAGGACCATGTAAATGGGAGTGAAACCCTCGGACCAAAGCTTCAGTAGTTTCAAGAAAACCCTTCTCTAACCCATTATTTATCTCTTTGAGGGATTTTTTTGGGCTGTTTGCTTTCTTGGCAGTTAGAGAGATTGCATATGTCATCAAAGGCATCTCTATGGACATTTTTCCAATACTATCTTATTTTTGTTTGCTTCATTTTTTAAAGTTGAGATAATATTCCCATAACCTGAAATTATTTTAATATGTACAATTGAGTCACTTTTAGTGCATTCACAGCATTATGCCAATATCATCTCTATCTAGTTCCAAAACATTTTCATCCCCCTAAAGAAAACTCCATATTCATTAAGGAGGTACTCCACATTCCCCCTCTTAGCCCCTGGCAACTACTCATCTGTTTTCTGTCTCTATGGGTTGGTCTATCCTGGATATTCCATTTAAATGAAATCATACAGTATGTAAACTTTATGTTTGGCTTCTTTCATTCAGTATAATGTGTTCGAATTGCATCCATGTTGTACATCTATCGGTACCTCATGCCTTTTTATGGCTGAGTAATGCTCCATTATACAGAAATACCACATTTTGTTTACGTATTCATCAAACATTTGAGTTGCCTCCGCCTTTTGGCTACTGTGAATAATAGGGTTATTAACACTTACAAGGGTTCTGTACCCAATTCCACTGTGGGCAGGTTGGTTTTTTTTTCCTCCTCTGTATCACCAAGCAAGGCTCCGACACCAGCCGTGTCCTTCCAGTTTAACTCAGTTCTGACACGATCTACCTTGCCGTATCTTCAGGTTCCACAGGTTAATGGCTCAGTCCTCCCAGACGGCTCCCCTGCCCCCACTTCAGACACCGATGGTACACAGCAGGGTTACTACCTGTGCCTTAGACCAGCTGCCTTCGGATTCCATGTTTCCACCACCACCCTCTTGGGTTCAATTAATATGCCAGAGCAGCTCATAGAAGTCACAGAAACATTTTACTCATTAGATTTTAACTCCGAAACAGCCATATGGAAAAGATGCACAGGACAAGGCCCAGAGCTGCCATACCTTCTCCACGCATGACACTCTCCCCAGATCTCCACAGGTTCACCAACCTGGGAACTCTCTGAACCTTCTCCTTTGGAGTTTCTAATGAGGCTTCCTTACATAAGGAGGTTGATTAAATCAAGGGCCACTGGAGACTGATTTCATCTCGAGCCCCTTTCTCCTCCCCAGAGGTCAGAAGGGTGGGACTGAAATTTCTGATCCTCTCATCACAGGGTTGGTTTCCTGATAACCAGCCCTTCATCCTCAGCCACCTCATTAACGTAACAGAAAACACCTTCATCTTTCTTTTCATTTAGGAAAATTCCAAAGATTTTAGGAGCTCTGTGCCACAAGCAAGAGGATGACTAAATATCATAAGTCAAAATATCATATTCGTGTACAAGTTTTTGTTGGAACATCTATTTTCAATTTGTTTGGGTATATAACTAGAAAAAGAATTTCTGGTTCTTATGGTAATTTTATGTTTAACTTTTGGAGAAACCCCCAAGGGTGTTTGCAATTTGAGCCTTGTCTCTAAGTGTGGAATAAAAAGCAATTTCTCTTAACACGGTCATGTAGGATAGTTATTTTAAGGAAGGGCTGGCTAGGAAAGTCGGAGACGAGAAAATGAAATTTCCTAGATCAACTTCCCAGGGGCTCTGAATCCTGGCTACTCATTGAAGCACCTGGGAATTTTTTCTCCCCCCCAAAGGGCAACTAACATTTTCGGGAACCTTGATTTAAAAACAACACACACACACACACACACACACACACTAAAATGGTTTATTCCCCCAAGCATCTCTCCCAAAACGTCTAAGTGGATAAAGCTGCATCGAAGTTCTCACAGACAGAGCCCTGCCCTATCCTCCATGTAGTATCTCCTCCAGTTTTAGGAAGACTATACATGAGACAGTTCTGAAGAGAAGTGTTTGAAACCACTCAGAAACATTAGAATTGCTTGCCATGTGAGCATGCCATAAACCTTTGAATTAAAACTGTAATTACTGAATGACATATAAGTTTGGGATCTTAGAAGAGCCAAGGGCAGGGGATGGAAGCAGGTGAGGGTAGGGGAGCATTAGCAAAAGGAAAGCAGAGCCCAAAGAAAAACCATTTTTGCCAAACTGTGACTCTGGTACTGGGACACTGTGGAATACGTGCCTGATAGAGATCTGTCTACCATCTTGGCTCACAGAACTCTATATAGTAATCTGCCAGCCCTAAGAAATAAATTATAAAACATAGAAGTCAGCATTTTCCAAGCTATGGAAACAGCAAATGTTAAAATACTAACGTATCAAAGTTTTTTGAGTGAAAATTATATGTTCATTAAACGTACACAAAAAAATTCATATACATCAGTTGTTTTAAAGTACAAATATATTTTAGACTCTAGGATATAAAGTCCCTCAGATAAAGAGCAGGATCAGAGTTTCTCATGGACAATACTTATACAATAAAATCAGCAGGAAAGCAAACCCTGAAGAAACAGCTAGATCCATCAGTCCGAAAATCTCCATAGGGTAAATCTGTCAAGTATAAATATGGGTGCTTCATAGAGGTTATGGATAGAAATTAGGAGAAATTACAGATTTTTCAACCAAAACTATTGTATAGGAAAGAAAGCATAGAAGTTTCTACCTTGTACTGCTGAAGCAAAGGGGAGAAAAAAAGCAGTAGCTAATATTTACTGAAAATGGACTTTGCCAGACATCGTACCCGGCATTTTCATTATATAAGCTCACTTGGTCCTTCCAACAACTCCGTTATATTAAAGACAAAGAACTTTAGGCTCAAAGATGTTAAGTAACTCCCCCAGGTTTGCAAGTTAAGAAATAGACTTCCATGTAACTCACAGAGCCAAGAAATCACAATAGAAATTAGAACACATTTCAAACTGACTTTAAATAAAAATAAAACGTATCAAAACTCAGTGGAGAAGACTAAAGCTGTGCTTAAAGGAAAATTTGTAGCCTTATATACTTTTATTAAAAAAATGAAATTTATAGCCTTATATGCATTTATTAGAAGAGATGAAATTTGACTGCATTCTAAGTGTTTATCTCACAAAGCTGGAACCATTTCAAATTAAACACAAAGAAACAGAGTGAAGAAAATAAAGCTAGGAATACAAGGTAAAGAAATAGAAAATATACAAGAGAGAGGTCAAAAAGCCCAAGACTTGTTATTGATAATTTACCTTTGAAAACCTAGCTGAGGTATTGGCCCCGCCGAAAGCCAAGTTCTGGGGCCCTACTCCGAAGAGCTGCTCATAACCTCCATAGGGTCCAAGGACCCACGAAATATGTAATTTTTAAAAAACAACTCTGACCATTTACAGAAGATAGGACCAAAAGGTAAGTCAAGTCTGTTTTTACAGACTTCAAGAGTGAAATCACGGTTGTTTTTGCAACACATGTGCAAAGATTTTCTGAAGCCCACACCTTAATTATGTTAAAATAACTCTCCTATTATTATTATTATTTGTTAGGGGGAAAAAACCTTAAAAATAGTGCATTGCTGCTTATGTGAAACAATATATTTCATTTTTATACTGAACAGGACACTATTAGATTACTATTTTATACACAAGAGGGAAGAATTTTGTTAACTAGCATTCTCTGTGGGATTAATAAAACAATTTACAAAACAGAAATGCCATCTTACTGTTAATTTCCGAGGTGAAAGGAATTGTATATGCTTACCTGCAATGTTCCCCCAAATTCCTCACAGAAAACTCTACACTCTGTGAAACGTAGCAAATATTAATTCAATAACTCACTGTACTGGTTTCTCCGTTTTATTTAGGAGGGTCACGAGCCCAGAAGCCCCCGCGAGTGTGGATACGGCAGCATCAGCATCACCTGGGACTTGTTAGATATGCAAATTCTCAGGCCGCTTCCCAGACTCCGGGACCAACCTCTACAGGAGGAGCACATCAATCTGGGCGCAAACAAGCCTTCCAGGTGATTCTAAAGCACATTGAAATTTAAGAACCACCGCTCCAAGGTAATTGAGAAAGACTTCCAGAAGCATCTCAAAATGTCATCTGCACCAGGAGCTCAAGGTAGCTCACAGGACTCTGCACAGCCACAGGTGTTGGCAGTTTATACAGAGTTCTTAACGGCTCTGACTAAAGCAGGAGACTAATTATCAAAGAAGGAGCTTTCACAGGCCTCACAGAAGACAGGTTGTACATCGCAAAAAAGAGCCCTGTAAACAGCACTTCCCAGCCTCCTGGAAGAAATGACAAGAAATTTAATGAGCTTACAACAAGATATACTTGCCTGAATATTTGATCATTAGCCAGGGAAGAGTTGCCCCACCCCTAGAAAAGGACATTAACAGGAAAATAGAAGGAGAAAGCTGAAAAACCACCATTCCAAGGACGGCCAATTAGTAAATGGCCTGATTGAATGAAAATAGGACCCACCAGCATTTTATCACCAATTATCCTAAGGCGACAATGGCTATATTTACTCATCTTTATTTTTCCCTGCCTTATTTCTCCATTTTGAGAAGAAAATGAAGAAAAATGTTTCCCCAAGCTCACATTTTCCCAACTAACTGTGGTCAGAATGGCCAGGAGAGGCCCCTAGGGAGCTTAGAAGCATGGGCTTCCAAACAAAGTAGAGCAAAACATTTGCCTTTCCAGCATTGTGTTCTTGTTGTTCTCTTCTGTTTTTATTTTTTTTAAATGTACTTTCTTCTGTCCAAATCAGACAAGAGAGTAAACTGAAGTTGAGTGGAGCTCCACTGATGCTTAGAGGGGGAAAAGCAATGTGTGCACATTTTACTACGATTTCTTTCTCTTCACCTGGTTTCTCCACCATGCACACCACCCACACGTTACTGCACCAGTAAGCGTAATTTTCTGAAGGTCAAGACTCTCTCTTCCCATCAGAGACACCGTGGAGCTGTGAACTGGGGGTGTCACAGCCCTTCATGTGTCTCCTCAACGTCACAGCCCAGGTGCTAACTCTGTGCCTGGAACCTGAAAGAAAAACTTCTCTCTGTTCTTAATAACTATTCTGTATTCTACATATTTTTTTTTTTAAGGTTCTATTTATTTGACAGAGAGACAGCCAGCGAGAGAGGGAACACAAGCAGGGGGAGTGGGTGAGGAAGAAGCAGGCTCCCAGTGGAAGAGCCTGATGTGGGGCTCGATCCCAGAACTCTGGGATCACGTCCTAAGCCGAAGGCAGACGCTTAACGACTGAGCCACCCAGGTGCCCCTGTATTCTACATTTTTAATTGCAAAACTAATACAGGCTCATTTTAACCGATAAAATAAATCCAAAGATGTATCTATGATATCAACAATAACAAACACATTTGTAATGGACATTGGTGGGGAAATCTTTCACTGTGTGAATTTGGGTGGGAATAGGTTAAAGGGGGAAACAGTATTCTCTTCCCAAAGGACTCACACATCCCCACCAACTGGTGTCTGGGGCAGGGCACACACACTTAGCTCACGTCAATACTCCTACCTGAACTAATGCATCTAACAGATGTGAGCCAAGACTCCATGGCCATTTCCTACCAGTAGGGATAAAAGTCTCATGGTGGCCATGCTAAATTATTTAGGGACATTCTAAACCACATTGCTCTGTGGTGTGACCTCTGTTGTGTCCTCCATGGCCTGGGTCCCTGCCAAATTCCTAAGCCTAGTTCTTTGATCTTAATCTTCCAACTGGTTCCGTGACCCCATTCAGCACATACTTTGGAATATTCTCAATAGTGGTGAATTTTTTTCCTTTAAGGGTGGATTTGAGTTTTGAAACAGCCAAAAGGCATTTGGAAACAAGTGATGGTACTAATGAAGGCTATATATGGACACACACACTCACGCACACATGATGAGACAGGATTATTACGAAGTTAAAAGAAAATGGTGCCAAAAAATGTCTTGGACACTGGAAACATTGTTAAAATGAGTGCATTTTAACATTTCTTAACCTCACTCTTTAGAATAAGAGTGGCATTAATGTGAATGTTTATTCCTGTCTTTTTAAATTAAAATCAGCCTTATTACTATATACCTGGTGTGCCGCTTAGATGAGCCCATGCATAATGGGACCTCACCAAGGGCCTGGAAAGTCTTTGTATTTAATAGGAAAAAAAAAAAAAAAGGCTTCTAGGTCTATAATTTAAATACTTTAAATCTAGAAAATACAACTCAGTTTTGTTCTGTCTAATATTATATTTTCTACACTTTGATAATAAAAACAAATAGCTTTCTCCTGACATACACGTATAGAAATAAAAGCACTATTTGGAATAGCCCTTTTACGACCTTCAACAGAGGCAAATGTTTGTATTATCTTAAGTTGCTGTGCACTTTCGATACTCTTATCTATCCATATGTAAGTTTCTAACACAAGAATGAAATTTTGCCATTTGCAACAACATGGATGGAGCTGGAGAATGATGCTAAGCGAAATAAGTTAGAGAAAGACTAATACCATGTGAACTCACTCATATGTGGAATTTAAAAAAACAAAACAAATGAGCAAAGGGGACAAGGGGGGGGCAAACCAAGAAACAGACTTTTAACTACAGAGAACAAACTGATGGTCACCAGAAGGGTAGTGGGTGGGGGAACGGGTGAAATAGGTGATGGGGATTAAGGCGAGCACTTTTTGTGATGAACACAAGGTGTTGTATGGAAGTGTAGAATCGCTATGTTGTATGCCAGAAACTAATAGAACATTTGTATATTAACTAACCGGAATTTGAATAAAAACTTTTTAAAAAATTCTATCATAATTAAAAGCTGAACACTGACTCTTTCTTTTTGCATTCTTGTTATAAAATTCCTAATACCACTCCTAGTTCCATAATTTCTCACTCCCCCACCCTCACTGCAAAAAGATGCCTTGGCCTGACCAGGAATAGAGTCATACACACACAAATTTGGGAGAGGAGAGTACACAGCACATTAAAAAATATATATATATTCTGTTAAATATTTCTATTAATTGAAAAGAATGAATAAATACACGAACATGTGCAAGATGAACTTGCATAACGACTATCAGGACAGAAAAGAAGCAAGCTCAGAGAACACTCAGGAATGTTTACTCCATACATAAACGAAGTCGCTGACACTATGGACCACCTCCCACTATCCGTCCTTAGAAAATAAAAATACATCCAAAAGGACTGAAATCAGGATCTCAAAAAGATATGTGCACCCCCACATTCACTGCTGCATTATTCACAGTAGCCAAGATAGAGCGACAACCTAAATGTCCATCGAGAGATGAATGCATGAAGAAGATGTGGAGTATACATACAATAGAATATGATCTAGCCTTAAGAAAAGAAGGAAATCCTGCCATTTGTGACGACATGGCTAAACCCGGAGGACATGATGCTAAATGAAATAAGGCAGACACAGAAGGGCAAATACTACATGAGACCATGATATGAGAAATCGGAAGTAGCCAAACTCATAGAAGCAGGGAGTAGAATGATGGTTACCAGGGGCTGGGAGGAGGGGAAATGGGGACATATTAGTCAAAGTGTACAAAGTTCAGTCAAGCAAGATGAATAAGCCCTAGAGACCTAGCGAACAGCATAGTGCCAGTGGGTAATGATACTGTATTCTGCACTTAAATACTTGCTGAGAGGGTAGATCTTACGTTAAGTGTTCTTACACGCGTGCGCACACACGCACACACACACACACACGCACAAAATAAAGAGGGCAGGTGACATGTTTATGGTGTAGATGTTGTGCTGATTTTCATGAAAGTATACTTACCTCCAAAACCATAAAGTCGTATACGTTAGAAAGGTGCCTCTTTTTGTAGGTCAATCACTACTTGATAAAGTGGTTTAAAAAGAAGAGAGAGAGAAATAAAATGCCACATTTTATAAAATCTAGGACATCATCAATGTTTCCACCCCTACACACTTTTAAACATTGCCAATTCACCTGACACACCATCAACTGAAAGATGCATCCTAGTTTCAGAGACGCTGAAATGTAGAGGGAAAAATGTGTTTCTCAGCTATAATATGGTAGTAGGGATGAATGAATCCTAAAATCCTAAAAATCAACTGATCACTTAATTATATTGGAGATACCCAAAAAAAACTACAGAAGTAAAACATGGAAATGAGAACTAGAATCAACCAAAATAAATAATTTCACCATTTCTGACATTCAAAATTTTCTACAGAAAAACATAACAAGGATGTAGGGTTTTGAAACAAATATGTAAGCGCTCTGAAAATGCAGTGAAGAAATGAAGAGGCATCTAGCCAGTGGACTCATGGAAATGCCACTAGTATCTGAAGAGCTGCTGAACAGTCAATTGGTTTAGCGACAGGAGAGCACGGGGTTCAGTCCTCCAGCAGAATGACGTCTCCAGCAGGTTCTCAAAAGGCACACGGGGCTACTCTGCAAGATGTCTTCTGAGAAAACTGCACAAGCTATGGAAGTGTGACGATCTCTAGACCCAGTTTGTTTCTGCCTGAAGAACAGCATATGAGCCCTGCCAATTACATCCTTTCTTACCATCTACAAACTGATGACATGCATAGTGATAGGAAAAAAAATTAGCTTACATTAGAAGTCTATACCTGAAGCATCTAAGTGAGTTTTCAAACTTACCATTTTATACTCCTTTAAAAAACAATTGAGCTACCAGAAAGGCATCGCATCTAAGTATGACTAATGTTAACTGCTTATTACTCAATCCCCTACTAATATCTACTAAGGGCTATAAAAGCTTACAAAATTGGGCTTTTGATTATGAAGATATTCAACCCTGTTGATGGGAATACTTTGCATCCTTCCATGCATAAAACGGCTATCAAGTCAAGAACATTTTAATGAAATGAGGAATAATTTAGAGATGCTTATTTAATACTCTCATTTTATATTGAGTTGATTAAAAAAATACATAACTTTGGTTTTGACTTAATGATAAAATTTGAAACCAGGCATCATGACATGAGACATTTGATCTAACAGGACATCTTGAAGCTCCGTGCCAGCTGTAATAGCCAGCTTCCCAAGCTACTGAAAACTGCCATGAACATTAATGATATGAAAAGGGAGTCTGGTTTATATAAAGGCAAGTCAATACAAATAGGGAAAAGGACCATTTATTGTGATGGATGTGTTCACTGAATGTAAAAAGAAAATTACCGAAGAGAGAGTGAAGGGAAGAAATCTATAAATATCCAGACTCCCTGCAGTAGAAGGGGATTAACCACATGGAAATTAAAGAAAAGCTAAAGGAAAACACTGAGTTCACATGTGGAGAAAATATTAAAAGCATCGCACTGCAGGCAACAACATTAAGGCAATGCATTTACCGAGCCAGTTCTAACATTCATTAAATGTTATGAAATGGAACGGTGTAGACCCGGAGGCATGGAATTTATCAGGCTGTTGAGGGAAAAATGGAAATGGGCAAATAAAAGGATTGCTCTTCTAAATAAAGCACAAGAAACATTTGTCGATACCAACGATTTTTTGCAACCTTTGTAAATGCACCAGGACAAATGAACACAGGCGTGCCCTGCGAACACTTGGAAGGAGAGACCATGATTTAGCCTCAACCTAAACCAGATTCACAAGCAAATTGCAGAGAGCACAGGGTCTGGATGTAGGGGGATGGAGTAAGCAGAAGAGGAAGGTACCTTGCAGATGTTACTTGAGAGGCGCCATGAAAGTCCTCATTGTGCTGCCAGGGGTCATGGAATCCCCTCATCACCCACTTCTCGAGATAAAGCCATCGAAGACTCTTTATGCAAATACTAGGATTATATGGACCATGGGGAGTGACAAAGCACTTCTCACTCCTCTACCGCCTTACTTCACGCCAGTCCCACTGAAGGATATGTCCTTTACCCTCCCTTCCTCCTGGTAGACATGTTCCTCGGGGCTCCTCAGTGACATCTTCCCTATGCCTTCCTCTCCTCTGTGCCCCTGCACCACACAGGGCTCCACGGCACCAAGGTCATTGTCTGCACTGACATGCGGGCGGGTATGATTCCCCCCTGGGCTAGATGCCTTCGGAGTTCGAGCCAGCTGACCTCCTGCATCCCGGCCCAGCCGAGGGCCTGGCAAATTAAGGGTCTAAAAAAAAAAAAAAACAAAGCAAAGCCAAACAAAAGAATAACCAACAGAGCTTTATTTGGATAGCTAACTAGTCTTTCTGAAGAGGCGTCGTGCAGCTGGGATACACTGAGGGCAAAGGTTGGCATCATGGTGGTGACCCTGAAGTGAGCCCACGAAACCACGCAGACACTGGGCTGTTCCACCAGCTCTTAAAAGGCGTCTCAGAGAAAACCAATGCTCGAGAAACACATGAGCACAGCTGAGGTGTAGGGTGAAGAGAAAAGGACCCCAGGGAAAGTGAAGGGGAACAGATGGATGAAGGAAACCCCCCAGAAAGCACCCTTTTTCGGAGACTGGCCCACACACCTCCCCTGACAGGGACAGGATTTAGTGTGGTGAAAAGGGAGACTACTGGATCATCAAAGAGAAGGGCAGGGTTGAAGTTTTGCATCTGTGACCGAGGACCTCTCTGCACCTGTTGCCTCGTCGGCATCTGTGTGCCCACTGGGATTTGAAAAGATAATGTCAGAAAATATAGGTGCGAGCCCTGCACCAAGTGCTCCAGAAATGAAAAGTATTGTTTGTTTTGCTTTCACCAACAAGACAACATAAGTAAAAAGCCACCTGTTAGAGAAAATAAACATATGCAAGGAGACTGAAGGTTGGCTCCAGCAATTTAAGTTGGCACAGTGACTCCCCCAAATTCTTGAATATTTTATCAACAACTGTGATGACAGGTGCAAACATATAACCCGCAAGCATTGACACTAATGAGGAAAAATGTTCCATTCGCTATTGTCAATGAAACCAACCAGCATAATAATATAAACAGAGGCAAACGGCAGTTCAAGTTAGACACATTTACAACAAGCCTAAGGATGAGGATAGAATTTCTTTTGGAAAAAAGCAATTCATGATGCATTAGCATTGACTTTAAACTTACCCTGACAGGTTTTCTTCTATTTTCATATAGAACTGAGTGTGCTGACACTTGTTCTACTCAGAACAAAAAGAGAAGAGCTCAAGAGACAGAGGAAAATAAGCACAAGGCAATAAGGGGCCAGAGTGGAAAAACGTTAAAAAAAAATCACCAAACACCAGGACCAGAAGCGAACTTACAACTCACCTAATGCAAATTTTGTCATCTCTGCACATAGTATTTTTTTTTAGCCAACATTAGCATTTGACGTTTTGTTTTTGTTTCAAAAACTGTGGTGTAGGACTTGCATACTCCATCCCTCCACTGACCCACTTCTAGCAACTTCTAATATCTTCCCATTCCCAGAAGACGTTGGAGTTTGTGACCTCTGAAATCCAATCCCTTCACTTTACTGTGGAAACCAAAATCCAGGGAGGGTGTGGCTCGCCCAAGGTCACCTGCCCAACTGCTTACTGGTACGGCTACAACTTAAAATCCAAATATTCTGATGTCCAACCAATATAGGTGCTACACCTCCTAGTGGGAAGGACCTTTGGGTACTAATTTCGTTGGAAAGAAGGGAGTAAGAGTCTTGCCTAGAGGTGGCATTTCACAGCCAACACAGTGTTTCCTTAGTCATGTTACTTTCAGGTGGGAAAGGCAAGCCTCCCCAAGCTCTCCCCTGGCACCGCTCTGGTTGCTAACACACTGCTCCCTTCGCTACCCTGTCCACCTCTGCTAGAGTCACTCATCTTCGCAGTGACCTCTGAGATGCTGCCTGGGCCCTGCGTGCGGGACTGCTTACAGAACACTGATATCATCAACTCCAAAAGCATCATTTGTAAACACATGTTTTATTCCAGATGCTCTTTCTGCACTTACTATAAAGGGCTTGGTTTAGAGATCGAAAACTGAGTCTGAGGAATAAGAGTAAAACCAGATTTATTCTAAGGAAAGAGAGCGGGCAGTTATTCTCACACTGCAGAAAAGGCTGCTGGGGCAAGGGGCTGACCTGCACAAAATGATCCTTCCTTGGGGTTTTTTTTCTCCAAATGAATTTTGTAGCCAATTTTTTTCACTTTAAAATCTAATAATCTGACATTTAACCCAAATTATCTGCTGCTGCATGTAGATAACTGCTCATTTTTACCATTCATAGCCCACTTTCGGAGAGTGCTTAGCAAGCAATCGAGCCCTGTGGGGCTTTGGAGAAAAATACGGTTGTACAGCGGCCAAAAGATTACCCACAGTTACTTCTGTCACAATAAAGATGATCGATTTTCAAGCTTCTCATTTCCACATTTAATGACTTACTATTTATATAAGATATACAGAACTTGTAAATAAAATCCCTAGTTTTTCCTTTATGGTACAATCCTTACCAACACAAGACTGCCCCTACTGGGATTATCTGTCCTTGTTAGATGGGTCATGACTTGTGAAGAGTCCGCCTAAACCAAACACCTCCTAGGGCCTTAACAGATCACCGAATTTAATTTTCTGTGAAAAGAAGAGTGAGGAACTTCCTGAAATCAAAGCCTTCATCATCTTTAAGCAGTAATTGTGGCTAATTATACTTGGCATTTTGATGAGTAGAAAGTCTAAAGAAATTTACAAATGATGTCAGTGTATGCTCTAAATGTTAATTATTGCTTCAGATAATTATTAAGAGTTAAACACTACAGCAGTATTATCCAATCAGATTTGACCACCCCATACATTCCATTTAGAAAAGTATTAAATTTTTTTCTAAATATCAGAAAGCTTTTTTAAGATTGGACTCTTTAGCACAAGCTTGCATATGGGCAAAATCCTATGTTTAATAAAAAAAAAAAAAGCAGAATCAGTAAGCAAGAAAGCTCATTTCTGCTATTATTTTCCTCTATGCCTCATATTGTGGTCTCTTTTAAGATCTCATGTGAAGAAACGTTCAGTCACACACTTCTAATCTTCAAAACATCTTTCGCATGTGATTTTGCTAAAACACACCTAATTTTTTAAAGATATAGATAACGTATACATCTGTAAATAGAAATAACCCGGAATCATGGGCTCTCAAAATCAGAGACTGCATTTTATCCTAGCATAACTATTTTTCACAGCAAACCATTCTACTATCTGGGTAAATTATCACTGAAATGTGTGTTGCCAAGACCCTTCCATAGGGCACAAGTTCTTAGTGGAAACAGTGAGCAAAAGGCCACTTCATGCCCATGTTAGGTTACCCTACACTGATCAAAAGTACTTCAATTCTTAAATATCAATTATAGCTTACTTATTTCTTATGAAAATAAAATAATTTTAGTCCTCTGGGTTTTTTTAAATTAAGCTTTCTTTGTTTTACTAGAATACTCAAGAAGACTATCTTATTACTATTAGAGATGCCAGCAGCAAGAAGGAAAATTTGTGGAGGCTGGAGGAGGGGAGAATAACTTCTGTTATATGCCCTAAAAAAGGCTCTGGAGACTGTTCTCACTTTTGACAGAAGAGCCCCAACAGAAGTATTATACATCCAGCCAAATACACATATTATTTTTTTTTGTTTTGAGACAGGGACAGTTTATGGAAAATATAATTTATTCTTGATACTCGAATGAAGCAAACGATTCACTTAACAATTCTCTAAACGGAATTTGCAAAAACTGTAAATGGTTTTGAAACTAAATCTTAGATTCACTGAATTATGAAATTTACAGAGCAACACAAATATGTACTAAACATGTGACATACTTTATTTTTTAATAGGTTAGTACCCTGTTGGTCCATTACTTTCCCATTTCATTTTCTCAAACTGGAAGTTGAAACATTGAGGTTACATAGACACAAAAACACACAAAAAGATATCCATCAGAAGTTACTTATTATATTTTGTTTTTTTGAAGATTATTTAAGAGAGAAAGAGAGAGAGAGATAGTGAGAAACAGCATGAGCAGGGGGAGGAGGAGGGGCAGAGGGAGAGAGAGAAGCTGACTCCCCACTGAGCAGGGAGACCGAGCTCGACCTCAACCTTGGGGCTCAATGCCAGGACCCCGGGATCATTACCTGAGCTGAAAGCAGAAGCTTAACAGACTGAGCCACCCAGGTACCCTCATTATATTCTTAAATTAGTGAATATATCCTCCAGTTATCCCAGGGAGTATATTTGTTCTACAAAATTAAATAACAAATGCATTTCCAAGTTGATACAAATAAGCAAATTCTCTGTTTATTAATGTGGTACCAGATCCCAAATTTCAAATTACTTGGGTACCCAGGAGCAAATAATTTCTTTAAGTCCCAATAATCATAGTTTATATTTTACAGTAATTTGTTTGCCTCAAAGATCCATATATGTAATGATTCAAGATGTTATACATTTTTTTAAGATTTTATTTATTTATTTGGGGGGTTAAGGGGCAGAGGGAGAGGGAGAAGCAGACTCCCTGCTGAGTGCGGACCCCCAACATAGAGCTCGATCCTAAGACCTGAGATCATGACCTGAGCCAAAGGCAGATGCCTATCCAACTGAGCCACCCAGGTGCCCCAAGATGTTACACTTTTTTGCAGGTTATGTTGTCTTTAGCAAGAAAATACAAGTGCAAAATGATTCCAAATGCCATAAAATTAGAATTTACAGTGTCTCATTATGAAGTAAACACTTCAAATTTGGGCAAATACTATGATGATGGGTAGACATATAGTTGAAGTACCTCTTAATACTGGTTTTAGTAGATAAGAACAGTCTTATTTTACTCCAGGATTTTAACACTTGTTGGTTTTTGTTTTTCATGGTAAAGGTAAAAATAATAATGTAAAGATTCAGGCACACCCATAGAGTAAAGAGCCATTTTAATTGATTTCTCTTTCAATCATGACAGAAGATTTTGTGACTTTCTAAAATAGAAACATTCAGTTTCCTCTTCTTGACCATCAACGGTTCACAAATACTGGCTCTTTTTAAGTTACATTTCATATAAAAATGTACAGAAACTTTCTTCTGGGTGGGAGAATCAAAATCAAGCTCCTGGGTTACACCGATGCTAAGTCATGATGGACCTCTACTATGTTTGCTAGAGCCCAGGTATGACTTCCCTGGAAGCAGACAGAGGAACACAAAGATGTATGAGAAATCAGCATGAAGAATGGCTGAACCCCATTACCCTGCTCATACCTGAGATACACTCAACCTTGAAAATGTGCCATCATACCCTCAAATTTTCTGTATGGAACACTCATTTGATAAATTCCTTATCATAGTCTCTCAGATCAATAACAATCCCTAGGATGTTTTCTACTTGTCAGACCTAAATACAAAACCAATTGCATAGAACAATGCCTTAAAAGGCATACCTACAAACAAAGAAATGCCTGATTGCACCAGAGAGCTTCTAAGAAACACTCTGGCTTCAGCACTGTTGCAGTATTTCTTGTGGAAATATGTAGGAAATTAGGTGAAAACTCTTCAGCAGATATTCACAGAAAGTGACCAGAGAAACACCAGAAATGAATTTGGCAAAGCTAGGCTAGGACAATGAAAACACTACAAATCAAAGATAAATTTGAGTTCTTAAGTTTTAGAAAGTATAAACTGAAAAATAATAATAATAATGTGTGTGCTTCTACATAAATATCCTGCAAGTGCTCATAAGCACGATAAAGCAGTGCTCAGTGGGAGACATCGAGACGGCGGGCGTCAGGAGTCTGGACCCTGCAGTCACGCAGAGCAGGTTCTGGCCGCCGAAGCGGGGGGATCTTAGAGAAGTTACCCAACCTTACTGATGCTCGGTTTCCTGAGCTGTAAACTGGACATAAATTCCAAAATAGTGAATACAGGAATTAACAGGAGACTAAACACACCTGAAGAGAGAAGTGCTGAAATGGAAGAAAGGCTAAAGAAATTATCTAGAATGTAGCATAGGAAGGCAAAAATAGGAAGGTACGTGAGAGCTTAAGAGACAGAGGATAGGGTGAAAAGATCTAAAATATGTTAGAGGAGAGATTATGACAAAGGCATATTTAAAATGGTAAAGGAGGGGTGCCTGGGGGGCTCAGTCGGTTAAGCTTCTGACTCTTGATTTAGGCTCAGGTCACGATCTCAGGGTTGTGGTCTCAGGGTCATGAGATCAAGCCCCGCCTTAGGCTCCCTGCTCAGTGGGGAGTCTGGTTGAGATCCTCTCACTCTCCCTCGGCCCTTCCCCCTGCACTCTTCCTCTCTAAAATAAATAATAAATATTTTTTAAAAATAAAAAATAAAAAAATAAAATGGTAAAAGGCCTTGATCCTATTATTTAAGAAGCCCCACAAATACCAAGCAGAATGATCATTTAAAGAGTACATTATATAAACTAGGTATGTCATTGTAAACTGCAGACCACCAAAGGCAAAGAGAAAATCTTAAAGAGCCGCCTGCCTAAACATGACATGTTCTCTACAAAGAGCGGCAATTGACTTCTCAGTAACAATGGAAGCCAGCTAATAAAGGAATAAATACAATGTACTGAAATACAATAACCCTCAACCTAGAATTCTGTAAAGAGCAGAAATATCTTTCAAGAACGAGGATGTTCTTTACACAGAATGATACACTTAAAAATGATTAAAACACAAATTTTTTATATATTTAATCACAACTTAAAAAATTAAAATTCTAACCCATTAAAACCCATTGAACTATACACTTTAAATGGATTAATTGTATAGTATGTGAACTACATTTCAATAAAGCTATTTAAAAAAAAAGTAAGGGCAAAATTAAAAAGTCTCCAGACAAAAGCCAGCACATACTGAAGATAAATTCTAAAGATTATATTCTCAGAAAAAGAAGAAATGTGATAAAATATGGGTAAATATGATAAATAAGGACTACATATACAAACAACATAGTATGAGGTTTAAAAACAACAAAATTAAAACACATCACAGAATACTATCTGCTTTGGGGGGGGGGTATTATTAGTGCTTTAAGGTCCCTGAACTGTTTGAGAGGAGAGTAAAAGGTATTTACTAACTTTAAACTTTGTTAAATTAGTAATATAAGATGTAATGTTTAAGGACCCAACAAGAAGATTAGAAACAGTGTTTAGTTTCAAGTTAGTAGGAGAAAACATGAAATACTTTGTCAAATTCAAAGTCAAGAAAGTGGAGACAAAAAGCTATAAAGCATCAATAAATATTTGTACCCAAATACAGAGTAATTATATTAAATATAATTTGTCTAAACATTACAGTTAGAAACAAAAATTGTCACGCTGGCATCTTAAAAAAATAAATAATCCAACCATATGCTGTTTCTAAGGGACACAACTAAAATATAACAAAACGAAGAGACTGCAAACAAATGCATTACCAGAGATGCTGATGTTTTATAATAATTTAAAAAAATGAAGGAGAGAAGGAAGAGAGGAGGGACGAAGGGAAGGAGAGAGTAAAGGAGAGAAGAATTAGGTGTATTGTATCTATCACGTCATATCAAATTACCTCAAAATTAAGTGGCTAGTAACAACAAATATTTATTACCTCACAGTCTCTGTGGGTCTGGAATCCAGGCACAGCTTAGCTGAGTCCTTTGGCTCAGGGCCTGTCCCAGGCTGTAGTCAAGGTGTCAGCTAAGGCTGCCTTCACCTCAAGGCTTGACTGTGAGAACGTACTTTCAAGATCACTCACGTGGCTGCTGGCAGGCTTCAGAATATCCACTTCCGAGATTACTCATGCAGCTGTTGGCAGGCCTTGTGTCCTCACTAGCCAGTGGGCAGAGACAGGAGTTCCTTGCCTGATGGGCCTCTCCGTAGGGCAGCTCACACAGGGCGGCTGGCTTTCCTCAGAGCAGGCCTGGGAGAGAGTGAGGGAGAGGGCAAGCAAGATGGAAACCAGAGCCTTTTTGTGATGTAATCTCGAAAGAGATATCCTATCACTTTTGCCATATTCTGTTTGTTAGAAATATGTCACTAGATCCAACTTACACTCAAGGAAAGATTACACATTGGAACAAATACCAAGAGGCAGGGATCACGGGGGACATTTTAAATGCTGTCAACCACAGAAATGAAAAACAAAAAACTGTCATTGTTTATTACGAAGTGAATGTAAGAAATTCAAAAAAATCACATTAGATGTTTAGAATTAATAGGAAAGTGGCCTCCTAGCAAGGAGGGTGGGTATAAAAATCAGTGCACAAAAATCAATTTAATACTATATATGAGCAAGAAACAGAAAGTAGAAATTTTGAAATAACCCCATTTACAAGAGGATCAAACATCAAGTTATTTATCAGTTGAATAATACCTACTGAAGTTAGGGATGGGTATTACTATCTTTACTTTTGTACATATTTGAAATTTTTGATACTAACGTTTTTTAAAAAGTACCAAATTTGAGGAACATATCTAACAAAAGATTGGCAAATTACAGAGAAATTTATTTTTTTCTCATTCATTCTAAATAAATGGCGGGATAAACTATGTTCATCAACTGGAAGACTTAATATTATAAAAATAACAATTCTTTCCAAATTGATTTATAAATTCAACACAATCCAAATCAAAATCCCAGCTCTGTGTGTGTGTGTGCGCACATGCGCACACATGAAACATGACAAGCTGATATTGAAATTTAAGTAAAAGTAGAAAAAATTTTAAAAATATGGAAAAAGTCTTCATCTTTAGCCATATTAATAAAGCAAAGTAAAACCACAATGAGATACAATTATACACCCACCTCCTTGATGACAATTCGAACTGACAATAGCAACTTTTGCTGAGGACATTAAGCAAAAAAAACTCTTATATACCACCAATGGGAGAGTTCACTGTACAACCACTTTGAAAAACTGGTATTATCCACTCAGCAGTTTCACACTTAGGTAGTGGTGATGTTTTAATGAATTATACTTTTTTCTTTAAAGTAATCTTGGCGCACCTGGGTGTCTTGGTGGGTTAAGTGTCCGACTCTTGATTTTGGCTCAGGTCACGATCTCAGGGTCGTGTGATCAGGCCACACTGAGCTCCTCGCACAGAGAATCTCCTCTGTTGGAGATTCTCTCTCTCTCTCCCCCGTCCCCCCGTGCTCTCTAAAATACATAAATAAATCTTTTAAAAAATGTAATCTTAAGGGGAAAAAAAACAGTCACATATATTTCTAAAGATAAGCAACAGGAGAGAAGACTCTGGAAAGTACATTCTGCATTGGAGAGCAAAGAGAGCAGAAGTAGACTTATTCTTTGTTGTACACATTATTCCAAGGTCTGAAAACAAATACTGAGACACTAAAAATCTCCCATTACTTTACGTATTTGGAAGGAAAGGTGGTACTCGAATCAATAGGAATACTTTTATCCATTTTTAAGTAAACAAAATCTGAGTCAAATGTAGGAGGCATTCTGCTACAAAAGAACAGGGCCAGATCACAAAGGCAAGGAAAATTCAGTCCAAAGGGCAGAACAAGCCAATTAGTGACTGTTACTCTTAAGATTTAGGGTAATTGTTTATAAAGAAGGCCTCCAGATGCTCCATAATCTGAGTGTACCGTTATTTGCAAAAGGGCAAAGCAAAGCAAAAGAAATTGACAAAGCACCACCTGAAAGTTAGTACAAAAGCCTAAATGTCACTTATTTTATCATAGAAATAAGTGACTG
Organism: Ursus americanus; assembly: GCF_024610735.1. NCBI lineage: Eukaryota > Metazoa > Chordata > Mammalia > Carnivora > Ursidae > Ursus > Ursus americanus. The sequence continues at coordinate 41,697,844 of NC_142131.1, read as the reverse complement.
ATGTGAGCACACTGGCAAAGATAATGATGTTCAGCATTTGAGGATGTTCTATAACTAACCTAAAGAAATGCCAAAAAAGAACCACGTATAGTATTTTTTAAAAAAAGTATTTATTTACATTCCATTTACTTTCAAAAGGATGAGGAAGCTGGGGGAAATATATTTATAAACGAAGTGGTTTCATTTTACTTAACCCATTTGTGTTTTAATGAAATAACGAAGATCTGACTTACAATCACAGGTGTAAGGGGACCAAAAAACTTTATTCAGTTCAATTCTCCGTTTTCAGCTACGACTGAAATTATACCACCGCAGGAAAATGAAAATCTACTCCACTCAGAGGTAAACACCTGCTAATATATATGTTATTAAAGAACCAGCTTTAGTTATATCTGTCATAACATCCAATGAATCTGCAATAAAAGACACAGCCATCATAATATAGGACATTAAGAATCTTTGTGCAACATTGACAACCAGATTTTACACAAGAGAAATCACAACTATTAAGCTATGATGTCAACAGCATCACAGTAACAGTACCCAGTGTCTTTCTTATTCAAGTATAGACACTATTTTTAAGACTCGGTTATAACAAAGACATCAGTAACTAAAATGTACACACAATTATTTTATTAACACCATGAAAAACAATGAATAAAAAAATAAAAATACCCTTAAATTTGTAACAATTACAAACATGTTAACATTACCACTATATATTTGTCTAAATTTTAACTGATTTTTACACTTTTAAAAATAGCACTGAGTTTTATAAAAATACTGATAATGGCTCAACATTTTTGGAAGTCCGATCATTTTATATTTCAGTAGTCTCTATTTTCTGCTCTTCTTTCTTCCACCGCCATCTTCCTCCTCTAACCACACATTTGCTCAAGTCAACAACAACAGAGATCTCTAACAGCTATGGAAGTACTACATCCGAAAACTTCTAGTTCTTTGAAATGGTTGGAAAGGGTTTTTTAGTGCCCACGTTAGCAGCTGTGGTTTCGGTTTCGGTTTCTCAGGAAACAGAAGTGCTTCACTTTCTGGGGTAGGAAATCGTTCTTGGTAGACTTCAGGATAGGATTTTTGAAACTGAAAAAAAAAAAAAAAGATTCAAGATAAGTCAAAAAACCAGATAAGAACCAATAAAATTAGGTGATCTAATTTTAAAATTAAAGAGTTTCTAATCTGATTCCATACTAGGCTGTTTTTATTTTGTTTTACTGTTTATTGCTCTCCATCAGAAAACAGAATAAGATGATGACAAATCATAATCAAATTCACTCCAACACAAATCCATTTCTTGTGAGATCATTTGATTTCACTTGTTATAGATCTAATGCAACTTTAATTTGATTCAATCTTCAAACAAACTCCTCATTTCGGTCAGATTTCTTAAAATTCCCCCCGCTTGCTAACTATAAACAGATTTTACTTTAAAAAATATTCACAAGTAATTCTGACTTGAAAATAACTTATGTTCCATACAGTTCAAGAAAATTTTGGCCCAACTATATTTCACGATCTCCCTGCTTCTCCAACTCGGCCCCACCTGCTTCTGCTCAAATGGAAGGGAAAACGTTCCAGTATATATTACTTTATGAAAATCTTAAAGAGAGGCAATATGCTTTTTCTTTGAACCTCAACAGTGAACTCTTCTCCAAAACTACTGAGAAAAATATGATTGGGATTCTAGAACTCTGGTGCTCTGTGTATAATCCCATATGTACGATATGATCAGGAATCAAGCTTGCAGGAATCAGTCTTGAAAAATAAAAATCATTCCCTTAATCTTGAATCAGTACTTCAAGAATGGTCGAAGTAAATCTATTTGGAGTTAAAAACTCTTCAATGAAACCCAAAGCTGTGCTGCCTAGCAGGAATTAAACACTTTCAGTGATGCCTGAGGCAAGAAACCAATTTGATACTGGCCACCTAAAACCAAAGTCTCTTCAATTTTACACATCTTGTATCTGCAAATTCAATACAATTTGCCTTTCAAAAAAAATCAAGAGGAATCTGTCCTCATTTGACAGCTTCTCCGAACTCAAAGTAATTGCTCCACTAACTCACATCATGCCACATACCCAAACAAAGGACAAATAACAGAGAGCGGCTCCGTAACGAAGAGCTCAGTGATGAATGGTAAAATCTCTACACTGGAGGATAAGATGTGGGAAACTGACCACAACTGCGTACACCCATGAGACTTCTGGAATATATGAATTGAATAATATACTTTCAAAACTGCTATGTCTCAGAAGATGAGATTCACCTGAAACCCATTAAAATAGAGAATAAAAAGAAAAAACAATATTAAGAACAGCAGGCAGAAGAAATGGCTTCTAAAGAATATCCTTTTTACCTGCTTCAATTTTTTCTTCTTCTCTTTGTTGGAGAGTTTGGCATCTGTTATGACTTCCTCCAACAAAGCTGCCAGAGGTTCCTGAGAGCCGTATGCTCTCTGGTATTCAAATTCCTCTGGACTGATTTGACGGCAAAATGACGGGGCAGATAAAGTGATATCCATATCAGCTCCTGGGTATTTTATCTGAGGCAAAAGGATTAATAGTGAAAGGAATAAGTGTATTTTCATATAAGTTGCAAAATTGGTTCAGATCAAATACAGTATATCTCCTACTAGGAATGCCATGTCATTCTTCAATTCATTAGGGAGAAACTCTTTATTCAAACGTAAAAGTATTTCTATAAATTTGAATAAAATATCACTTAAAGCCACAGTTTTAAATAAGAGATTCTTACCTTTTTAAACCCAAGAGCCATTTTAATAAACAGAAAACCTGGTGTGCTCTTTTAAATAAAATTAAATTGAAACATAAACTAAACACGTTGACAAAAATGACTCAAAGCAATTACAATACTGAAGCCTCGCTCCTTTCCACATCTGGAGAATCTGATCCTCCCTTCCTTGCAAATGGACAGGGACACACGTGCAGCATGGCTGTTATGTATGGAGAAGTACTAGAACCATCTCCAAATATGTTAACAGTGAAAAGCAAGAAAACAAATGTGCAGACACTTACAGGGCAAAAGGGAGAATGGAGAAAAAAGAGAAAAGACAATACCAAGACTCATAAATAAATGAACATCCATTAAAAATATTTAATTTCACACCTACATACACAAAGCAAATACTAACAGACATAAAGGGAGAAATTGATGGTAATACAAGTCTTAATAGGAGTCTTTAACACCCCACTTACATCAATGGAGAAGTCATGCAGATGGAAAATCAACAGGGAAATAGTGGTTTTGAACAAGACATTAGATTAGGTGGACCTAACAAATATATACAGAACATTCCATTCAAACACAGCATTATACACACTCTTTTCAAGTGCACATGGAACGTTCTCCAGGATAGATCACATGTTAGGCCACAATAAATTTAATCGCAATAAATTTAAGAAGACTGAAATCATATATCAAGCAACTTTTCCAACCACATAGTGTAAAAGTAGAAATTAATTACAAACAAACAAACTTAGAAAAAAACACAAACACATGCTACTAAATAACCAATGGGTCAGTGAAGAAATCAAAGAGGAAATAAAAAATACATGGAGACAAATTAAATGAAAACAACAATGGTTCCAATCTTCAGGACACAGTAAAAGCAGTTCAAAGAGGGAAGTTTATGGTAATACAGACCTATCTCAAGAAACTAGAAAAATGACTAATAAACACCCTAACCTTACACCTAAGGGAACTACAAAAAAAGGACAAACAAAGCCCAGAGCTAATAGAAGGAAGGAAATAATAAAGATTAGAGTGGAAATAAATGAAATAAAGAGTAAAAAAAAGATCAATGAAATCAAGAGCTGTTTCTTTGAAAAGAAAAAAAAAAATTGATAAACCTTTAGCCAGACTTGACAACACAAAAAGAGTGAGGACTCAAATAAATAAAATCAGAAATAAAGAAGAAGAAATAACAACACCACAGAAATGCAAAGGCTTATAAGAGAGTATTATGAAAAATTTTATTCCAACAAATTGAACACCTAGAAGAAATGGGTAAATTTCTAGAAACATACAATCTTCCTAGGTTGAATCAGAATGAAATCAAACATGTGAAGAGATCAAATACTATTAATGAAGCGGAAATGGTAATCACAAAACTCCCAACAAATAACAGTTCAGGATCAGAAAGCTTCACAGGTGAACTCTAGCAAACATTTAAAAAAGAGTTAATATCTATTCTTCTCTAACTAGTCAAAAAAGTGTAAAAGGAAGGATAACTTCCAAATTCAATGTACAATTCAATTCAATGTACCCTGATGCCAAAACCAGATGAAGACACTACAAAAAAAGATAACTATAGGCCAGTATCTCTGATAAACATAGATGCTAAAATCCTCAACAAAATATTAACAAACCAAACTCAACAATACATTGAAAAGATCATTCACCATGACCAAGTAGGATTTATTCCAGAGATGTACGGGTGGTTCAGTAGTCACAAATTATTCAAATGTGACACATCACATTAACAATAAGAAGGATAAAAACCATATGATCATTTAAACAGATGCAGAAAAAGCATTTGGCAAAATACAACAGCCATTCATAATAAAGAAAAAAAAAAACCCACCTCTCAACAAAGTGGGTTTAGAGGGAACATACCTCAACAGAACAAAGGGCACACCGAAAAACACACAGCTAACATTTAACTCAATGATAAAAAGCTGAAAGGTATTTTTTGCCTCTAAGATCAGGAACAAGACAAGGATGACCATTCTCACCACTTTATTTAACACAGTATGAAAGTCCTAGCCACAGCGATCAAATAAAAAGCACCCAAATTGGGAAGGAAGTAAAACAGTCAATATTTGCAGATGACATGATACTATACATTAAAAACCCTAAAGACTCCACCAAAAAACTATTAGGATAAATGAATTCAGTAAACTTGCTGGATACAAAATTAATATACAGAAATCTATTATGATTTTTATGCTATTAACAAAATAGCAGGAAGAGAAACTGAGAAAACAATCCCATTTATAATTGTACCAAAAAGAATAAAATACCTAGGAATAAATTTAACCAAGGAGGTGACAGACTATACTCTGAAAGAAATTGAAGATGGGGTGCCTGGGTGGCTCAGCTGGCTAAGTCTCTGTCTTCAGCTCCGGTCATGATCCCAGGGTCCTGGGATTGAGCCCCACATTGGGCTCTCCGCTCAGCAGGGAGCCTGCTTCTCCCTCTCCCTGCTGCTCCCCCTGCTTGTATTCTTTCTCTGCCAAATAAATAAATAAAATCTTTTTTAAAAAAGAAGGAAATTGAAGACAACACAAATGCAAAGATATACCATGCTCATAGATTGGAAGAATATCATTAAAATGCCCACACTACCCAAAGTAATCTACAGATTAAAAGCAATCCCTATCAAAATACCAATAGCATTTTTTCACCGAACAAGAAGAAGTAATTCTAAAATGTGTATGGAACCACAAAAGACCTCAAATAGTAAAAAAAAAAAAATTGAATAAAAAAACAAAGCTGGAGGTATCACAATCCCAAGTTTCAAACTATACTGCAAAGTTATAGTTACCAAAACAGTATGGTACTGGCACAAAAATAGACACATAGATCAAATCAGAATAGAGATCAGAATAGAGAGCCTAGAAATAAACCCATGCATATATGGTCAATTAATCTATGACAAAGGAGACAAGGATATACAATGGGGAAAAGACAATCTTTTCAATAAATGGTACTGGGAAAATGGGATAGCTAGTCCAAAAGAATCAAACTAGACCACCTTCTTATACCATACACAAAAATAAACTCAAAATGGGTTAAAGTCCTACATGTGAGACCTGAAACCTTAAAACTCCTAAAAGAAAACATAGGCTGTAATCTCTTGGACATCACCCTAAGAAGCAATAAATTTATGGATATTTCTCCTCAGGCAAGAGAAACAAAAGCAAAAATAAACTCCTGGGACTACACTAAAATAAAAAGACTTTGTACAGCAAAAGAAACCCTCAATAAAACAAAAAGGCAACCCAGGGAATGGGAGAAAATACCAGCACATGATATATCCAATAATGGTTTACTATCAAAAATATATAAAGAACTTATACAACTCAACACCAAAAAAAACAAATAATCTGATTTAAAAATAGGCAGATGATCAGAATAGACATTTTTCCAAAGACCTACAGATGGCCAACAAACACACAGAAAGATGCTCAACATCACTAATCTTCCAGAAAACACAAGTAAAAACTACAATGAGATACCACCTCACACCAGTCAGAAGAGCTAGAACCAAAGAGCCAAGAAATAACAAATGTTGGCAAGGCTGTGGAGAAAAGGGAACCCTCATGCACTGTTGGTGGGAATAAAAAGTGGTACAAGCACTGTGGAAAACAGTATGGGGTTTCCTCAACAAATTAAAAATAGAACTACCCTATGACCCAGCAATTCCATTTCTGGATATTTACCCAAAGAAAATGAAAATACTAATTTGAAAATATATGTGCACCCCTATGCTTATTGCAGCATTATTTACAATAGCCAAGATACGGAAGCAACCTAAGCATCCATCTGCAGATGAACAGATAAAGAAGATGGGGTATATACACACAATGGAATATTATTCAGTCATCAAAAAGAATAAAATCTTGCCATTTGTGACAACATGGATGGACCTAGAAGGTATTAGGCTAAGTGAAGCAAGTCAGTCAGAGAAAGACAAATACCATATGGTTTCATTTATATTTGGAATATAAAAGTAAAACAAACAAATTAAAACTGAACAGACTCTCAAATACGGAGAACAAACTGGTGGTTGCTAGGGAAGAGGGGGTACGGGGGTGTGGGAAATCGGTGAATGGATGAAGGGGGTTCAGAGGTACAAATTTTCAGTTATAAAATAAGTCACAGAGATGGAAAGTACAGCCAATAATGTAATAATGTTGAATGGTGACTACACTCACTGCAGGGATCAGTAATGTACAGAATTGTTGAATCTCCCTGCTGTACACCTGAAACTAACAACATTGTATGTCAATGTTACTTTAATAACAAAGAAATTAAAAAGTATTTAATTTCATGCTCCAAGAGTTCCATCTTCCCAAAAATATAACACCTATTGTACTGCCGCCAGAAGCCTAGTAAGAAAAATACTAGATACCTATGATTTAAGGGCACAAAAGGAAGAAGAGGGTTGCGGTCAAGGCTTATAGAAGGTTGGTGTCAAAGATAATGCCCACCTCACAATTTATCTATCACGGGGTCAGCCCTGAACCTTCCCCGGAACAATCTGAGTAACACTGTTCATTTTCAGAGAAGCCCTGCCCTAAATCTGATAGGCTGTCGGGGCTGAGCAGGCCACATGAGAGAGCAGATCTCCAGGTACTAAAACAATTGCTGGGCGATTCCACCAAGCACTTCCAAGAGAGAAAACGTAATTGGACAAACGAGTGGTTACTGGCTTCACTTAGTGCCAGGGCAGTGCGTCTCCCCAAGATCATGCTAATCTGCTGTTAAATGAATCAGCACAGCTCAGCCTCTGATCTTCAACGGAGAGCAAAGGGCTCCGGTCGAAGCTGCTGCAGTGACTGCCTGCACTACGGGCACCACGAACCGAGCGGGTATACAGGGCAACAGCTGTTGCTATCACTTCTCCTTGCAGAATTCAGTCCTTCTTTCCTTCTCTACTTTTTTTTAAGTTTGGGTCATAAAAATATTGGGGGGAGGGGATTTAACGAAAGCAGCAATAAGGCTACACTTTTTACTCATTAAAATGGCAAAGATATATATGTGAATGAGAAGTAGGCAAGGTTTCTTGGACCACTCATGGGAATATGGATCGGAACAATCATTATGAAGGGAAATCTGGCAATATGCAATCAATACTTAAAATGCATCCGTGGCCTTTGACCACACAATGCCACTTCTAAAAATTTATTCTTAGAAAATAATCATGGATCATCCCCCCCAAGAAATCTAGCTACAAAAATATTTGCCCTTATATTATTTGCAAAATGGAGGGGAAAATGGAAACAATCTAAATATTAACCAAAGAAAAACATTAAAATAAATTGTGGTATATATCCATATTATGGAATACTACACTACCAACAATAACAATATTGTGGAATAATACAACGCTAATGATGATAATAATATTAACAGCAGCAGCTACCAACTGAGGGGCTACTATGTGATAAACATCATTCTAAGCACTTTACACATCTTAAGCCATTCAATCCCTAAAACAACCCTAGGAGGTAGGTATTAACTGTTATTATCCCACTTTACAGATGAGAAAAAAGAGATATCGGGTAAGACTGAAGCAGGGACACTTTAAAAAATGTGCCCGAGGTCACAGGACCAATGAAGGGCACATGAGGAATACAAGCACCACTTAGCTCCAGCATCTGTGCTCTCAACCACCCTGGGGTCAGTCAAGAATATTCAGTGATGCAGGAAATATTTCTTGTTGTAGTGTCAAGAGCAAATAAGGTATGAAAGGGGGGGGCAATTAAGGAAGGAGAAGAGAAGAGAAGAGAAGAGAAGAGAAGAGAAGAGAAGAGAAGAGAAGAGAAGAGAAGAGAAGAGAAGGCACGGCACAGAAAAACACCTGAAAGATCATAATACTAACTGAACATTGGGTTTTATTCTTACAAGTTTTTGGTGCACACTTTCTATATTTTCCAATTCTTTGAATATATTTAACACTGAAACACTGATAATCATCAAAACTTTTTCTATTTTAATTTTTTAATAGTTTAAGATTTATTTATTTTAGAGAGAGAAAGACACACATACACACAGAGCACATGGGGGGCAGGAGAGGAAGGAGAGAAGAAGACTCCCTGTTGAGCAGGGGGGCGGGGGGCACTCAATCTCACAATGCTGAGATCCTGACCTGAGCTGGAATCAAGAGTCAGAAGTTCAAACGACTGAGCCACCCAGACACCTGTTTTGATTTTTAAATTGCACGCTGAAAACAGGGACAATTATTAACTTTAATAATAATTCAGGAGGTAGCAGTTCACCAGTCCTTAATTGTGGAACCTCAAAAAGTACTTAAGCAGAAAGAGGGCCACTCATTCAGAAGGACCCAGGCAGACCTCTGTCTGCCTTTACCAAGTGTCTGCTCCCACAGGCTGACATACACACCCCTCTGTGGGGCCCACATCACAGTCATGTATTACATTTCTTCTGCATCACTTTAATATAACAGTAACAACAACAATAACAATAGGCTACCTTTCAAAGAGTACCTGCTGTACGTCAGACATCGAAGCTAGGGGTTTTACATATAATATTCTACTCTTCACAATAGTTTTATAGAGCAGGTAAGGCCCGTTTTAACTCCTTTGGAAACTAAAATTTGGAAATAAAAATCCAGAACGGTCATCATTTAAGGAATTTGCAATCAAGTATGCAGCACTGACTGATGTAACCAAACCAAGTAAGCATAAATTTTCAGAATTACCAAGCACACATATACCGATACCATATACCAAGCCCTGCTGGCAGCACTTTGTGCATATTTAGTCACTCAGTCCTTCACATCTAGAAATTCCAAGAAGCCTAGCAAGTTTACATGACTTTCTGCTGGCAATTTTCAAGGACTGTTAATATCCCTTCCTTTACCTGGACTCTTCGGAGATGAGCCACACGTTCCTCTATGGAGGTTTGCAAGGCCAGAGGGACTTTCAGAATCTCTTCGTAATTGTCCATCAGAAATGTCACCAACCTAGCAGCTAATAACTCATCCAAGTCTACTTCATCCTTAGAACACAAGATACAGCGGGAAAATGTCTGAACCATCTGAAAAAAGAGGAGGAGGTATTTTTTAAATAAACACAGGTGAGGTTTTTTTTTCTTCATGCTGAACTGCATTCAATTAATCTGCAAAAACCAAATGTGACTAGTCAGTGAGAAAAGGCCCACAGCCCAGGGTACACATCCTGTCTGGGCCTGGCCACACCTGGTCATCTCAATGGGCTGATCTTCTTGTCAACCAGCATGAACAGAAGGTGCATCTCATCTCACAGAGACTCAGCAGAGACACTTGTCTCAGCAGTTTTTAAAGCACACTCCTATACAGTTTTAAATATATATAAACAGATTCTGCAAATGATGATCACCGCCATTACTTGAATCATGTAGCACTTTTAAGTTCAAAGTACTTTAAACCCATTTAGTTTACTAATATCCTTATTTCATTTTGATTTTTTAGAAATCTGCTAGCATAATCTATGTGCCTCAACTATTACATTTTTTCCTAGTTAACTGTTACTTTCCCTAGGATTCTGGGTGTACATTTGACAATCACGTTTGAACAAAACAATGAGACTTCACAAGTGCATTAAGTGATGAGACGCTTTACGATAAGCAGAAATATAAAAAATATTATGTAGCTGCTTCCATAGAATTCATATTAACTATGATTTGGATGGATTTTTTTTCTTTTTCCTACTAATTTTATTGCTGACAAACTTATTTCAAAACCTATAAGCATGAAATCACGTAATTCTGTTTAATTAGACTTCATATCATCAACATACTGCAGAAGATACTTTATCTGCACTCTCACTTATGTGTACAGAGACACCCAGACATTTTTTACCTGGATACTACGGACATTGGGGAATCTTAATGCCTTGAAATTCTACATAAAATTTTACATGTGCATTCTTCTGGGGAACAGGTGCAAAGTTTTCTTCAGCTTTTCAAAAGGGTCCATTAGCCCCATTACCCATCTACTCCACCCAAAAGGAAGGTCAAGAATCACTCTACTGGGCACTGAGTGCTCCTCCACTCTTACCCCACACTTCTAAAATGAGGCCAGAAGACCCCGAGGAATATACCGTGGTTCACCAGGATATGGAAAGGATGTACACCCCCATGAAGCATCGATTTTGCTCCAAGACCTCCAATTTTGAGGAAAATTAAGAAATTCTTAGAATTCTAAACATAAACCCTATTTTAAAAGACATGCTGACACAACAAAGTAGAATTCAAAACTAGTATATACGTTTTTAAACCAAATTGAAAATATCTTCAGAAATATCCTCACCCAACTAGAAGTCCTTACAACAGCAATCAGACAACAAAAAGGGATAAAAGGTATCCAAATTGGCAAAGAAGAAGTCAAACCGTCTCTCTTCGCAGATGACATGATACTTTATATGGAAAACCCAAAAAGACTCCACCCCCAAATTACTAGAACTTATAGAGCAATTCAGTAGTGTGGTGGGATACAAAATCAATGCCCAGAAATCAGTTGCATTTCTATACACGAACAATGAGACTGAAGAAAGAAATTAGGGAATCCATTCCATTTACAATAGCACCAAAAATCATATGTTATCTCGGAATTAACTTACCCAGAGATGTAAAGGATCTATATTCTAGAAACTACAAATCACTCTTGGAAGACATCGAAGAAGACACAAAAAGATGGAAAAATATTCCATGCTCATGGATCGGAAGAATTAACATAATTAAAATGTCTATGCTACCCAGAGCAATCTACACTTTCAATCCCATCCCAATCAAAATATCAATGACATTTTTCAAAGAGCTGGAACAAATAGCCCTTAAATTTGTGTGGAACCAGAAAAGGCCCGAATCACCAAGGAATTGTTGAAAAGGAAAAACAAAGCTGGGGGCATCACACTGCCAGATTTCAAGCTATACTACAAAGCTGTGACCACAAAGACAGCATGGTACTGGCACAAAAACAGACACATAGACCAATGGAACAGAATAGAGAACCCAGAAATGGACTCTCGGCTCTTGGGGCAACTAATCTTTGATAAAGCAGGAAAAAACATTCAGTGGAAAAAAGACAGTCTCTTCAATAAATGGTGCTGGGAAAATTGGACAGCTACATGCAAACGAATGAAACTTGACCACTCTCTCACACCATACACAAAGATAAACTCCAAATGGATGAAAGACCTCGATGTGAGACAGGAATCCATCAAAATCCTAGAAGAGAGCATAGGGAGCAACCTACACGACATCGGCCACAACAACTTCTTTCATGACACATCTCCAAAGGCAAGAGAAACAAAAGAATAAATGAACTTGTGGGACTTCATCAAGATAAAAAGCTTTTGCACAGCCAAGGAAACAGTCAAAAAAACTAAGAGGCAGCCCATGGAATGGGAGAAGATATTTGCAAATGACACTACAGATAAAAGACTGGTATCCAGGATCTACAAAGAACTTCTCAAACTCAATACACGAGAAACAAATAACCAAATCAAAAAATGGGCAGAAGATATGAACAGACACTTTTCCAATGAAGACACACAAATGGCTAACAGACACATGAAAAAATGTTCAAAATTATTAGCCATCAGGGAAATTCAAATCAAAACCACATTGACAACCACCTTACACCAGTTAGAATGGCAAAAATTGACAAGGCAAGAAACAACAAATGTTGGAGAGGATATGGAGAAAGGGGAACCCTCTTACACTCTTGGTAGGAATGCAAGTTGGTACAGCCACTTTGAAAACAGTGTGGAGGTCCCTCAAAAAGTTAAAAATAGAGCTACCCTATGACCCAGCGATTGCACTATTGGGTATCTACCCCAAAGATACAGACGTAGTGAAGAGAAGGGCCATATGCACCCCAATGTTCATAGCAGCATTGTCCACAATAGCTAAATTGTGGAAGGAGCCGAGACGCCCTTCAACAGATGACTGGATTAAGAAGATGTGGTCCATATATACAACGGAATATTACTCAGCCATCGGAAAGAACGATTACCCAACATTTGCTGCAACATGGACGGGACTGGAGGAGATTATGCTAAGTGAAATAAGTCAAGCAGAGAAAGACAATTATCATATGGTTTCACTCATTTATGGAACATAAGAAATAGCAGGGAGGTTGGTAGGAGAAGGAAGGGAAGAATGAAGGGGGGTAAACAGAAGAGGGAATGAACCATGAGAGACTATGGACTCTGGGAAACAAACTGAAGGCTTCAGAGGGAGAGGGGTGGGGGATTGGGATAGGCCGGTGATGGGTAGTAAGGAGGGCACGTATTGCATGGTGCACTGGGTGTTATACGCAAATAATGAATCATGGAACACTACATCAAAAACTAAGGATATACTGTATGGTGACAAACGTAACATAATAAAAAATTATTATTAAAAAAAAAAAAAGAAATATCCTCACTCATAGACCCTTAGATCATACCCCAAGAGAACAAATTCTCTGTCTCCCCCAGGCTGTCTAGTCCAACTCTATGTTTTACTTCTTTCCTCTTTAGCCCATTATATGTGCTGCCCCTCTCCTACTTGTTAGAGTAACAAATGCTTCGCAACTCTGTCCCGGAGGAAAGTATGTCCTTTTCTTGAGAGAACCCTTCTCCTTACTGTTCACCCTTCTTCTCTTTATGTTGACAGGAGGCAGGAGACAGCAGACACCTCTACACTCAGACTCTATCCCTACTCACTCTTCGCTTTCCATTATGTTCTTTAAGACACCAACATGGAAGTATAATCCCACCTGAACAGTTTCCAAGCCATGGCTCTTTGAGCAAGCCTGTCTTGGCGCCTTTCTTGGGTTGCCAAGCTAGTAAACTTACTCAGTTGAACCGTATTCCAAAAATTCAAGTCAAGTTAGATGTTAGAGATCAACCTACCAGTGTTCGGGTCCCAAAGCCATCACACAGGGGTGGCATCTCCTTATTTAGGCAGATCCTTGTCATCATCCTCATCAAGAGCTGTAACTTTCTCCTATTTTCTGGTGGCAGGAGGAGGCAGCATATCTGAAAAGCTTCAATAGCCATTTTCTCTTTCTGTAACAAACCTATTAAGAAAAAAAAGTTTTAATCTTTCAAAACCAATAGCCTCCTTGACTCTATTATGCTTACATTTTTCAAAATAGATATTTTTATTAAAATTATATAAAACATGTCCACATATTCAACTGTGCTGGGCCAACTGATTATAGATCCACTGAATCAGCACAGAAAATACAAACCATCAACTAGGGATGACAAACATCTAAAACAAATACAGCCATTTCCCTCCCTCACACCCTTGCCAGACATAACCAGATTTTCACAGCCTTCTTTCCCACTGAACTAAAATCAGGTTAAGTCTAACCTACTCCTCAACACTCATAGTTACTAGGACCAAGACAACATGAGCAAGGACACGAATGCACCACTACTGCCGTGAATTCTCCCCCTTGTATTATGTCCGCAGGACGAGCAGGGTCACTATCTGGCATGACTCTTACAGGCTGACTCAGAGGGCTGATAGGCCTACAGTCAAACCACTGCCAGATGGTTGCACTTGTTTCCAAACAACACACGTCAAATAACCCTTCTTCTCTTGTAAGCTGTTTTTTCTGAGTGTACTGATTCAATCATTTTATATGCCATCTCTCCTCACCCAAACTAGAGTATTCCAACAGAATTAGAGTATTCTAATACTGTGCTAAAAATTACAATTTTCTAGTATTGTGCTCTCTTCAATCCCATTTGTCCCCAGACACAACCACATCTAAACCCTCTAATGAGATGAAACTGCTTTCATCAATTTATTTGTTCCACATCAAACCTCTTTCAAGTTCCCACTAATCTCTGTCTTGGAGGCAAAACCATCTTTGGGGTTCTGTAAGTATTTTCTGACCATTTATGATATGCCAGGGACTGTGCCAAGTCCTGAAAATATGAAAATATGCCAGGTACCCTACTCTAAAGAGCTTATGTGCTGTGAGGAGACACCCATTAAAAACAAGAGCAAAATGTGAGAGATGCTGCAAGAGACATCTGCAAGGGGCACATGAGGGGAATTGTAAGTCACTCCTTAGGACGGCAGCATGGGCCGTGAAGGTGAGGGCGTGGCAGAGAAGTGGACCTGGAAAGGTCAACACAGATGAGACCTTGGAAGGCCTTGAATGCTAGACTAAGGAGCTTGGGTTTGATCATGAACTCAGTGGGTGTGCATGGGAGGGAAAAGGAGGCAGGAGGGAGGTTTAATACACCTAGTTCAACTAGGTATTTATTCGAAGGATACAAACATAATGATTCAAAGGGGCACCTGCACCCCGATGTTTATAGCAGCAATGTCCACAACAGACAAACTATGGAAAGAGTGCAGATGTCCATCGACAGATAAATGGATAAAGAAGACGTGATATGTATATACACAATGGAATGTTACTCAGCCATCAAAAGAATGAAATCTTGCCATTTGCAACAACGTGGATAGAATTAGAGGGTAATATGCTAAGCGAAATAAGTCAGTCAAAGAAAGAAAACTAACATATGATGACACTCATATGTGGAATTTAAGAAACAAAACAGAGGATCATAGGGGAAGGGAAGAAAAAATAAGATTAAAACAGAGAGGGAGACAAACCATAAGAGACTCTTAACTATAGGAAACAAACTGAGGGTTGCTGGAGGGCAGGGGGAGTGGTGGGAAGGGGTAGCTGGGTGATGGGTATTAAGGAGGGCACTTGATTGAATGAGCACTGGGTGTTGTATGCAACAGTTCAATCACTAAATTCTACCTATGAAACTAAAAAAAAAAAAAATGCACTCTAAAAAAAAAAAAAAAACCAAAAACCACACCCAGTTCAATCCTAGATGTTCACTGAAAATATTGCTGCTGATTATCATCACTAGACCTTTCAATTCTGCATAAACAAACCTATGGAGAGAAAAAATGGTTATGACCATGTATTCATTCATTCATTTATCCAACGAATATTTAGTAAGCCTTGTCTATATTCCAGGAACTATTTTGGAAGAGGACATACAGTGGGAAATAAAACAAAATCCTTAACTGATCTCATGGAGCATAAATAAAGAGATACATAAATATGTCAGGTAGAAAAAATGCTATGGAGAGAAATAAAGGAAAGGAGCCGGGGAGTGATGGGATGTGGTCAGAAAAACATGCCTGGTTTTTCGGGAAAGGTCTCTCTCAAAGGAGGTGAAATTTGAGCAGAGATCCTAAGGAAATGAGAGTAAGCCAGGGAAAAATCTGAGACGCATCTTCAAGGCAGAGGAAACAGCGATTACGGAGATTGTGACGTGGGAGTACGTCTGGAGTGTGTGAGGAACAGCAGTGAGGCCAGTGTGAAGAGAGACGAGTGTATAAGAGCCTTCAAGTAGGAAATGCCATTACAGGGAAGGCAAGAGCCAGACCACGCAGAACCTTGTAGGCTATTGTTAAGGACTTGGGTCTTATCATGAGTGACCTGAGAAACCAGGGGAGGGTTCTGGGCAGGGGAGTCAGTTAGCCTGAATTACTTCTTACTCTGGCAGCTCTCTAGGGAACAGGTGGCGAGGGCACCACGGAAGGAGGAGGGTGAGGGGCAGGATGATGGTCTGGAAGAAGCAGCAGCACCGGAGCTGGTAAGAACTAATTAATTTCCAGATCTCCTTCTCCACAAGGCTTTCTACGTTTTCCATGAAGCTTTCTAGCACATCAGCCCACAAATCCCTTCTTTATTCCAAATTATAAACACCTTTGGGCAATCGGATTTCCCCTTATCTTGTTGTGTTTCATGTATATATATTGTTTTATGAAAGAGACAGCAAGCCAATTGAAAGCATAATGCATTTCTTTCAGCAAGCCCTTTTTTCTGGTAAAGTATAAGGTGTACAGGTAAACATTCAAACACCTATTTGTCAATAGAATATTACATGGCTATTAAAAGTGGTAAATTTTCAAGTTATGCGACAGGACATATTCCAGGTAAATTTTCAAGTTATGCGACAGGACAGTTAATATTCCAGGACAATATTAGTGAAGAAAATCACAATAATAAACATTATAAAAATAAAGTGGTAAGAAGGAACATTTAAAAAAAATCAAGAGTACATCAGGGTTATAAAGTAATCAACAACTTTTTTAATTTTCCAATTTCTTTATTGGGATACGGTTAATCTAACACATAAAAGTTACATCCATCAAATATTAAAAAAAAAAAGTCTAACTATATTCTAAACTTCCAGTTGATTATATGGAAAAAGTCAAACCAAGGAGTTGGCCGCAATTTCAGGTTTTATGAAAATCAGGTGAGAAGGTGTAGGTAAACCCATCTCCAGAATTTATTGACACAAACCTATGTCCCTAGGGGACCACCCCTGACTCACAAACATCCCAGTAACTCATTGGCCCCCTGTGAAACCAGGGACTCCCCTTTCCTCCCTTCTGCCATTAATCCCAGCAATCCATTCCAATTGTTGATTTCCCACCTCCTGTAAGAGAAGCTATGCTACTGATCCCTTCCTTCCTTAAATCCCTCAGCTCCCAAAACAATGGCCTAGCCTCAGGCAGTGGAGGAAGCACCATCAAGAGCTTGAATGAGGGAAGCAGCCACGGCTAACCCCCCCCACCCCTGCCCTGCTGCACAACACTGGACAAAGTAGAAGGAGGGAGAGTTGCTTAGTCCAAAGCTTGAAGAGTCCCAAGATAAGATGAGAATCCTGACAAACCCCACCCCTGGAGCGTGGAATGCATTTTACCAAAGAAAGAAAAAAAACACTGTAGGGACTGGTTAACAATATGATTAGACTTTAACTACAGCTAAAATACATTATGAATTGAGTATATTCTTCTGAAGTTGACTTCGTGACTTAGCCATCCTTTACAGCATTGCTTCTTGGGGTGGAGTGGGGAGGGAGGGAAGGAGCAGAACATTGTTCCAGGCAAACGCAGTTTTAGAACAAAATCTGTCATTTTGATATCATTTTCAGATAAAAATAGAAAAATTAATTTGTTTCTGCCTCCCAAAATGTATAAAATCTGGTACTCCCAATTCCCCCACCTGCTCTATTTTTTTCTAATTGTACATTATCACCTCCTAATATACTATGGAATTTACTTTTTTGTTATCTACCATGATCTCCCCTCTGCCTTCCTGAAATGTAAGCTCCACGTGGTGGTCAGGGATTCTTGTCAGTTTTATTTATCGATAAACCTCCAACAGCTAAAAGAGCACCTGGTAGATCATAGGAGCTTTATAAACATTTTCTTTGCTGCATGTATGAATGAATGAATGAGTGAACATAGGAATGAAGGAATGACAATGACCTATCCTTTGCTAGGAACGGAGCTAGAATATCTGGCGTTAGTCCCAGTTCCCACTGATTGTATATGCTTGGACAACTCACTTAACCTTCACGAATCCCCATTAACCAGCAGTAAATTGTTGTGGACAGTTGTAAAACCAAATCATTGTACTGTGATGGGGGCCCATGGTCTATCAAGGGAAGCCGAGGTGATTTGAAAGTTCTAAGAGCACTGATGATGGCTGCTGCTACTACTACCATTACTACTGCCGCATTAAAGCATTAAAACTAATATCAGGGTGGAAAATACGATGCGAATCAGATGCAACTCTGGTTAGATTTTCTTCAAAAGTCAGTTAAGGGACGCCTGGGTGGCTTAGTCGGTTAAGCATCTGCCTTCAGCTCAGGTCATGATCCCAGGGTCCTGGGATCGAGTCTTGTGTTGGGCTCCTTGCTCTGCAGGGAGCCTGCTTCTTCCCCTGCTTGTGCTCTCTCTCTCTCCCTCTGTCAAATAAATAAATAAAATCTCAAAAAAAAAAAAAAGCCAGTTAAGAAATTAATTGTGCAGTAGTTTTACAGATGTGAATTTGGCTCTGGGCCTCTATAATGAGAGAATAAGTAAAATTCCACAATGTCCCAACATAGCTGTATTACTGAGTAATGAATCATCTAACAATGCCCTCCTCAAGCCTAACTGCTTCAATGGTTGCATAACGATATTACATAGGCTGGAAAAAAATATAAACATATGTAAACATCATCCGCACATACAATTTCTCCATGCATAATTCAGAAAGACTCCCACAATTATGACTCTTTGAGGCACTAGAAAAAAATCTCACATCCACATTATTATTAGGTACAAAGAACAATGTCTGATAATATTAGAAGTTCTTGTAACAACTTTTATTAACATTTTCTTGACTTTTTAGAGGAAAGAATGTGGATGCCTTTGTTGCCATTAATGAGAAAGCAATCTATCACAACATTTGACAGCCATTTGATAGCTGGCTCCTTGTTTATCTAGAGATTATAAAAGTCTTTGCTAGAATTGCCTATTAATGTATAATGTAAAACGCTACTGTTTTAAAACCTAGGTGAAAGTTGTTCTTCAGGCAAAAGGCTTACATTTTAACAGCATTTTGTCTGATATAACTGATATAGCAACTATGTGGGTGAACACAAGATTTCAAGGATGAACTACAACAGCTGACCTGCTTTCATTTCTTACTCCAGTCAAATAATTCAAATAGATACAAAGTTCATTTAAATAGGTAAAAAGTTCTTACTCCAATGAAATAATTTAAATAGATAAAAAAAATAAAAGGAGTTATCCAATATCCATAAAACGCAAGAATTAGGTGTAGGGACTCACCTGACCATGAAAGCAAGATTTGTTACAAAGCTGTAGTTTGATGCTACCTTAAGAATACACAAAAGACCAACAGGACAAAGCTGAAAGTCCAGAAAGGGGCCTACGTATGCAAGGGAACCTAATATATCACAGAAATGTCATCACAAATCAGTGAAGAAAGAATGGTCTGTTCCAAAGTGGTGTTTGGAATAATCTGATAACTGTATGGCAGGAAAAAGATTTAAACGACAGTGTCTACCTTATTAAAAATACAGGAAATTCTGACTCCAACCAACATGGAATAGCAAGGACCAGACTAACTCCCCCTCCACAAACAACTAGAAAACTTTTTCTATACATGGGGCAATAAGACAGGACCACAATCCCTGAGAAAAGGAAACAAAACAAATAAGTTCTACAATTTCCCCACGTTCTGCCTACCGGTACATTCCAAACATGGATCAGAGATGAGATCTCAAGCAGAGGGAAGAGACAGACCAGAGTTCATGGAGGTTGGGTCAGCTGGACCTTGTAAAGCAGAGTTCCATCTGCGGGGAGCTAAACAGGAAAAGGGTTCCATAAAGCTGCAGAGAAATCCCCTGAGACTCTGATGAAAACTGAAATGCACATACATGATTAAGGCGAAACTCTATGAAGTCATACAAAAAACAACCCATGAGCTTTAAGCTGAATGGTTCCCAGAGTTCACATAATAGACAATCCTGCTGATCACAGAAGGCATTGCATAGAAAGCCCAGCAGGGTTATGCTTCAATAGTAGGACCAAAATCCCATTCATTAAAGGTTAGTCTAGTAGGGCCCTAAAAACAGCTTTAAAAATAAGATGCAAATGAATCAAATTCAGTTAAATTAACTGCCTAACAGAACAAAGCTCACCGTCTTCAAAGGAAGACAACAAAGTTCAGACACTCAACAATGAAAAAGATTTTGTTCAATCAAAATTACTAGACAAGCCAAGAAGCAGAAAAGTGTGACCCATCAGGAGAAAAAGAATCAGTAGAAAATCATAAAAATAGCCCAGGAAATAACTGAGATGAAGGATTTAGAGAGAAGTATGTTACAAAAGGTATTCTATATGCTCATATTTTTAAAAATATATAAATACAAGAAGGAGAGAAATGGAAGATATAAAAGAGAACCAAATGGAACTTCTAGAGATGAAAGATGTTAATCCTCAAAAGAAACACTCACTAGATAAGACCCACAGCAGATGAACACTTCAAAAGAGAAAAAAGAAAACTTAAATAGACAGTAAAATGAACTAGCCAAAACAGAAGCAAAGAAGACAAAATAAAAAGTAGGGGAAAGAAATGAAGAGCTGCAGCAACCTGAGGGAAAGTATCAAGTGACCTAAAATACGTGTCATTAGAAAAGTGGAAGGAGTCACAGAAAAAATAATTGAAGAAATAATGGCTAAAAACTTCCCAAATTTGGTGAAATCTATAAATCAACAGAGGAAAGAAATTCACTGAATCAAAGGGCGATAAACACAAAAACCTCTCAGAAGCATATTATAATTAAATTCCTAAAAATCAGAGATAAAGAAATTCTCAAAAGCACTCAGAGGAAAAAAGATACATTACAAAGACAGGAACAAAAGTAAGTAATGACCACAGACTTTTCATCAGAAACTATTCAAGCCAGAAGACATCTTCAAAGTGCTAAAAGAAGAAAACCATTAACTTAGAATTCTATATCCATTGAAAATACTTTTCAGAACTAAGTCTGAACAAAGACTTTTCAGAATTCCCTCTCCCCCAAAAAGCTGAGAGAATCTGCTGCCAAGAGACTTATGCCACAGGATAAATGTCAAAGGACATTTTTCAAGCAGAATGAAAGTGATACCAGATGGAAACCTGGATCTGCATAAAGGAATGAAGATTACCAGAAAAGATTAATATATGAATAAATAAAACTTGTTTTTATTCCTTAATTTCTTTAAAAGAAAATCACCTGTGGCTAAAGAAAAAATAACATACAGTATGGTTTATAACAGATGCTATAAAATACATGTCAGACAAAAACGTATGACAGCAATATCACAAAGGGCAAGGGAGAGAACATAGAAAGATATTACGGTAAGGTGGTAACATTATATGTGAAGTAATATAGTATTTAAATGTAGGCAAAGCTTTCTTGAGACAAAAAAGCATGAACCATAAAAGAAAATGATAAAAGGGACTTCATCAAAACAAAAAGCTTCTGCTTTTTCAAAGACATTGTTAAGAAAAGGAAAAAGAAAACCACAATCTGGGAGAAAATATTTATAATACATAATCTAACAAAGGACTTACATGCTGAAAATACAAGTAACTCTTACAACTCAATAATAAGAGAATAAACAAGCCAATAAAAACCAGAATATTTCAACTGACACTTCACAAAAAAAGATATAGAACAGCCATTGGGCAAATGAAAAGATGCTTAACATTACTAGCCATCAGAAAAATGCAGCTAAAAACTACAAAAATATACCACCACATACCCACTAGGTGAGCTAAAACAAAGTACTGACAGTGTCAAATGTTAACAAGGATGTAGAGCTACTGAAACTCCCATGCACCACTGGTGGGAATGTAAAATGACACAACTAGTTTGGAAAACAGCTTGTTTTCATAATGAAAGTCAACATACATTTATCACATGACTCAACAATTTCACTCCTAGCTATTTACACAAAAGAAGTTAAGATATATGTTCCTAGAGCCTTATCCAAGACTGGATACAATCCACATGTTCCTCAACAAGTGAATAGATAACTGGTTTGTCTTAAACCCACGCAATAGAATACTCAGCAAAACAATGTAACAGCTACCTGTACCGGCAACATGAATGAAATCTCAAAAGTACTGTGTTGAGCAAAAGCCAGATAGAAAGTACATACTGTATAATTCCACTTGTATGAAACTCTTAAACAGAAAACCTAATCTATAGGATAGAAAGCTTCTATTTCTAGTTGTCTGGTGCCAGTGATGGGTTTGGGTACTGAATAAAAGAGAGCAAAAGAGAACCTTCAGGAGTGAAAAAAAAAAAAAAAAAGAAAAAAAAAGAAACTTCGGGAGTAATGGAAATGGTCTGTTATATTAATTGTAATGTTAATTACACTAATAAATACTCATCAAAACTCACTGAACTGTACTTAAAATGGGTGCATACTGGGGCACCTGGGTGGCTCAGTTGGTTAAGCATCTGACTCTTGGTTTCGGCTCAGGTCGTGATCTCAGGGTCATGAGAAGGAGCCCAGTGTCGATTCCACACTGAGCACAGAGCCTGCTTGAGATTCTCTCTCTCCCTCTGCCCCTTCCCCCAGCCCCTGCCCTCCCTGGCTCATGGGTACGCATGTGCACACATGCTCTGTCTCCAAAGAAAAATTGGTTGCGTCTTAATTTTATGTATGTTAATTATATCTTAATATAGTCAATTTTAAAATAAATTAAATGAATCAAGAGAAATTAGAGACCTAAACATGAGAAAAGCAAAACTTAAAAATCTTAGAATTACAGAATCTCTCTGCGAAAGAAAGATTTCTTAAAGACACACAAGTAAATTAATCTGACCAAAATAAAACATAAAATTTTTTACCTTTTGATTAAAACCAAAAAAGAAGCCACACACTAGGAAATAATATTTGTAAGATACAAGGTATAAAGAATAAGTATCTAAAATATATTTTTAGAATGACTAAAAAAAAAAAAGAAAAATCAAAAGAAAAAAATAAAGGACAGAAAAAATATTTCACCCAAGAAGAAATCCATATGACCAATAAACAGCAACAAGATTATTTTTTACACACATCAGACTGCAAAATTTAAAAATTTACACACCCAGACTGCGCCTGGGTGGCGCAGTCATTAAGTGTCTGCCTTCAGCTCAGGGCGTGATCCCGGCGTTCTGGGATGGAGCCCCACATCAGGCTCCTCCGCTAGAAGCCTGCTTCTTCCTCTCCCACTCCCCCCTGCTTGTGTTCCCTCTCTCGCTGGCTGTCTCTGTCAAATGAATAAATAAAATCTTAAAAAAAAAAAAAGGCCCAGTGGTGTTCTGACCTTGTGACATGGAGCAACAGGGCCAGTTCAGAGTCTTAAGCCATGTATGGGGGTTTTGGGGGGTTGCTGGAGCTGTTGATGCTGCTACCATGTTTGATCATGTGCAATGTCAGACTTGGATAACATAAACACGGATTTCTAACAGACACGTCACAGCATTGATGACCAGTCACAGTGGTCCTCTGATGATGGAGGAAGTGGAGGACCCTACAGCAAATAGGATGCTGGCTAGGATTACTCACAGCAAGGCCGATTTGTCCCTTCAGACATGATGCAGCCACAAGAGCCATACACTGGGCTGATTTTCAGCCAACTCAGGTGTACACTCCAACACAGGGGCCATTCTACGGAAACAACTTTGAGGATGAGCCACCTTTATGAGAAGAATTAGGTATCAATTTTGACCACATCTGGCAAAAACCACGAACAGTGTTACATCCATTAGAAGTAACAGATGGCAGCATCATGCATGAGACTGATGTGGCTGGACCAATGGTTTTTTGCCTTGCCTTTGGAGCCACATTGTTACCGGCTAGCAAAATCCAGTTTGGCTATGTATATGGGATCAGTGCAAGTGGATGTCTAGGAATGTTTTGTTTATTAACTTAATGAGTATGACAGGTGTTTCATTCAGTTATGTGGCAAGATATTGTCTTCTTCCCATAATCCTACTTTCCAGCTTTATGGTGATATTTTCTTTGTAAGGAATGGTAGGAATCATTATCACTGCTGGAATTATTGAATGGTGTAGTTTTTCTGCATCCAAAATTTTTATTTCTGCATTAGCCATGGAAGGATGGCAATTTCTAGTAGCATATCCTTGTACTTTGTTATACAGTCTTCGCCCTGATTTCCATTTTTTGAACTGAATTTATCTAGCATGTGGACATCATTAGGCCAAAAGGGACTTTGAACTCTGAAATTGGACCAGGAAACTGCTACAGTACAACTCTCACGAGGATCTAAAATTTGGCTATCAGAGCAATGGAAATAAACATGTATCTTTTGTTCATTTTTATAGAACTTTTGAATACTATGTTGGATTTACCTGCAGTATGACTAGCTCTAGGTGTCTGTGCTTTACAAATAAGAAGTGCTATTTCTTTCCTGTTCCTGCAGCCCTTGAAAAACAAGTTCTTTCCTTGCAAATTATATTAAGATGTTTTTGATAGATTTTTATCAACTATGGGAAACTAACCACAGAGCTGATAATCTTTCTTAAAAACAAAGCAGTCAGGAGTGCCTAGTGGCACAGTAAGTTAAGCATCCGGCTCCTGGTGTTGGCTCAGGTCCTGATCTCTGGGTTGTAGGATCAATCCCCATGTCTGGCTCTGCACTCAGCAAAGAGTCTGCTTGGGATTCTCTCTCCCTCTCCCTCTCCCTCTCCCTCTGCACCTCCCACTCATGTTCTCACTCTCTCAGTCTCTTTGTAAAATAAAAAATAAATCTTAAAAACAAACAAACAAACAAACAAACCAGCAACCTAGTCACAGCTAAGAAGACATAAGACTTATTGTCAAAATAGTTTTCCAAGGGATTAGGAAAGAAAAATTGCTTGTATTCTCAAGTTGATGCACTTGAAGCAAAAAAGTGTAGTTTTATGAGTTTACACTTCAAAAATTTGACATTCCTTTAAATTATCTCATGGAAATTTTGCTAAAATTCAATGATACAAGAAGTTCACAATGTACTTACTATAGACAGGAAATGTGAACACCTGCTGAGATTAGCATGAACTATACCATAGTGGCCTAGACTGGCGCAATAATGTTTACAGTTGGATTTCCAGGTTTCCTAGGAAAAAGAAAATCACTAACCTTTTTTGAGAAAAATATTTAAAATGTCATAATTTCAGTACTGCAGTTATCAATGTAAAGTGCATTTGATGCTTAGTAATAAAAAATTTTCCCAATTAAAAAAAATTTAAAAGCCGATGAAACCAAGTATTGGTAAAAAAAAAAAAATGGTCAAACAGAAATATACTTCAAATGCATGTATAAATTGTTGCAACAACTCTGGAAAGCAATTTGCCTGAACTAGTAAAGATGTAAATACCAAAAAGCCTAGCAGTTCAGCTTCTAGATATAGAGAAAGACATGGATGTCTTGCAACATTACAGAAAATATATGTTAAGTTAGGGTGGTGCACACACGGTTGTCTGTTACATTACTCTCCACGCTGACGATTTAACCACTTCTCCTCCCAAATAGTACTGTTGGTGAAAGTTCAGAAATCAAAAGGCAGGGATACTCATGTAGTGCTGTTAGAGAATTCTATCTGCAAACAATACTTCCAATAACAGTGAACACAACAAGCACTAAATCTTGGCTTCTATATATGGGTCTCCACTCAAAGGAACCAAGAATCCTTGAAAAAATGCCTGATTCCAGGGCTGGAGAAAGAAAGAACAAGAACAGCTTTTCCTGACAGAAAGTAAGAAAGTGCTCCAAGAATGATGGGGATGTGGTTAAATAGAGAAATACATGAGCTAGTTTTTAGGGGTCTCCACCGGGATTCCAATTATGTGTATGTTAGACTACCTGATATTGTCCTATATGTCACTGGAGCTGTGTTTGATGCACGTTATTGTGTTTTTTTCTGGACTTTGTTCTGTCTGTGCTTTCTTTAGGCTAGCTGTTATTGCTGCATATTCAAGTTCACTGATCTTTTCTTCTGCAGTGTCTAATCTGTTCCTAATCCCATTCAGTGAAATTTCCATTTGCGATACTGCACTTTTTTAACTCCTGGAGTCCAATTTGGTTCTTTTTCTTCTTCGTCTTCTTTTTTTAAATGAGATTGTCGTTTTTGAAGTGTACAATTCAGCAATTTTTAGTATAGTCATTAAGTTATGCCCATCACCACTATCTAATTCCAGAATATTTCTGTCACTCCAAAAAGAAATCCCCATACCAAATAGCAGTCACTCCCCATTCTCTACATTCTTCAGCCCCTGGAAAACACTAATCACTGTCATAGGCTTTCTGAACATTTCATATAAATGGAATATACAAAACATTTTGTGTCTGGCTTCTTTCACTTAGAATAATGTTTTCAAGGTTCAACCATGTTATAGCATGTAACAGTACTTCATTCCTTTTGATAGTTGCAAAACATTCCATTGTGTGGATATACTACCTTTTTTCCATTCATCATTTGATAGACATTTCTGTTATTTCCACTTTTTGGTTATTATGAATAATGTTGCTATGAACATTTAGTTGCTCGGTGATATATGTTGTCAACTGTTTGGTATATACCTAAGAGTGGACATACTAACTCACATGCCAAATGAAGTTTTAACTTTTTTAAAAAAATGCCAAACTACTTAATAAAATGTCTGTGCCAAAGTAGTTAAGGCTTGCCCCAGTAATACAGTTGGGATTCACATCTATGTGCCCTTCCTCCTTTACATACATAAATTATCAACACATAATTACCAAACCCCTTTCAATAAACTCTTCTTGATTTTAATTTAGTATTAAAATTAAATGGTCAGCAACTATTAATTGCTAATTAAAACATTACACCCTTGAATTAATATCATATTCTATATCCTTTATTAACACTCACAGACGTATTTTTCTTAGTTACTATATAAGTCCTAAATCAAAACCAGTTTTAATTTTCGATTATGTTTACAAAGTTTATCTGGCAGCCACCTAGCATCATTGTGCTATATCATAAGTAATATACTGGCAAAATCTCCGGAACCTGGGGGAAAAGCCTTAAAGTCCTAGTAGCTGTTAAGTAAACGTGTATTTTAAAAAGACATTGAACCTAGGGAATAAAGTAGACATAAACTAATAGCATTTCTCAATCACATCAAAGTTATAACCTGTACTCACAAAAATATTAGTTGGTAGAAAATTAAGAAACTGGCAGGGGAATACTTTATAAATTACTTTTTTAAATATTTTTAAATGTTTAAAGAGACAATAGCATAAAAAGTCATAATCCTAGAATTCCGTTAGTATTAGAAACATAGACACTATAGACAAGGGGAAGAATCTGGTCCCAAAGACATTTAACTCTGCCCCTGTTTATCATATCATTGTACATGTCAAATAAAAATAGAACAATAGATTACAAATAAAATAAAATCTTTGTTTGTAGGATGTAGTGATTTGCAGCACTTCCATACCATTAATCTTGATGGCAGCCAAGAGTTCTACTACCTGTAAAAGCTTATGAATTTCACAAAATACTTTAGAACTTGAGTAAAAGACCTTCCACTACAGAAAAGAATTTTAGAAGATGGGTAATGGTTTTGGAGTTTATTTTTCCATCATTAAAAATTAGAGTTAAAAAAAACTAGAATAGCAGCTAACACTTATAAAATAAAACTAATTTCTATGATGAAGGAAATAGTTAACCTTAAGCATTTTATTATGTACTGAACAGTGTTCCAAACCCCAAATATTGTCTCATTTAATTCTTCTAACAACTCTGGAAGGAAGATAACTATCGTTTTTCCCATTTATAGAAAAAGAAAGTGAGGCTTACAGAGATGAGGTCACTTGCCCCAGTCACACAGCTACTTAGTGGCTGAGTATGATGTGAGCGCGCACACACTAGGGGCATGCACATCGAAATACTGTGCTGTATTATTTCCTTTGCCCATGGGCCAATTATTTCCTAAGGATAAATTCCTACAAGAAGAAAAGTTGGCTCAAAGGATATGCACAAATATTGCACATGAAGACAGTGGAATAAAATACCACTCTGCATTGTTCAGCTGGGGGCAAGGATTACACCGTAAAAACAATTGAGAATTTCTCAACATAATAAAATCTGAAACTAGCTCTTTTATACCAAAGAGGGCCCATAAAACCATTAAGAGTTCAAAATGAAAGTCAGGTGATAACCACTCCCTACTTGTCTCTCATGAAGTAAAAATACAATGTAGTGTATCCCTGAAGAAACTTCCAAACCACTTTAAAATGTTAATGCCACCACACAAAGGAATGAAAAACTGGATGTAACTCTAAAAAATATGGTCCACAGGTAAAAAGTTTTTTTTTTTAAATCTAAGTGTAAAGGACAAATCACGTGGACTATAAGCATCTTTCACAATGAACTATGATTATTAGTAATATTTGAGCAATATTACACTTTCTGAGAGATCTTCTCATTCATTAAATCCTCATAATCTCCATACTAGGTAGTTAGAGATGAAATTTAGAGCAGGGTTTTTTCAAAAATTTTTTACTACAACTAAAATTTAAAAACATGTTACATCACAATATATGTACAAATACACAGGTATTTAAAACAAAAAAAATGTATAAAAATACCTACTCTTACTATATACAATGATACCATGTACTGTGATATTTGTACATTATTCTTTTTCTTTGTTTAATGCTGTCCTACTGCATAGAATTCATATCCAACACACAATTTCTGAAACAGTGGCTTACGAACTACTGAGTGTGAACCGAGGCTCTTATATAGAACAAACATCCAGGAATACACAGCCAGAGCCAGACAGAAATTCTGGTCTGAGAGCGGGAGACAGATCCAGGATGAAGGTAAGAAGTGAAAATCCTGAGCACATGGGTGATCCATGAGGTGGTATGAATATGATCAAAGGGAAGATGTATGGGGAAAAGGCTGAGGTTTGATGTGCTTTTAATACTTCAGTCCTTGGCATCCAGTCCCAAGCATGTTATTTTTCAATCTGTTCAAATGTCAAAGCAGGACTCACTTCTAGATGTGCTTTTGAATCTTGGAGTGCTATGTAATGCTTTCCTCAGTTCAAACACATGTAGGAATACTTAGATCCTCAAAAATAGTTTAATCTGGCTTCTCTGTTTCTGTTTTCTAACTTCTTTCTCATTGCTGACCATTACCTAATCTTTTTATTCTTTCCGTAAAAGCTTACTGACAAAAGCATGTTACAGAACTCGGGAAAAATGACTGCAAGACAACTTAGCTTTAAATTACACATGACGACATAGAAGGCCTCTTTGGGTGCCTGGGTGGCTCAATTGGTTAAGCGTCTGCCTTCAGGGTTATGATCCCAGGGTGTTGGGATCGAGATCTACATCGGGCTCCCTGCTCAGCGGGGAGCCTGCTTCTCCCTCTCTCTCTCTGTCAAATGAATAAATAAAATCTTTAAAAATAATAATAAATTACACATGACAGTCTACTGTTGAACTCAAACACATCTTCAACAAGTACCTTCGGAGTCCTCAAGATCAAACTATTACTGATTTTAAAGAGTTTCATGCGGTGTTTTAGATTCGTGGGGAGTGTTTTAGGTTTTAAGAACTTCTGAAGGACATTAGCATTCTCTCCTCATTTTATAGCCAAAGAGTTTCAGTGTGGTCACTATTTTATTCTTTGGATTAATTTCATTTTGCTCAAAAAAGCTAATAGAATAACCTCTCGTCTTTCGTCATTCTTATAATCTCAACATCACCATAAAAATACTGAGTCTTCCTTTTCGAGAAAATGACAAGGATGTTCTGTAGCCCCAGAGGTACCTTATTTCTTGCATTTCAGAATGATACACTAGTGCTTATCCCAATTACAGATTATAAAGATCCACAAGTAGTTTTGCATTAAAAAAAAAATCTTGCTGTCATTTGAGAGAAAACATGGCCAGATAGCAACACATGGTTTCCCCATCTTAATTTATACATTGTTCCAATTTTTATATTTTTTGAAACAAAAGAATGAAACTTAGTGGGAAAATAAGTGTAACCCATTGCTTTAAGTTTCATGTTTTGATATCTAGAAGCATGACAGGCATTACTGCCATTTATCAATGAGAAAACCAGGGCCTAGAAAGGCAGAGTGACTCATCGAAGTAGCAACACTTAGGTTAACAAACCAAGTTACTGGAGTTTGGTGATGTTTCCGTTGGTGAAATAAGAATAAAATAATGAAAACATAATACACAATCCACCAAATAACTTACATAATTCACCTGTGAGACTTTTATCCATCAGGGAAACACTTCGTTATTTAGCTGGTTTGATGGAGGATAATGAATAAATAATCAAATACTCAAAGAAACCCAACTGCTCCTTATGATAAAAATAAATACAATTAAAATAATATTCTCTATTACTAGATATTAGGTGACACCTCAGTCATGAAGACGACATGACAGGTTCAGACCCTTTGTGGGACCCTTATGTTTGTCACTGTCCTTCCCATTCTCTGATGGTTACATCAGCTTTCCACTCTCAAATTATCCCAAATAAATTTTTATTCCTGCGAAGTAGACCTGAAGTGTCCACTAACATATGCAATGTTATCAATAAGCTATCCCTTGTGGGAGATTCAAATAAGAAGTGAAATATGAAGACTTCTAAGAGGGCCCAGATGTCCCTGAAAGGCCAGTGAGACCATGTCTGTTCAGCCAGAGAATAAGAGACTCAAGAAGGTTCATTGGTAGTTTTCAAACAACCAAAGGAATAATTAAAAAAAAAAAAAAAAAGTTAGTTTCATTTTCACTGAGAAGAGACATAAAAAGGAAAAGGTTTATACTCAGGCAAAAGAATTGAGACTACAGAGCAGTTGGCAAGGACTCCCTGCCTAAAGAAAGACGTAGCAAGAGGGACTATTTCTCCAGAGGCTTTGAAGGAAAAGGCAAACAAGTTGCCTTTGTGAATTGCTTTAAATTAGGCACAGATTCACCCACGTACAAGATGATGCCCTTTCCTACACAAAGCGCCCCAAACTGCTGTAGCATTTTTATGACTTCTCTTGCTTTTATGCTGAGAAAGTCTTTCACACACCCAACATCAGATAAATATCAACTGTATTAGATTTGCATTTTTTACATTTAATTCTCTTAACTCAGCTGGAATTTATCCTGATTAATGGTATGAGAAAGGTCTGCATTTTTTCCCAAAAGTTTTTTCAGTTTTCCTAGTGATTACTAGTATATTTATAAATAGCTTAGATATTTTGTTATAGCAAGGAATATCTAGGCATTTCCCTAAATTTCCATCATTAAGGAGTACCTAACCCCACTTTACTCCGACAATCTTGATATAACAATAATCATTTAATTTGGTGGTGCTTCAACATCCTTACCTTGGCCCGTCTACATCTTCAAGAGCTCCAGCCATAAGCCCTGGGCTCTGAGAGCACCACCAGCAAGAACTTTGCACTAACATGGGCAAGAGCCCTCTGTCTGGTCAAGCACACCAACTAGGCACTCTCTGAAAAAAAGAATTGTTTTACCTTAAGAATTACCATGGGATGAGGACCCCGAGATAACCTGAAGAACATAAAAGCAAGAGGTAATAAGGCAAAGATGACACGAAGCTCCAGAAGATCTCTAAGAAGTCATCAGACAGAAGAACCAAAGAATGGAAAGTCTACCCTTATAGATGTTTCCAGGTTAAAAAAACCTAGAAGATCTCAACTATTTAGCTGGAGAATCCAGTGTCCAATCAACCTAGTGAATTTCAGTGGCATTTTCTAAACTTCACATTTAGGAAGCAGGGAGTAGCAAAGAGCTACTCAGTTTTCCAGCCTCCTCGCCAATAAACCAGGAGCCAAAGCTCAGCCGCCTGCAGGAGCAGACAAAAAGGAATAAATGAGCAGAGCGAGTCACATGAACTGGGCTTGAGAGTCTGAGAAGCAGTGGGAAGCATCGGAGAGATTCCACGTCCCTGGAACACTTGCTCCTTCTAGTGGTGGCTCTAGCTACACAGACAGCAATCCGTGCCCAGGAGAATTCAAGCCCCAAACTGCCAGATATGCCAGTTTTTCTCTTCACAGAGTCACAAATTCTTATGTACACTTCCTGTTTCCTCAAGTTTGGCAAGTAAGTTTTCTTTTGAAAACACAAAGGTCAAACCAGATGTATCTATCAGCCCAGAGATCACTAGTGTGGGAACCCAGATTATAACGTTATACAACCCACAAGTCACCCAACTGTCCAAACAGCACCCCCTGCCCTTCTGCACTTCCTTTGTGTCTCCCTTTCTCCTCGATATGACAAATAATGACAAGCTACAGAGCTCCTGGGGTTCTAGGGTACATGTGGAGTGAGTGAAGAATGCTAGACCACCTCATTCACCCCATTTAAGAGTCAGCCAAATTCTGGTCTTCATAAGAAACTGTCATTTTGGAAATGAAGATGAATTACTCTACACAGTCATGTTGTTAGGTCAGACTGCTGACCCAAATTAAATCATTTTTTCTACCGTAAGTAAAGAATAAGTCCAAGAACTTTTTTTTTCTTTAAGAAGTCTTAGATGTTTTGCTTCACTCTCAGTGACTGACAGCTCTCTAGGTCACAGGTTTTGCATCAAGCTAGTTTATTTCATTCTGGAAGTAAAAAATTCATTAAACTGAAAATCATTTCCAATGAAAATGCTGTAGAATTTTTAGCTTCTACACAAACTAGACTTGTTACCTATGTTATTACTTACTTATCCAGTGGTATCCTACTGCAATCCAAGTAAGTCAAAAGGTTTGAATAACTGAGTCAACCCCTCTAAGATTCAACCTATGTATCAGGCTTATACATATCTATCTATATATTACCTTTTACCACAGACTTTAACAGGATCGCTGTGCTAGATGATTTTTATTAATCGTATAATGATCAAATTATAATAATCTAGAAGAGAAATAGAAAGTTTCTATTCCTTCTTTTACTACACAGGATCTAAAACTAAATGGTTTTCAAAGGAGAGTGTCTTAAATATGTTCGCTTAAGAAGGACTGGATCAGGGAAGGTTAATAAATTTTGACTATCCGCACACATTAGTCTATCCTTGTGCATAACTGCCATAAATTCTCCATTCCATCCATCTTTCTCCACCCTAAACCCTGTATCAGTAATATTTTAGAGGGTGGCTGATTCTGACATCAATTTAGAAATAATCAGCTTTGACTCCTAGCTGAGATCAAAATGGACAATTGTAGTAGAAGAGACCAGTGATGGCATAAACATAGCTGATCCAGATAGGAATTTGTTTTCTAAAAAAAAGTTCCAAGTATTTGTGTTTCCAAACCAGATCATTTTTACCATAGAACATTATGAAAATGAAAAATGAAAAGAAAATCTAAGAAGTAATTTTTAATCCGGTCTTTAGGGGCACCTGGGCAGCTCGGTTGGGTACACGTCCAACCCTTGATTTCAGCTCAGGTCATGATCTCAGGGTTGTGCAATCAAACCCTGAGCTCAGCGCAGAGTCTGCTTAAGACTCTCTCTCAGGAGTCGAGATGCCCTTCAACAGATGACTGGATTAAGAAGTTGTGGTCCATATATACAATGGAATATTACTCAGCTATCAGAAAAAAACGAATTCTCAACATTTGCTGCAACATGGACGGCACTGGAGGAGATAATGCTAAGTGAAATAAGTCAAGCAGAGAAAGACAACTATCATATGATTTCTCTCATCTATGGAACATAAGAACTAGGATGATCGGTAGGGGAAGAAAGGGATAAAGAAAGGGGGGGTAATCAGAAGGGGGAATGAAACATGAGAGACTATGGACTATGAGAAACAAACTGAGGGCCTCAGAGGGGAGGGGGGTGGGGGAATGGGATAGGTCGGTGATGGGTAGTAAGGAGGGCACGAATTGCATGGTGCACTGGGTGTTATACGCAACTAATGAATCATCGAGCTTTACATCGGAAACCGGGGATGTACTGTATGGTGACTAACATAATATAATAAAAAATCATTAAAAAAAAAAAAAAGACTCTCTCTCTTCCCCCACAATTTCCTCTGCCCCTCCCCCTACTCGCACTCTCTCTTGCTCTGTCTCTAAAATAAATAAATAAATTTTTAAAAAAATCTTTAGAATTTTTATTTTACCAGTGGCACAATGGCAGAAAGTGGCTAAAATGAGAATCAGCTCAATGAGTCCATATGCACAGTAAACAGCAGCAAGTATTCATCATTAGGTATGATGTTCAAAAGGACAGAAGCCCTCAATCCTCTTTGTTGAACACAAAATACCAAGATGACCCAGTGGTCTCAAATCCCAGCAACAGGCCTAATCCTTTCATCTATTCCCAATACTAATCTCTCTAAAAACACACTCATTCTTATGCACATGATTTACAATTGTTGTACTTTGCTTATTATCAGAAAACCTACCAAATCTTAAAATTTAAAGTACATGAGACATTCAAATATTGCTGATACTTTATTTTGTGAAGATACTATGGTGGTATCCATACTTTTCAAGAAGAAAGTAAGATGGTAAGAGGAGAAAGGGAAGAGAAGGGAAGGGAAAGATGGGTAAACTCCACAGTATTCATGAACAAGAGTATCCAAGTTCCCACAAATTTACATAACAGAGCATGATTCAGACACGGTGATTCGGTCATTAAAGCAAACTCTTTGACAGTAAAACAATACTATTAATTGAACAATCACAACAACAACAGGAAAATCTGATATCCAAGAAGAAAGAAACAATATAAAAAAGACCTACAGCAATAACGCGGATTGTTTTTCCTTTCAAGCCTGTTTTTTTGACGCTGTAAATTCTGAAGAATAGGAACAAGTTTCAGAGGATGATAAAGTTAAAGTTATATTTATTTGTCATGTCACAAATAACAAACAGTCCTACAAAAACCTGTTCCTTCTATGAAAAGAAATTAGATTTCTAAATGAAAATACATCTCTCATACTTGACTCTTCATAAAGGCATATCCAGAGTAGTAGATTTACTCTGAACAGTAAATGTCAAATTTACATTCTTCTCTACCACAGAAGTTGTACTTTTTTGTACAAAAATGACACACAGTATATTATTCTTTCTTAAGAAGTAAAAACTATTGGCCCTTGCTTTGCATTTCCTAACAGAGCTTAACCGTTTTCTTTTCCTCCTTCATAGAGCAGGACTGCAATCAGGCAAGCACCTCATTAGTTTTTATTTCAAAAATGCTATCGAGGAGGACCTGGGTGGCTCAGTCGGTTAAGCGTCTACCTTCAGCTCAGGTCATGATCCCAGGGTCCTGGGATCGAGTCCCGTGTCTTTCCGTCTGTTGTCATCGGGCTCCCACCTCAGCAAGGAGCCTGCTTCTCCCTCTGTCCCTCTCCCCACTCATGCTTGCCTCTCTCTCTTGTGCTTTCTGTCTCTCTCTCTCAAATAAATAATAAAAATCTTTTTTTTTAAAGATTTTATTTATTTATTTGACAGAGAGAGAGTGAGCACAAGTAGGGGTAGCAGCAAGCAGAGGAAAAGGGAGAAGCAGGCTCCCATCCCAGGACCCTGGGATCATGACCTGAGCCGAAGGCAGATGCTCAACCCACTGAGCCAACCGGGTGCCCCAATAATTAAAATCTTTAAAACAAAAACAAAAATGCTATGGAGGTTTGACTAATGGAAGTCTCAAGACAGCAGAAAATGAAATGATTCAAAGTCAATAATACAGACACATGTTCATTATATTTCAACTTACCTAATACACTGACAAAGGCATCAAAAAGATGAAATGTAAGTAGAGGCTCTTTCAAGTGACCATAGTAATCTGCTATGGTTTTAAAGACATCTTTTTCAAATCCTAAATACATAGGCTGCTTCAAATCTGAACAATTAGGCCCTGTTAAAAGAGAGAGAGAGAGAGAAAGAAAGAAACATTAATGGGACGATCACTTCTAAGGATTCTCTATGCATATGTATGGTGTGTATCAAGATATCAAGATCAGAAAAGTTTTCATGGGGAAAATTGACATTATACAAATTGATATTATACATTTCCTTACACGAATATTCTTTATGTCTAAATCAAAATCTATTATAAAACAATGAGGAAAATCACTGGCTCACTTGCATTTTAAAAGTAATCCACTCTTTCTTTTACATCCTTCTGAAAGGCATTTTTGTTAAATATAGATGATGATTATTTTCTGTGAAATAGTCAATGTTTTCCTAGTCTTGACAGTTGACCAAGATGATAATTAGCTCACATATGTAATAGACAAGTTATAAAGCAATTTGCAAAGCTTTTCATTATTTTATCATTTCTATATTATGAAATCCTAGAGTCAGAGCTAAGTTAATCAAATTCTACCTCGAACTAAACTACTTCAGACCAATAAAAACTTATACTTTTTTTTTTTTTTAAGATTTTATTTATTTATTTGACAGAGATAGAGACAGCCAGCGAGAGAGGGAACACAAGCAGGGGGAGCGGGAGAGGAAGAGGCAGGCTCACAGCAGAGGAGCCTGATGTGGGGCTCGATCCCATAACTCCGGGATCACGCCCTGAGCCGAAGGCAGGTGCTTAACTGCTGTGCCACCCAGGCGCCCCTATACTCTTTTTTCTTAAAGTGATTCTAAAAAGGAGATTTTAACATTGTGTCCTGTAATTCATTCTGTCTATAAAACTCCCTATCTGATCCCTAACCAACCTTTAAAAGATAGTGTGTCAAGCAAAACATATTCGAAAGTTGGGGTAACTCTAGAAGCCTGGAACAATGTGGTTTCAGCCATACCCTAAGCAGAAGCAAGAAAAAGATCCAGTTGTTTCTGGGACCAAAGAAGAACAAGAAGAAATGCTGAGGGGCGCCTGGGTGGCACAGCGGTTAAGCGTCTGCCTTCGGCTCAGGGTGTGATCCTGGCGTTCTGGGATCGAGCCCCACATCAGGCTCCTCCGCTATGAGCCTGCTTCTTCCTCTCCCACTCCCCCTGCTTGTGTTCCCTCTCTCGCTGGCTGTCTCTAACTCTGTCAAATAAATAAATAAAATCTTTAAAAAAAAAAAAAAAAAGAAGAAGAAGGAATGCTGAGCTCTCTACAGATATGGCAGCAAATGCCCCCAAGAATCCACACACAGATCACAGATTCACATTGCCAAGTGGAGAGAAAAACTGGAGCTGCCCATGCCTTGAGGGAAATGGCAAGTAGCCTCATGAGGAACAGTCCGGCCAGGCCTCTCAATTTCCATGACAGTACAGAAGAACGGAGTGCAAGCACACTGGCCAATTCTGAGCCAGCAGACCACAAGACTAAACAACTAGACCCAAACAGATCTCTATCTGCAGGGGAGCAAAAGATAAATCCAGTAAAAGTGGAAAGAAACCCTTCCTTCAGAATCACTGCAACTAAAGAGAAAGGATCAAACAAAAAAAAAAACCAGTTAAATATTCTGGGCCTTTACATTGCAAGGCCAATAGGACCATGTGAAAATGGCTTTTGTTAGTCTCTTTAAAGACCCTCTTACCTTTTAATATTCTGTATACTTCCTATAAAATAATTTCATTTGATTGACTAAAATAATGAAAATTACAAAAGATCTATATGTGGTACCATGTTAACCTAGCAGCCAACAGAGCCATCATTCTTGCTTGCTTCCTCCTTTGAAATACCCCAAGTTTAGTCAATTGAAATAATTAGTTTGGTAAGTCTCAGCAAGGAATCCACATTGCCTTGAATTACTCCCTCCCAAGATAAGTATGAGGTTGATAGTAAGCAGTTGTGAGCACTGTGTAAGCAGTGTCCCTTTATGAACTTTTCATCATTCCTGTTAAAAATAGGCACAAACAAAACAATGTTTCCGTAAAAATGCAAGTACACAGTGGGCCCTATGAGAGGAGGTCATAGTTCTAAGATTTTTGTTTCTTAATTATCTTGAACTTCAGAATATCTTTTATAAATGTTATTCCTGACTGATCTCAGAAAAGTGGTGCCTGTATCTGTTTTTTTTTTCCTTTATTGAATTCTTATAATCTACATGACAAAGAAGAAAAACACAGTTAACCTGTTTTTGTATTTACTATCAGTCCATCATTCTGTGGCCAACCCTGAGGCTGGCTAACAATGAAAGTACTCAGGCCTACGTGCACATGGTCTACCAATGGGCCTGCGAGAAAGAGGAGAGCAGCAAATTTACAGAAAAAGAGGCAAGAGGCCTTCAAAATATCCTATAACTCAGCCAGCCTATCCTTTCGGTTGTTCCCTATTAGATGCCTATAAAGCCTCAATAAGGATAAGAAGGAAAAGGAACAGGCCATGACTTTGAAAGACTCAAAATAAATTTGGGGGGGAGGGGGCAATAGGATTTGGAAAACTTTCTTTTTTTTTAAAGATTTTATTTCTTTATTTGACAGAGAGAGACAGCCAGGGAGAGAGGGAACACAAGCAGGGGGAGTGGGAGAAGAAGAAGCAGGTTCCCAGCGGAGGAGCCTGATGTGGGGCTCGATCCAAGAACGCCGGGATCACGCCCTGAGCCAAAGGCAGACGCTTAACGACTGAGCCACCCAGGCACCCCAGGATTTGGAAAACTTAATCATGTCACAAAAGGACGTCTTTGCCCTTTGATCACCTTTTTTTCTTGGACACATAAACAAGCATTCTTACGGACACGCCAACCACCTGTAAAGCACTGCACTTGCTCCATGTGAGACATGTCCCTGTGCCCAAGAACTTTCCACCTAATACAAGACCACCTCACACATGCAGAGAACATTATGAAGTTGCTCTTTACATCTCTCTCCTCCACTGTTGAGTAATTCCAGTTATTCTACTATTACTGCAGAAGTTTTTGTGGCTTTATGTTTACAACTCCCTTAAGGGAAAAACTGTATCTTCACTACATTTTGATCATCATTGAAAAATCTGTATCACAACCACACCTTAATATACATTACAGAACATATTGTAGCCTAGATTTATTTTACTGGGTTCCTCTATTCTTTCCCAGCTGATCAACTTCCAAATCCTTGGTTTGCCAGAAATTCAGAAATGGGTAATTTAACTTTGCATTTATACCTTCTATCTCATCATTGCCAACTCTTGCCAGAGATATAATTTAAATTTAATTTACTTCAAATGGCTGAGCAGGAAGAATAAAAAAGCACTCTCCCAAGCTAAAACCACTCTATATCTCAGAGGTTCCAAAATACTAACTAAAAACCAATGAAAATTCAATAAACACAGAAAACTTCGGGCTTCGCACAAGCTAATAACTGGTACTCATATTCAGAATGATAGTATATAATCATTGTCCATATATTATGACTGAGATTACCTACAATAAACTGCATAGTTACTTTAATTTCATTGTATGATCAGACAAAACACCAGTTAAATAAATCATTCAGAGTCTACTAATTCAAACTTTTATTACACCTATATCTGTACATGCTAAACCTACCCAAAAGGTACCTTTCTGAGGTCATGTGTGAGGCTTAAAGGCCCCACAGACCAAATATCACCATTATTAATCAAACAAAATAACTAGACTTTTTTTCATTAAAATCACTTGTTTGGGTTAAGCCATTAACCATTAGAATCCCTTCTTTGGGTTAAGCCTTCTAAAAAAAATCCCCAGAAAAGTGGCAGTGTTAGTGAGACACTATAATAACACATTCTTTACAGTGCCTATGATATTCAATGAATGGATATTTATGCCTCTGAAATAGACTAAGCCTATGCAAATCGTCACAAGGACCACCACAATCCAGGCCCCGTCTTCATCTTACATTCAATTACTGAAATATCCCTTCTCATTTCTCCGCATGCAAGCTCTTCTCCTTCCAAACCATTCTGCTTATCAGACTAGTCTTCTAAAACATTTCTTTCCCATTTAAACTCATGTCCTATAAAAAGCCAATAGTGGATAGGATCTGCTGAGTAAATTGAGATATATATACAGGACATACTTAGGAATATATATTTTAGAAAAAAAAATAGAGGTTTTAAAAATAAAAATGTATAAATTGTCAACAGGCAGCTATCTGCACAATATTATATTCAATATAACTAATTTTTCTTTATTGTGATGAAACAGTCAGAAGAAGTAGTATGGATTTTACCTGTAGTGTGATTATATCCATCAGAAAAGAGAAGCACACATTCCTTCGAAAATGTTTTGTAACCCAGACTTTTCACCAAGGCGCAAATTCATCACTAAAAGCACACTGGTCCCAAAATAATTAATTGCCAGTCTCACAGGTGTCAAATCAATGTTCAGGCCATTGAACAAAAATATTTTCTAATTCAGGACACTAATTTCTGTTAATCTTATAAAACTGAAGGATAATTAGTACTTACAATTAGCCAAACACTTCATAGCTGACAGTACCCAATGAGGAAGCTCTTCTGCAGAGAAATGAAAATAAAAAGAAGATATTTGACTCAGCTGCATATAACTCAAAGAATTATATACATATACAGAATCATAAGACTGTACAACTTGCCCAAATAAGATGAAACATATGTGCCAGTTGTAAGTCGCACATCAATAATTAATAGAGAGGAATGTTTAAACACTGGAAAGTTTTCCTAGCAGCAGTGTCACAACATGGGCTTGTACAGACATGCCTGCAAACTTCTCAAAGGACAAAATGCACCTTTTAAAGCTTTGGTGAAAAGCAGAAATTTGATAGTTTATTCCGAAGAAACAAACTAATCAGTTACCCTAAGAATTAAAGAAGGAAAAGACAGAAAAATTAAAAATATTAGTTACCAACTATACTTGTGAATTCAGTTCACCAACCCCCCCCAAAAGGGGGTAAATTCTCTATGTCCATTGTCCAATATAAGTATCATTTTGCATGTTTCAATTTTCAAAATGTTTTGGGGCAAGAAAGTTCCACTGATATACTAATATAGGCTATTAGTTTTTGGACAGCCTTAAAATAATAACTATTAACATTGCAACAAAAAATTCCAGCTGAGGCTTTTTTCTGGAGTTCCTCCCCTCCTGGCCCTGACACAGACATCTGATGAGATGGACCTGCACTCATTTTGTGAAAAACTGCGAAGACACTAGTCGAACTGTATTGGCTCTGATGAACCTGGGGCTTCTGAAAGTGCTCTTCTTTGTAAGCACTTGGTGAGACGAAAGATGACCAATCATCTAACTGGTAGGTAAAAGTGCTAATGTTTGTTCTACTCAAAGAATGTGGAAGGATTTTAAGATGTATTTCAAAGGCAATACCCCCCCCCCCATCATTCTATGTAATTTAATTGTAGAGGTTGATCTTAACCTGACAACTCATGGAGCCATACCTTTATTTCTGTTTCCTGATCTCCTCCATTCCCAATATAGAGGCGATATAAAAGAGGAAGTGCTTCAAGTTTCAAAAACACATTCTGCTCCTGTCAGGAATCGGGGCCTAGAAAAACCTCTCTCCCTCTTGCAGCTGTTCAGGCTCCTTCGGGGAGAGTTCTATCTTGCTGCCCAGGAGCCTCCAGCCCTAAATTTAATATAATTTATAAAAACCCGAAAGTCCTATACCAGCTTCCCACATCCAAATGTCATTCTAGTGCCAGCTCTTCCCAGGATCAAGGGTTGGAAGTAA
This sequence comes from Ursus americanus, assembly GCF_024610735.1. Classification (NCBI taxonomy): domain Eukaryota; kingdom Metazoa; phylum Chordata; class Mammalia; order Carnivora; family Ursidae; genus Ursus; species Ursus americanus. The sequence goes on along the minus strand of NC_142131.1, from coordinate 41,656,122 downwards.
AGAAGGAACCATTCAGAAGACCCATCCAACTCTGGCCCATCCCCGATCCAAGAGAAGAAAGCTTTACAATCAGTTTGGGGATTCTGACCCACTACAGGTACCATGTCATTATTTTTCCAAATAAAAGAACCAGGATAGACAGCTGCTAAATTCCTTTTTTCCTGACTTGTAAAGTGGCTTGAAGAAAAGGTATAAAAAAATTAAAGCATCTTCACCATTTAAAGGGCTACCTTTATTAACAAGAAAAAAAATGACATAAATCAAGATTATCCTAGAAAATCTGCCACAGAGACACCATACTGAAAAGGTCAGTGAGAACCTAAAATCAATCAGACCTACTTGAAACCTAAAATCAATCTCCAAGATCCAGTCAGTCACAAATCGACTCAAGCACTCAGTTAGGTCTTAAACTTACTTTTCAGGGATTTTTCTGTGAATAATACAGAACTACTTAATGTCCAGTGTGGCTAACATTGAACTAGCCTCTGGATGGATTGTGCTGAAGCTTTGACTCCTAGATATTCACCTTTCCCTGACATTTCCTTAATCCACACAATTATTTAAAAGGCATAAGGAAGTGAGACAAGCTATACACAATGAGGGGGTACATTTATTGAGGGTTTAGAAAAGGGTCCATAAAGAAGCTGATGGACCTGTGCAGCCAATATAGTGGGTCAAATGGGACCAGGATGGTTTTTACGCACTTACTTGACTTGTCATCAAGGATGACAACTCCCTGCTTGCTCACACTATACACATTATGGATAATGAACTTAGAGTTGACCAGTTGAATGTCTAAGACTTCTTCCAAAGACTCCAAGCCAAGGATTTTCTGTAAACTGGAAAAATATATGATAATTAAATTATTTTTTTAAAAATCAGTATTACCCAAAACCTGGCATGTAAAAGATCAATCTTTAAAATGCATTGTTTTCATGCATTTTATTCAATCTTGGGCAAAAAGGCTAGAAATTGAAGACGATGAAACAAACTTAAAAGACCCTTTGGCCATTAACAGATTGCTTCACTAATTTAATAACATAATACCTTGAATGCCAAGAAAATGACTTCATAAGTATAGATACTATAAAAACAAAAAACAGCTTATCCAATGATGAGAAACTGCTACTAGTATGTTTGTGAGGGGAAAAAAAACCCTGCTATATAACATCATTTACTTTAATTACCTGTACTATACCAAGTATCTAGGAGACCAAATTTACCACTGTGTTTCAATTAACATAAAACTTCAGTGTTACTAGAAAGTTTAAGAACTTTTAAATTACTATTCTTATTTTTTTTTAAGATTTTATTTATTTTTGAGAGAGAGAGAGATCACAAGTAGGCAGAGTGGCAGGCAGAGGGAGAGAGAGAAGCAGGCTCCCCACTGAGCAGGGAGCCTAATGTGGGACTCGATCCCAGGACCCTGACGTCATGACCTGAGCCGAAGGCAGATGCTTAAACGAATGAGCCACCCAAGCACCCCCTTAAATTTCTATTCTTAATTATTATCTAAATGACAGTAGAAAATATCCAGAATTCAGTTATGTTTTGCTAAGCGGCATAGCTGCAAATAATACAAAGTTAAGATTTTAATACATAATTTCAGAAAATTTAATATGCAGAGAGTAGTAGAGAAGCAAAACAGAAAACACTGAAAATTCTCATTAACATCAATTGCACATACTATGCTAATGTCATGGACTTCCATATCTCTTCTACATTGGCCTCTGTCAGCTGTCTGCGGTAGACAAGACGACAAGCCGGTACCTCTCCAATGGCAATACTGTGACGCTTGTACCACATCTCAGAGTTCTAATTGGGGGGTGGGTAGAAAGAAAGAGAACAAATAGTTCAAAAGACAGTGATATGATTTTATCAGAAATTTCTTTGACTTGGTTATTTGTAATTTGAGTTAAAATAATAACTAGAAATATGAACTAACTTTCTTTACATAGACTATAGAGAAGTAAAGTGTAACTCTTAAGGATCAGGTCGCATTATAAATGAGTATTCATAAATTACAAAAGAATGATGGCAATAAGCATGAGATTGATGATTTTCTTTCCTGTGGGAATTCCAACTAATCAATAAAGTAGCCATGAAATAAAATTCAGAATTAAGTCAAAGAATACCTTTCCATATTTACACACTGTCCACATTGAGTGATTGTTTAAAACAAACTTAAATTCTATGACTTTCAAAAATTCTCTACTTTTTATAAGCAAAAATCAATTACGTACAATGTTGAAGAGCAGCCCCCAGATTTTACGCAACTACAGAAAGCAGGAAAACAAGAGCTCCACAGCACAACTATCATTTACAAAGATTCTCTATAATAGTTTTTTTACAAAAGTATCATTATAGAAAAATCTTATAAATTTGGAAAAACAGAAAGTTGTTTTGTGATTTTGTTTTTGGAGAATTACTGAATTAAAAAGAAATGCTCTCTCAATTAATTAATTAATTCTTTTAAAAAAATAAAAAAGAAATACCATGGATATATTCAACTATTTATCTGTAAAGAGATTGCTCATTACATTGTTTCCTAAAAAACTGGAAACACAGTATACATCTAACAGTAAAGGACTGGATAAGTAAAATCCATAACTTTCATATTAGACAAGAGGCAGATATTAAATATGATGTCAAATGTCTAATAACATGAAAAAATAAGCTAAGCACACTGTTCTAAGTGAAGAACAGGCTATGAAACACTCAACATGATCTCATTTTTGTGTTAAAAATTTGTATGGAAAAAAGGATACACCACAAAAATGTTAATATTAATTCTCTCTGGATGATATCATGGGTAATTTATTTTCCTTTTTCTCTTCCTGAAAACAATTCTATTAAATAAATGAATAATAGCAATAGTAACTAACAGTTGCTGAACACCTGTGTGGCAGCTGCCATTCTAAGCACTTTACAAATATGAACTCACCTGATTCTCACAACAAGCCTGCCCCAGAGGGTATTATTATCATCCCAGTTTCACCATTAAGAAAACTGAGACACAAACACAATGAATAAAACAGAGAAACAAGCTCAAATGCTAGTAAATGGAGGAGCCAAGATCCAAACCCAGTAGGCTGGCTCCAGAGTCCAATATCTTACTTTCCACACTGTACTGCCCCTCAGCAAACACAACAGTTTTATTTTATTATTTTATTTTCTTTATTTGTATAAATGGTGAAGCAAGAGAAAAGACTGGATAAAACAAAAACAAAAACAAAAACCAACAAGCAAAGAGGAAGCAAAGATAGAAACAGGGAAAGTAAAATAGAAGAAATGAATGATGAGCTAAAGTTCTTTAAGAAAGATGAACGGTTTCTTTGTTGACTATTAACCCCATCGTTCTAAAACCCACATCAAGGCCCAAATGGGGAAACAGATCCTGCTCTGCCATTCTTCCTTCGGACATTGCTCAAGAAGCAGCAGCCAAAGCTTTGCTGGAATTACAATGCAGGGAGCTCAAACATCTCCCACTTCATTTAAGAGGGAAGAACAAGACACAAGTATCAAAACAAACACAGGTACAGATGACGAGGGAAATGATGAGCTTTAGGAGAAAAGGTTGATGAGTCTAGGACATTGGTATACCACTTTAGGGCTCCTGGAAAATTAGAAAATGAAAACAGAAGATACAAGTCATTGTCACTGGAGCATTAAAGAGTGCTAATGAGTACTTGGTTCTACAGATGACACCGGGGATATTAGAACTTCATAGAACCAAATGGAATAGAAAAGGGAAGTTACTATATCAATGACATAAATACATATTAATTTAATACAGGATTTTATCTCTTTTGTACAAACAAAACTAGATGACCTTATGATGAAAAAAAAATACCTGTTGAATAACCACTCTACCAAAGGGGTCATATTACATGTTTAAATGCAAATGTTCAAAAAAAAATGTTCCTGATCTCATGGAGCTTACATTTTACCTTTCTCTGGCATGGGAACTATCAACTAGACCTTAAGTAAGTATTCCTCATTAGGAATGAATTAAAAGTCCTCAAATACCCAAAGTAGTTCTACTTTGTTTTCTAATTCTCTATTTTTATATTGTATGCTTCATTACACTATGAGCCTTTTCACAGTTCAAATTGTATCACATATTACTGTATCTGTGGAGCCTAACACAATGCATGGTACACAGCAGACACTCAATAAATATTTGTTGAATGAATAAATTAATGACTTCCAAATATGATGTTGCCTTTAAGTTCCAGGATCATTATCTCCATCTGCCTATGAGACACCTCCATTTAATACAGGCCATGTTTATCACCAAACATATTAATTTTTTTTTAAGATTTTATTTATCTATTTGACACAGAGAGAGACAGCCAGCAAGAGAGGGAACATAAGCAGGGGGAGTGGGAGAGGAAGAAGCAGGCTCCCAGAGGAGGAGCCTGATGTGGGGCTCGATCCCAGGACCCTGGGATCACACCCTGAGCCAAAGGCAGACGCTTAACAACTGAACTACCCAGGAGTCCCATATCATCAAACATATTTAAAACCAAATTCATCACCATCCTGCAAACCTGCAAACCCTATGGAGTCCCTATTTCTGTCACTGGCACCACTCTTTTTCTTGAATTATCTTTGATAAAGCCTAAGCTTCATTTTTTATTTTTAGATTTTATTTATTTGAGAGGGAGAGAGAGAGTGAGAATGAGCAGTGCAGAAAGGGACAGAGGGAGAGGGAGAAGCAGACCCCCTGCTGAGCAGAGAGCCCAATGCAGGACTGGATCTCAGGACCCTGGGATCATGACCTGAGCTAAAGGCAGATGCTTAACCGACTGAGCCACCCATGCATCCCAAAGCCTAAGCTTCTTAACTATTATTCTCTTCAAACTGAGAATACAATCTGTTTAGAAAAAAAATGCTTTTTCTTTTAATTAAATTGCCTAAAAATGTTTCCATCACATTTTTGCAAATAAAAGTATGAATTGGACATCTATCAGACTAGATTAATTTAAAATACAGGTGTGAGTACAATTCTTAAAAACTGCCATATAAAAGTTTTTCTCTGTATTTTATTTTTTAGCATTGTCTTAATCATGGTAGTCTTCTACTGGGAATGTTTTAAGGAAAAGGTATGCAGAAAAATTATTCTACAATAAGCTTAGGTTTCCCCAAACTAGCAGAATCTACCTTCGTTCATCTATTAGGGGTCATTCCACAATACTTCACACCCCAACCTTCTCACTCTCAACTTGTAATAGAACAAAATTCAAGAAGATACAAAGAGGGAGAAGAGTAATTTCTAGAGCACAGGAGAAAAGGAGATTATAACGGAGCTGACACAGAAACCTGTTTGGTCTGAACCTATGAAAATGCCTACCATGTATTTGATAAAAATGTCAACAGACAAGAGGGAAAAGTCCAATGGCTAATCTTTCCTTGTTACTGTTCTCTCAGCTATTGACACGTAAGATATTTTTTTAAAGAACTTTCACACCATTGTTCATAGAAAGAAGCAGACAGGCTAGTGGTTTGCAGACCACTTCCTACTTCTGGAGGCTGCTAGCCCCGCCCCCAGCCACCACCAGCACCACCCCACTCCACCACCACCACCTCCCTGCCGGCTTTTAGCAACACACTTACCATCACGACTGGCCTCACTGGGATGTTCTCCTGTGAAGTGCCTGGTGGGGGGTCATTCCATTCTGGAAATTTAATAACATCCTTTTGGTATGCAGGCTTCTTTGGATATGGTTTCAGGGGTGAGGAAGGAGGAAATCTAAAAACCAAGAAGGAAATCTCTAGTATTGCAGTCAATGGGAGACAAAGATATTTTAACAATAGTTTCCATTTCTTGTATCCTTGAGAATTTATAAAATAATTCCAAACCTCAGATAATAAATGAGGTCATGCTCAAATTATCACGTGTCTCACCGTACCCAACATAGGATTTTTTCAATGTTCATTTATTATGCCTATCAGATAAATATTTATGAAGAAAAACAGGAACTGAACATGTGACACATTATGAAATAAATAGAATATATTGTCTTATCAAATGATTTTCGCAATTAAAGATGTTCTTAACGGGCTGCTAGGGCAAGCCATTTCTTTCACCCAGCTCGAAATCCTTACTGCCTTACAACTCTCTCCAAAATTTATAGATGGTACATATGCAAACAGAAATTATGGACAGACTAATCCTCGGTGATACTTGCTGAGGAAGAGTATATCGTCACAAGAATCTTTTAGCCTACTATTCATTTTTATAACTATTTCAAATACAATCCTCTTTCCCTTGAGTATGGAACACTTCACAATGAGATGGAAGCCTTAGTCTTAGAGGAGGTGAGAGCTGCCCAATGTCCTTCTCCTGCCTTTTTATACCCTGCTCTGTCCCTACCTCTCTGAGGCATTGGCACCATCACTCCTTGGACTAACACAGAGAAGCCTAAATACAATCTAACTCTCTTTAAACTAGTCTAGACCATCTCTGATGAAGAACAACAGAAAGGTAGTTAAATACACATTTTCCTCAGAGGGTCTTCTTCTGTTAGATAGATTGCACTGCCTAAAAGGTAACACAAAAACTCTCCTTAATGTTGACATAGAAGTTAGTAGGTAGTTTACTTTTTATTTATTTAAGTCAAAATAAAGGTTTAAAATCTTATCCATGATACCCACAGGAAAAATAATCCAAATAAATGACACAGATCTTATTCTTAAATGCATACAGAAATAAAGAACTGTTAAAATGTCTGTAGTGTACAAAAAAGTTTGTATTAAGGTGAATAAGGAGAATCACATACAATAAGCACTATGGAAGAACATTTCAAAAATAGTCACAATAGACTTGAAAAAGGATGGCTAATGAAGAGAAGTAGAGTTTCATCTTCTCTGAAAAGAACATCCAATAACTACACTGTATTTGAAAAGTCAGTGTGAAAAAAATGAAATCATTAAATCGAGTTAAAGATAAATAAACTGAAAGACAGCTTAAATTTTTAAATCAAGTTGCCAAGGCAGGTAGTTCCAAACAATTCCAAAATACAAATTAAATAAATCTCTAAAGCCAGTGGAAGTTATTCTGCCTCTTAAGTGAAGGCTGGCTTACAGAAGTCCAATCCTATTTGGAAGAAGCCAACAATCACAACAGAAGTCTCACTGCACGTATGCACACACTTGGGTACACACACACACTCTCACATTCACATACACATAGAATGGTGCAAACATATCCGAGGAATTCACAGTCACCCATCTCTCAGTTCTTTAAAAATTCAACACCATCCCTACCCCCAGCCCACCACCAACCCCCACTGCTTAGCCTCCCAACTCCTTCACCTTAAGTGTGAAAATCTGACCTGAGTTCCAGCCCTAATCCTCTCAGGAACAGTCTGTGTATCCTCTGGAAAGTAACAGTGTCTCTAAGTCAAAGTTGATTCATTTGTCAAATAAAGGGACCAATTTCCGTCAAAACTGTCTCTGCAGCAACATGTAAAACACAAAAGGTAGATCTGGGAAAAGGAGTTTTCCAGAATGAATGCTGAAAAAGCCAACTGGTTTCTTTTAGCCTCTGTAATAAGGTATGCATAGACAGAGATAAACTAAAAAAGGACCACTTCAGGTTTTTGTTTTGTTTTTTTTTTTAAGATTTCTTTCATTTATTTGCCACAGAGAGAAGAGCACAAGCAGGGCAAGTGGCAGGCAGAAGGAGAAGCAGTCTCCCTGCTGAGCAAGGAGCCCAATGCAGGACTGGATCCCAGGACCCCAGGATCATGACCTGAGCCGAAGGCAGATGCTTAACCGACTGAGCCACCCAGGCATCCAGGACCACTTCAGTTTTTAACCAGAATTTAGAGGAAATACAAAAGATTTTTGTATTGATTTAAAAAAAAAAACAACAATTTCTCAACCCCAAATCTCAACCCCAACAAAAGTCCTTAAAGTAAAAATGGCCTTATAACCAGCATCAAATTCAAGATGTTTCTAGTAAAACATGGTCTCAGGACAGTCATGTGTGGCTGTAAAAGACTTTTACTGAGGCTCCTGGGTGGCTCAGTTGGCTAAGCAGCCAACTTTTATTTCAGCTCAGGTCATGACCTCAGGGTCCTGAGATAGAGCCCCACATTAGGCTCTGCACTCAGCAGGAAGCCTGCTTGAAGATTCTCTCTCTCCCTTTGCCACTGCTCCACCCACCACTCACGTGTGCATTCTCTCTCTAAATAAATAAATAAATCTTTAAAAAAAAAAAAAGACTTTAACTATAACCTCAAAAAGATTGAAGGCAGTGCCTCACAGAGCATCTTGGTTAAACTAAGAGCTTAACAGTCTTGAAGATGTTGGACCACAGCAGACTCATAAGCAGCCCAGGGAGAAAAGAGCCTGTTTCAAAGACATATGTGTGACTTTTGTCTAATAGAATAAGCCACAATAAAATTCACAGAAAAGCCACAGCATTTTTAAGATAGTAATACTAGCAGAATCACCATCCACTTGGACTAAAAAGCGAACAGTTGAAAATGCAAAAAACATTCAAGAATCTCAAGCTTCAAATAACCAGGAAGTATATGAGAAAGATATTTCCCTGCAAACATGGGCCATCTCTTATGGAAAAGGAAAAATGACTAAGTGTGCAGAAGCAAGACTCCAGGAGGAGGAGCCAGGAGCCATGCAGAATCTGACAGGACGCAGAACTGTGCCCTAATGAAGCAATGGCAGATATGTTCAACTACATTTTAGAAATGCTATGGGCCTGTGATCGCTTTATGTGACGCCATAATGGGATATATTTGAGGAGTCCTGATGTAGGAGATGAATGTAGTTTGCAAATGAACGCCATTGTAGCCAGAATGCATTCTGAAAGGATGGCCACCAACTGTATTGCCCTGCCTTCCCCAAGGTGACTCTTCCCCAACATGACTTTGATGAGGTCAAAAACTCAACAGGATGAGATTATTTCTCTACCCTCCTTAAATGTGAGCAATCCCTGTGACTGCTTCGACAAATAGAATACAGGCGAAGGGACACTTTAGCAATTCTAGGCATAGTTCTTAGCTGCTGGCAGTTTTCTCTTCTTGCCTATCGGAAATACTTGATTTTGGGATGCTCATTCTTGGGACACGACCAAGAATGGCTGGAAGCCAGCCACCAAGTAAGGATAGTGACCACCCTAAGACCATCATGCCACAAAAAGCATAACCCATGTGAAGAAGTGTTAGAGGACCAAACCTCAGGTAAAAAAGAGAGAGGGGCCAAGAAGCATAGAGGCACCAACCACATCTCTGAGCAGAGAAAGAAGTCATCTTGAAAGTGAATTTTGTAGCCCAACTGGAGCCTTATGGATAATGGACAAACTGCCAGATGAGCTCTTTCTAAATTCTTGACACAAAAACCATGAGCAGAATAAAATGCTTTAAGCCACTAATGTTTGAGGTAGGTTGTTTTTCAGAAATAGAAAACCAGAACAATCTCAATTTATTCCATGAATAAAAATTGTAGGTAAAACCATAAAATTAAGAATATGGTATAAGAAAATATCTCTGACTTTCAGTAATTAAAGAACTCTGGTTAAGCAAGATACAAAAACCACAGAGTGTAAAAAAAAAAAGATTGACACATTCACTTACTTTAAAATAAAAAAAACTTCTCTGCTTGTCAAGACACCATAAATAAAATGAAAAAAATACGAGATCTTTGCAATTCAAATAATTGACAAAAGGATTAATATCCAGAATATATATTTTTAAACTCCTAAATATTTATAAGAAAAAAAATCCTATAGAAGAAGGCCAAAGACATGAATCAGGCATCTCCAGATATGGAAACAGAAATGATGAATAAACATACAAAAGACACTTGATCCACGAGTAATCAAATAACATCACAAGCATCTCACACTTACCAGATTGGCAAAAAAATTAAGTCGGTCAATATCAAATATAAAACTTAGTGTAGCCACTATGGAAAACAGTTTAGCGTTACCTAGTAAGTGAACGTGCAATATCCTCTAAACTAATTCCACTCTATGTAACTCTGGGTAGCCTAAAGAAACTCTTACATGTGTGCAAAAGGCGACAGGTTCATAAATGCTCATGGCAGCATTGTTTATAAAAGCAAAGAACCGAAAGCAACCCAAATCGCCAGTGGGAGGGGAACACATAAATGGAACTGTGCTATACTGACAGAATATAAAGTAGCTGAGAAAATTCCATAACCCTTTACACATCGACATGGATGAATCTCAAAAATCATAAGAAATAAAAGAACAAGTCAGAGAAGAATACATACTCTTTGATACCTGTTATATAAAGATCAAAACAGAGAAAAATATTCAGAAGCCAAAACAAAACACTGTTTAAGGATACAAGCATTAAGTATTAAAACAATAAAGAGAAGCAAGGAAATGATTAACACAGAAGGCAGAATATTGATGACCTCTTGGAGAAGACGCAAATTGTCAGTAAACAGGTATTCACTTTCTATTCTTATATAAATTATTCAGATAAAGTGTATACACTCTTGTAGGAGATAAATTTTTAAACACAAATGAGAACATTTAAAAAGAGCAGAGCTCCCTCTAGTGGACTACAATTGTCTTTGCTTTTAGAATTCTAAGTTAAATCCTAACATTATGATCATGGATTCCAAAATTATGAAGTCCTTTAGAAATGATCTTGTTGTACACTGAATAAAATGAGACCAGAAAAGGAATCAACCGCAGCTAATCATCCAACACAACAATCCAGGTCTTGTACTGCCACCTCTATTGCCAAATTTTGGTTGGAAAAAAAAGCAATTAAAAAGAAACCATTCCTGGGCAACTGGCTGGCTCAGTCAATGGAGCATGTGACTCTTGATCTCAGGGTTGTAAGCCTGAGCCCTATGCTGGGTGTAGAGATTACTTAAAAATAAGATCTTTAATAAAATAATATAAACCATTCCAAAATTACTATTCACTGATGAATTTACTTGAAACAAATTAGACTTTATTACCTAATCAATCAATAAAAAATACTCTCGGGTATCTAAATGGCAAGGAAAACAGCTTATAAATCTTAATAAATTTGAGTCATAATGACACAATGCAAAGACAAAGTTCTTCCCACAATATACGCTAAAATTGTTTAGCATCAGCAGAAATCTGCAGCATCTACAGCTGTTGCCAGCCTGCCTCCTTGCCTAAACCTAAGCCTCTGCAGAAGAAAAGCCAGGCTGAGAGTGATTATCATAGAAGCTGACCTCTCTGAGACTGGTTCCCAAGAAACCCCTGGGTTGGGAAAACCCAGCAATCTGCTGGGTTCCATCGGGCTCTGTACCCACTCAACATATTGTTCAAGACCAGGGATGGTAGAGAATACCTTACCACAGAAATACTGAAAAGCTGCAAATGATTACATTTCACTAAAGTGCTTGAAGATGTATCAGGAACATAAAGTGTCTGAGGGAAGGAGAATAAAAGAAAAAGCTGGAAAAGAGTTGCCAAACTAAGGAAGTCTTGACCTCTCTGAGCTCAGAAATCGTTGCTTATTCCACATGAATAAAGATTTCATTAGCAGAGAAGGAGTCAAGATGGCGGAGTGACCCTGAGCCAGCCTCCTTCCTCAAACACAGCTGATCAATAACAAATTATTTTGAACAACTGGGGAATCGATCTGAGGATTAAGAAAACAATCAGCACAATTGGAGAGAACATGGCAGATGTGAGGTTCAGAGCCAGCACTTGGCGGGAGAGAAAAATCCACAGTGCCAGGGAGGGGAGGGAGCCCTTTCCATGGAAAGAAGTCAGGGGGAGAGGGAGATGGGGGAGAAGAGAGCAGCATGGAAGGTTTGCACAATCGGCCCTGGTGAAGGGATTCCCTGGGTCGCACGAGGACAGATAGCTTCCTTCCTGGAGTACATTTGGAAGAGGGTATTCTGCCTCTCCAAGGACAGAAGGCCCCTGGGGAGGCACTGAGCAGCTCTTCACCAGCAGGGGACAGAGGCGCACGCAGGGGGCAGAAAACCAGTCATGGCATTTCGCTGTGCTCACCAGACTCCAGCCACCATATGAGCGCCGAGCCAATGCTTTTCCGGGACAGAACAGTGCCTGGCACAGCCCACAAGGCTCTCCTCCAGGGGAGGGGAGCAGGTCTGCATCTGCCTGGTCCTTATGATACGGAGTTTTGATTCCCAGCCCCCAAGCCAAAGATAAAACACAGGGAAAACTGTGCCACTGGCCACAGAGAGGTTAGGGCAGGGATCTGACGGAAGCCTGAGACACTGGAGGGGAGATTGTTTGTTTTTCTGGGAGGGTCTCCTGAACAGTGGCTACCACGAGTTCCCCTCCCTCCCTCACCATCATCCACCACCCCCACCCACACCCACCTGCACAGTGGGACTTCACAGAAAGCACAGCAGCCTCTAGTGGAGGCTGGAGTCGCTTACACCAAATCTTGTCCCAATGTGCCCAGCAGGGGCATCTTTACTAGGGCAGGTCTGACCATGAGCCAAGGCACTGGGCCTCTGCTTCAGAAGCCCAAAACAGCTCCCCACTCCACCCCACACCCCGCCATGCCCCTGCACGTACCAAGTCTGCGGATCATAGACTGCTCCAAAGCGTCAGCTTCAGTTCTGGTGGAAGTAGGACCAGGTTTCTTCCTTTCCTTTTTTCTTGTATTTTGTATTTTGAATTTTTGTATTTTTTTTCTTTTTTCTTTGGAATCAGTCTTATAGTTTTGTGTTCATTTGTCGTTTTTTTGTTTCTTTTCTCATTTTTCAGATCAGGCTCTTTTTTTTTTCACTTTTCTCTTTTTTCCTTCTTTTTCTTCAGATTCAGGCTTATACTTTTTTGTTTCCTTTTTTGTTACTTTTCCTTTTTTCTTAGATCAGGCTTTCTTTTTCTTTTTTTTTTTATTTTAATCAGACTATCTTAAACAAATCAATGCACACCTAGTTAAAGGTCGAAATACTCCCCACTGCAAGGAAGGAGGAACTCTGCAAAGGACTGACTTCTGGGAAAGAGCAGCCAAAACACAACAGCAGAGGGCACACAGCATACACTAGAAACACTTCTAGTGTTTCTAATTGCCAGGCCCTGGACAGTCTATGACCCCTTCTTAATACAGTACTACTCTCAGGGGCAGGAAACATAACTTTCATAATATGCAAAAGACAGAAACCCAGACATAATGACAAGATGGAGGAATTCTCCCCAAAAGAATGATCAAGAAGAAATCATAGCCTGGGATTTGCTCAAAACAGATATAAGCAATATATCTGAACAAGAATTTAGAACAACAGTCATAAGAATACTAGCTTAGCTTGAAAGCAGCATAGAAGACACCAGAGAAACCCTGGCTGCAGAGATAAAAGACCTAAAAATTTGTCAGGCTGAAATAAAAAATATACTAAGATGCAAAACTGGATGTAATCATATGAGGATGGAAGAAGCAGAGGAACGGACAGGTGATACAGAAGATAAAATTATGGAAAATAAGCTGAAGAGGGAAAGAAGACTATTAGATCACAAATATACATAAGGAACTCAGCAATTACACAAAGAGCAATAATATCCATATCATAGGAGTCCCAGAAGAAGAGAAGGAAAAGGGGGTAGAAGATTTATTTGAACAAATTATAGCTGAGAACTTCCCTAATGTGGGGAAGAAAACAAGCATTCAAATCCAAAAGGCACAGAAAACATTCCTCGAAATCAACAAAAACAGATCAACACCAAGACATGTAACAATCAAACTTGCAAAGTACCAAGATAAAGAGATAATTCTGAAAGCAACTAGGGACAAAAGGTCCTTCACCTACAAGAGCAGACACACAAGGTTAGCAGCAGATCTGTCCACAGAAACTTGGCAGGCCAGAAAGAAATGACATGATATACTCAACATGCTAAGTGGGAAAAATATGCAGCCAAGAATACTATACCCAGCAAGGCTGTCATTCAGAATAGAAAGCAAGATAAAAAGTTTCCAAGACAAGCAAAAACTAAAGGAGTTCATGAAAACTAAACCAGCCCTGCAACAAATACTAAAAGGGACTGTTTTAGTGGAAAAGAGATATCAAAAGCAACAAGGACTAGAAAGGAACAAAGACAATCTACAGGAACAGTGAATTTACAGGTAATACAATGGGACTAAATTAATATCTGTCAATAATTACTATAAATGTAAATGTATTCAACGCTCCAATCAAAAGACACAGGGTATCAGAACAGATTAAAAAAAAAAACAAAACAACCAATATGCTGCTAATAAGAGACTCATTTAAGACTTCTCCAGATTGAAAATGAGGGGGTAGGGAACCATTTATCATGCTAACGATGTCAAAAGAAAGCTGGAGTAGCAATACTTATATCAGACAAACTAGATTTTATTATATCTTATTTTTTTATTTTATTTTTTATTATGTTACGTTAGTCACCATACAGTAAGTCATTAGTTTTTGATGTAGTGTTCCATGATTCATTGTTTGCGTATAACACCCAGTACTCCATGTAATATGTGCCCTCCTTAATACCCATCACCGGCCTATCCCAATCCCCCACTCCCCTCCCCTCTGAAGCCCTCAGTTTGTTTCCCAGAGTCCATAGTCTTTCGTGGTTCATTCCCCCTTCTGTTTACTCCCCCTTCATTCTTCCCTTCCTTCTCCTACCGATCTTCCTGCTATTTCTTACATTCCATAAATGAGTGAAACCATATGATAATTGTCTTTCTCTGCTTGACTTATTTCACTTAGCATAATCTCCTCCAGTTCCGTCCATGTTGCTGCAAATGTTGGGTAATTGTTCTGATGGCTGAGTAATATTCCATTATATATATATGGACCACATCTTCTTTATCCATTCGTCTGTTGAAGGGCATCTCGGCTCCTTCCACAATTTAGCTATTGTGGACAATGCTGCTATGAACATTGGGGTGCATATGGCCCTTCTCTTCACTACGTCTGTATCTATGGGATAAATACCCAGTAGTGCAATGGCTGGGTCATAGGGTAGCTCTATTTTTAACTTTTTAAGGGATCTCCACACTGTATTCCTAAGTGGCTGTACTAACTTGCACTCCCACCAAGTGTAAGAGGGTTCCCCTTTCTCCACATCCTCTCCAACATTTGTTGTTTCTTGCCTTGTCAATTTTTGCCATTCTAACTGGCGTAAGGTGGTATCTCAATGTGGTTTTAATTTGAATTTCCCTGATGGCTAATGATTTTGAATATTTTTTCATGTGTCCATTAGCCATTTGTATGTCTTCATTGGAAAAGTGTCTGTTCATATCTTCTGCCAATTTTTTGATTTGATTGTTTCTCCTGTATTGATTTTTGAGAAGTTCTTTGTAGATCTTGGATACCAGTCTTTTATCTGTAGTGTCATTTGCAAATATCTTCTCCCATTCCATGGGCCGCCTCTTAATTTTTTTTTACTGTTTCCTTGGCTGTGCAGAAGCTTTTTATCTTGATGAAGTCCCACAAGTTCATTTTTTCATTTGTTTCTCTTGCCTTTGGAGATGTGTCATCAAAAAAGTTGCGGTGGCCGATGTCGTAGAGGTTGCAGCCTATGTTCTCCTCTAGGATTTTGATGGATTCCTGTCTCATATCGAGGTCTTTCATTCATTTGGAGTTTATCTTTGTGTATGGTGTGAGACAGTGATCAAGTTTCATTCTTTTGCACGTAGCTGTCCAATTTTCCCAGCACCATTTATTGAAGAGACCGTCTTTTTTCCACTGGATGTTTTTTCCTGCTTTGTCAAAGATTAGTTGGCCGTAGAGCCGAGGGTCCATATCTGGGTTCTCTATTCTGTTCCATTGGTCTATGTGTCTGTTTTTGTGCCAGTACCATGCTGTCTTGGTGATCACAGCTTTGTAGTATACCTTGAAATCCGGCAACATAATGCCCCCAGCTTTGTTTTTCCTTTTCAACATTTCCTTGGTGATGCGGGGTCTTTTCTGGTTCCACACAAATTTTAGGCTTGTTTGTTCCAGCTCTTTGAAAAATGTCATTGGTATTTTGATTGGGATGGCATTGAAAGTGTAGATTGCTCTGGGTAGCATAGACATTTTAGCTATGTTTATTCTTCCGATCCATAAGCATGGAATGTTTTTCCATCTTTTTGTGTCTTCTTTAATGTCTTTCATCGGTGTTCTGTAGTTTCTAGAATATAGATCCCTTACCTCTCTGGTTAATTCTGAGATATCTTATGGTTTTCGGTGCTATTATAAATGGAATCAATTCCCTAATTTCTCTTTCTTCAGTCTCATTGTTCGTGTATAGAAATGTAACTGATTTCTTTTTTTTTTTTTAAAGATTTATTTATTTATTTATTAGACAGAGAGACACAGCCAGTGAGAGAGAAACACAAGCAGGGGGAGTGGGAAAGGAAGAAGCAGGCTCCCAGTGAAGGAGCCTGATGTGGGGCTCGTTCCCGGAACGCCAGGATCACGCCCTGAGCTGAAAGCAGACACCCAACAACTGCGCCACCCAGGCGCCCCCAGAAATGTAACTGATTTCTGAGCAAGACAAACTGGATTTTAAACTAAGGACTGATAAGAGATAAAGAAGGGCACTATATCATAATAAAGGGGTCTATCCAATAAGAAGATCTAACAATTGCAAATATTTAGGCCCCCAACTTGGGAGCAACCAAATATATAAATTAATAACAAAATTAAAGGAACTCATTGATAATAATACAATAATAGTAGGGGAATTTAACACTCCACTTACAGCAATGGACAGATCATCTAGGCAGAAGATCAACAAGGAAACTGTGGCTTTGAATGACACACTGGACCAGTTGGACTTAACAGATATACTCAGAGCATTCCATGTTCACATGGAACAGTCTCCAGAATAGATCACATCCTGGGTCACAAACCAGGCCTCAACCAATATAAAAAGTCTGAAATCACACCATGCATATTTTCAGACCACAGCACTATAAAACTTGAAGTCAGTCACAAGAAAAAATTCAGAAAGATCACAAATACATGGAGGTTAAAGAACATCCTACTAAAGAATAAATGGGTTAACCAGGAAATTGAAGAAGAAATAAAAATACACAGAAGCAAATGAAAATACAACAGTTGAAAACCTGTGAGACACAGCAAAGGCAGTCATAAGTGGGAAGTATATAGCAATACAGGCCGTCCTCAAGAAGCAAGAAAAGTCTCAAATACACAAACTAACCTTACACCTAAAGCAGTTGTAAAAAGAATAAACAAAGCCTAAAACCAGCAGAAGGAAAATTAAGATTAGAACAGAAATAAAGATACAACAACAACAACAACAACAACCCACCAAAAACCAATAGAACAAATCAATTAAACTAAGAGCTGGTTCTTTAAAAGAATTAGCAAAATTGATAACCCCCTAGCCAGGCTTATCAAAAAGAAAATAGAAGGGATCCAAATAAATAAAAGCACGAATGAAAGAGGAGAGATCACAATTAACACCGAAGAAATACAATTATAAGAGAATATTATGAGCAATTATATGCCCACAAATTGGGCAATCTGGAAGCAATGGTTAAATTCTTAGAAACTATAAACTACCAAAACTGAAACAGGAAGAAATAGAAAATTTGAACAGACCCATAACCAGCAAAGAAATTGAATTAGTAATAAAAAATCTCCCAACAAACAAGGGTCTGGGACTGGCTGGCTTCCCACAGGAATTCTACCAAACATTTAATGAATACCTATTCTTCTGAAGCTGTTCCAAAAAATAGAAATAGAAGGAAAACTTCCAAACGCATTCTATGAGGCCAGCATTACCTCGATTCCAAAATCAGACAAAAACCCCACTAAAAGGAGAATTACAGACCAATATCCTTGATGAACATGGATGTAAAAATTTTCAACAAGATACTAGCTAATTGAATCCAACAGTGCATTAAAAGGATTATTCACCATGATCAAGTGGGATTTATACCTGGGCTACAGGGGTGGTTCAATATCCACAAATCAATCAAAGTGGTACATCACATTAATAAAAGAAAGGACAAGAACCATATGATCCTCTCAATAGATGCAGAAAAAAAGCATTTGACAAAATACAGCATGCTTTCTTGATAAAAAACTCTTAAGAGGGGCGCCTGGGTGGCACAGCGGTTAAGCGTCTGCCTTCGGCTCAGGGCGTGATCCCATCGTTGTGGGATCGAGCCCCACGTCAGGCTCCTCCGCTATGAGCCTGCTTTTCCTCTCCCACTCCCCCTGCTTGTGTTCCCTCTCTCGCTGGCTGTCTCTATCTCTGTCGAATAAATAAATAAATTCTTTAAAAAAAAAAAAAAACTCTTAAGAAAGTAGGTACAGAAGGAACATTCCTCAACATCATAAAGGTCATTTACAAAAGACCCACAGCTAATATCATGCTCAAAAGGGAACAACTGAGAACTTTTTCTCTACGGTCAGGAACAAGAGAGGGATGTCCACTTTCACCACTGTTTTAACACAGTAATGGAAGTCTTAGCCTCAGCAATCAGACAACCAAAAGAAATAAAAGGCATCCAAATCAGCAAGGAAAAAGTCAAACTTTCACTCTTCACAGACATGATACTCTATGTAGAAAACCCGAAAGACTCCACCAAAAAATTGGTAGAAGTGATACATGAATTCAGAAGAGTCGTGGGATATAAAATCAATGTACAGAAATCTGCTGCATTTCTATACGCCAAAAATGAAGCAGCAGAAAAAGAAATCAAAGACTCAGTCCCATTTACAACTGCACCAAAAACCATAAGATACCTAGGAATAAACCTTACCAAAGAGGTAAAAGATCTGTATGCTGAAAACTATACAACACTTATGAAAGAAATTGAAGAAGACACAAAAGAATGGAAAAAATTCCATGCACATGGATTGGAAGAGCAAATATTGTTAAAATGTTTATTCTACCCAAAGCACTCTACATGTTCAATGCAATCCCTATCAAAATAACACCAGCAATTTTCACAAAGCTACAACAAACAATTCTAAAATTTGTATGCAACCAGAAAAGACCCCGAATAGCCAAAGGAATGTTGACAAAGAAAAGCAAAGTGGGAGGCATAACAATTCCAGACTTCAAGCTGTATGACGAAGCTGTAATCCTCAAGACAGTATGGTATTGACACAAAAAGAGACATATAGACCAATGGAACAGAACAGAGAATCCAGAAATGGACCCACAACTCTGTGGCCAACTAACCTTCGACAAAGCAGGAAAGAATAGGAAAGAATATCCAAAGGAAAAAAGATAGTCTCTTCAACAAATGGTGTTAGGAAAACTGGACAGCCACATGCAGAAGAATGAAACTGGACCACTTTCTTACACTATACACAAAACTTAATTCAAAATGGATGAAAGACCTAAATGTGAGAGGGGAAACCATCAAAATCCTAGAGGAGAAAACAGATAACAATCTCTTTGAACTCGGTCACACCAACTTCTTACTAGACACATCTCCAGAGGCAAAGGAAACAAAAGCAAAATGAACTATGAGGACCTCATCAAGATAAAAAGTTTCTGCACAGCGAAGGAAACAATCAAAACTGAAAGGCAACCTTTAGAATGGGAAAAGATATTTGCAAATGACATACTGGATAAAGGGCTAGCATCCAAAATCTATAAAGAACTTATCAAACTCAACACCCAAAAAAACAATCCAGTTAAGAAATGGGCAGAAAACATCAACAGATACTTTTCCAAAGAAGACATATAGATGGCTAACAGACACATGAAAAAGTGCTCAACATCACTCATCATCAAGGAAATACAAATCAAAACCACAATGAGATACCACCTCACGCCGGTCAGAATGGCTAAAATTAGCAACACAGGAAACAACAGATGTTGGCGAGGATGCAGAGAAAGGGGAACCCTATTACAATCTTGGTAGGAATGCAAACTGGAGCAACCACTCTGGAAAACAGTAAGGAGGTTCCTCAAGAAGTTAAAAATAGAAATATCCTATGATTCAGCAATTGTATTACTAGATATTTATCCAGAGGATACAAAGTGGTGATTCAAAGGGGCACATGCACACCAATGTTTATGGTAGCACTATTAACAATAGCCAAATTATGGAAAGAGCTCAGATATCCATCAACAGATGAATGGATAAAGATGTAGTGTGTGTGTATATATATATTATACATATATAATGGAGTATGACTCATCTATCAAAAAGAATAAAATCTTGCCATTTGCAACAATATGGATGGAACTAGAGGGTATTATGCTAAGTGAAATAAGTCAGAGAAAGACTTATGATTTTACTCATATATGGAATTTAAGAAACAAAACAGATGAACATAGGGGAAGGGAAGGAAAAATAAAATAAGATAAAAACAGAGAGGGAGGGAAACCATAAGAGATTCCTAACTAGAGAACAAACTGAGTGTTGCTGGAAGGGAGGTGCGTGGGGAATGGGCTAAATGGGTGATGGGGCACTAAGGAGGGCACTCATTGGGATGAGCACAGGGTATTATATGTAAGTGATGAATCACAAAATTCTACTCCTGAAACCAGTGCTACACTATATGTTAACTAACTTTAATTTAAATAAAACAACAAACAAACAAAACAAAAACAAAGATTCCATTCTGGTGAAAGGATCAAAAGAGTATTTTTAAGGAGGGGAGAGATGTGATCCGTCTCAAAGACACTCCTAGCTTATTAACATAACTACTTAGGAAAAAAATTCCATTTACAACAGAGGAAAATGTATAAAATATCTATAGCTTAGACAAAGAAATGTGCTAATTTACACAGAAAACTACCACCATTTACAGTAGCACCAAAAAACATGAACGACTTAGATCTAAACCTAACTAAATTTGTGCACCGTCTGTACATGCACAGCCGCATAACACAGCTGGGAAGTTAAAGACCTAAATGAAATGAGAACTATACCATGTTCGTGATTTGGAGGACTCAATTTTGTTAATTTGCCAACCCCCAAACTGATCTACAGATCCCACACAATTTCATTGAAAATTTCAACAGAAATTTTTATAGAAATACACAAACTGGTTCTAAAATTTATGTGGACAAGCAAAAGAACTAGAATAGCCACAACAATTTTGAAAAATAACAAAACTGGAGGACTCACACTAACTGATTTCAAGGGTTATTATATATCTGCAGTAATCAAGATAAGTGTTGTACTGGAGACAAGATGGACATACAGGACAATGGAATAGTATATGAATTAAGTCGGAGGACTTTATATGGTGCTGGTCCTGTATCCACAAGAATACACAGCCCAGGGTCAAGGAGTGTAAGTAAGAACAGCCCTACTTACCATCCCTCCCAGTGACCCATCCCCACAACTCTTGGCTCTGCAGTTAGAGGTCCTGCACCCAAAAGAAACACAAGTATTCTTGCCAGGAGACATAGCAAGGGCACTTTAGGCTCCTTGTGGTAGGGAGCAGCAGACAAGAAGAGGAACAGCTATCATGGCAGGAGTACCTGCTACTGACCCGCAGGAGGGTAAGCTGCTCTTACCCCATGAGGGCAGGAATACCTGTACCACCTCTTGATACTTCTTTGTCCCACTGTTACCGTGAATGAGCATGTACAGAAACATCAGGCTAACCAGGGTGTGGTTATCAAGAGTTCAGACACTCTCAGGAATGAACTTTGGAGTCACATTACTAGACAAACCACCCAAAGCCAGCCAAGGTGATAGTTGAGGGTGACTATCGAGAAGAAAGAGGATGAGGACCAGCTGCAGCCATGAGATGGGCTGCAGCAAGAGGGGATGTATTCTACCCAGTGATTTCCGTCTCCTGGATTTTGCCTCAGGAAGAAAGCCCCATGAGCATGTGTGGAGAAGCAGATGTGTGCAGCACAAGTGGTGGACTATGCCGAGCATGAAGGTGCATAGTTCACATCTTTCAAGAGGCCAGCAGCCTCCAGGACAGCCTGCAGCCTCTAGCCACTGTATCTTTCACACTTCGCCATGATGCTTCCAGCACACTGGTGAGCACATGGTGGGTACTGGACCCAAGCCAGTTCTACCAGAACAGGATTCCTCTAGCAAGCAACCGCTGTCCAAGGACTTCCCATCAGCCTCGTCAACACTTTCTCAGAATTGCACCTTGTGGTCTTTCCCAGAGGTCAGAACTCCATCGGAGTCTGAAGACCCACCCAAACCCTTGCTCCCTTCTCCTTTATCCATTCCAGGTGCACCCCAAACCCTAACACTAATTCCTTTCATATGCAGCCCCATAGTCGCATCTCCTTCTCTTCTCAGAGAGCTTGGACTCACAGACCCAGGCTTGCCTCACCCCAAACCCTGTGTGTTTGTTACAGTACTTCCATTACTGACTTCATATTATACTTAACTACAGCTCACTCGATGTGGGAAAAGAATGAGCCACTCTTAACTCAGAAATAGGTGGAGTGATTATTGCTTAACTCCATCCCAGTAAAAAGGGAACTCCTTGCTTACTAACCTTTGAACTTCTGTCTCAATGAATAGTAGACATTGTGCTGGGTATGTGGGACACAGATAAAAGCAAATTCTTTCCCAGCCTTATCTTCCACCACTCCCTATGCAATGACACCCGGCAAGTTTTTACATCCTCCAAGCTCACTTATGATGACTGCTTTTAGATACAATTCCCTCCACCTTGACTGACCTCTCTCCCGTTTTTGCCTGGCAAACACCCACTGATGCATCAAGCCTGAACCCAAGTGTCACCTCTAGAGCAAAGTATTCTCTGACTTACACAAGCAGAGTTGATTCCTCAGTCCTCTTACAGCACACCCTAATCATGGCATCTGTGACAATGAATTCGGATTTATCCGTCCTCCTAATCAAACTGGAAGTCTTTGGAGCATGGGTCGTGCATCCAAAGTATTTAGCGCTGTGCCAGGCAAAATAGTAGGGGTTCCTTGATGCCTGAGAAGGGAAAAGGAAACAAAAAGAGGAGGACAGCGAGAAGCAGCATACCTGAGAATCTAATTAACAAGGATCTTAACAAACAGCGCTAAGAAGCAGCCAAATGTACTAATCAAGTGAAATGCTGACCGGACACTGGGTACATAAAAATGCTGAGACAGACTTTGCTTTCTGACACTCCCATAAAACACCTATCTGGCCTCTCCCACTCCTAGTTTACAAGCTTATCAAATTCAGAGAGGGGTACATCCCACTTTTCCACAGCTTTCACAAGTCTACTCTCAAAGACTGCATATCAAGGCAAGTCCCCACTCCTCGCAGGACTTGTGGCGTAGAGTTAACTGAGAAAATCTGTTTGATGCCTATGTAATCTTTATCATTTTGTTTGGAAGTGAACAGTATTTAAGAACCACTCCGGTTCAATCCACCTTCTCTGGCCAAAAAAGCTTTCTCTTCTTCTCAGGGGAGCATTCAATGAGCAACGTTCCCTGATTTTTCCGGATTCTCAAATGATGAAGCTCCATTCTCTATTAATGATAATCATAAGGCATCATGAATTCATAGGAAAGAAACTTGGGTAAGGATTAAAGAACAAAACTCTTAAAAGAAAACATAGGCAGCAATCTCTTGGATATTGGCCACAGCAACATATTTATGGATATGCCTCCTGAGGGAATGGAAACAAAAACAAAAAATAAACCATTGAGACTACATCAGACTAAAAAGCTTTTGCACAGAGAAGGAAACCATCAACAGAGCCATCATCAACACTCTCAGTGAGCGGCCTTTTTCATATATATCAAATGATACATCTGATAAGGGGTTAATATCCAAAATATATAAAGAACTTCTACAACTCAACAGCAGAAAAACAAATAATCCAATTAAAAAATGGGCAGAAGACCTGAATAGACATTTTTCCAAAGAAGACATGCTGGTGGCCAAAAGACACAGGGAAAGATGCTCGACATCCCTCAACATCAGGGAAATGCAAATCGAAACCATGAGATACCACTTCATACCGATCAGAACGGCTAGAATCAAAAAAGACAAGAAACAACAAGTGTTGGTAAGAATGTGGAGAAAAGGGAACCCTCATGCAGTGTTGGTGGGAACGTAAGTTGATGCAGGCACTGTGGAAATCAGTATGAAGTTATCTCAAAAAATTAAAAATAGAATTACCACATGACCCAGTAATTCCACTTCAGGATATTCACCTGAAGAAAACAAAAACAGTAATTTGAAAAGATACATGTACCCCTATGTTTCTAGCAGCATTATTTATAATAGCCAAGACACGGAAGCAATGCAAGTGTCCATCAATAGACGAATGGATAAAGAAGATGTGAGGTAGATAAACAGATAGATTGATAGAAAGGAATATTAGCAGCCATTAAAAAAACGCAATCTTGTCCTTTTTAAGAACATCGATGGATCTAGAGGGTATTAATGGTAAGTGAAATAAATCAGACAGAGAAAGACAAATACCATAAGATTTCACGTATATATGGAATCTAAAAACAAATGAACAACAAAAACAAAAATAGACTCATAAATACAAAGAACAAACCAGTGCTTGCCAGAGGGGCGAGGGGAGAGAAATGGGTGAAATATGTAAAAGAGATTAAGAGGTACAAAATTCCAGTTATAAAATAAATAAGTCATGATGATAAAAAGTATAGCATAGGAAATTTAATAATATTGTAATAACTTTGTATGGTGAAAGATGTAACTATACTAATTGTGGTAAGGATCTTGAAATATATATAACTGTCAAATCACTATGTGATTGACCTGAAACTAACATAACAATGTATATCATAATATTATATAATATTACTTCAATTAAAGATAAATTCAAAAAATTAAAGTCTATCCACAGCCAGATATTTAAGAAATTGCACCAAATTTATCCCCATGACTTCCTTACCTAAAACTTCTCCAGCCTGACCAGTCTCCTCTCCTCTCCCAGTACAGCCTACTTAATGCATTTCTGACCGAGAGCCTCTGTCTTGCTATCCTTGTCACCTGAAATATCCTCTCCCTTCCCATCCCTTCTCATTATCCAGGTCCTATCACATTCTCAGGACCCAGGTTGAAATCCTCCAACTCCTACTCCATGAGGTCTCAAAACACTCCAGTCCACACCAAATCCACACAATTCCTGCACTGGCCAGGCAGACAAAAAGTCATAGTACGGTCTGGTATAATGTAGGGGAACAGTGGAAGGTCTGGCAACTGCAGTGGATTTGCCCCATCTAAAGACCTTTGGGTTCACAATTTTTTAAGACACTGAGTTAGACCTATTAACAGACCTTTCCTTCCTCCGAGGAAAGGAACTGGGTAGCTAGAGGGGAGAGGGGAAAGGGAGACTTTTCATTGCATGTACTCTTTTATACTTTGTAAATTTTAAAGTATTATCTTCACAAAATATCCAAAATTGAAATATAAAAATGGCGTGGGAAAAAATTTTAATGACTAAAAACACTATGCCACTCAAACAAAATAGATGTGTCAACCCAAGGACTTTCAGTGTAGCATCTCTAATTTATTATTTGTTCCAGTATATTTGGGTTAATTAATTAAATAACATGTTGGTTCTGCTACTTATCTTTGTCATATACATATACTCTATCTCTCAAGAGAACGCCAAGTTAGGGAAGAAAAGAATCACGTTATATTTCTTTTTTATCTCCTTCACTGCCTTCGATTGACAAACACACGTGATATGTACTCAATATTTGGAACCATAAACGTTTTTTTAGAATTTTTAGAATTTTAAAAGTCCTTAAAGACCTAGGCCACCTTGTCATTTTATAGATGAAAAACTGATGCCTATAAAGACTAAGAAACATATCCAACTATCACAGAAAAACAACCCAGGATGTGATGAAAAGAATAAAAACAAAAGAAAAACAATCCCGCCCCCTCGCCACACACACGTATTTTGAATTTACTATAAAAATAAGGACGCCCACTAGAGGGAGCCAATGGTCCATGAACTTGAAGGTGAGGGTCTTAAAAATGTTCCCTTCAAAAGGATAATGAAAAATTTTTCCCAGGGCTACAGAACGTGACTTAAGAGCCGCATACCTAAACAATGTAAATTCTTATTTTTTTTTGCCCGAGTTACAGAGACTTTCAAATCTCCAGCATTAAAAAAAGTGTTTTTAGCATATAGTAATATTGATCCTTTTTTTTTTTTTGATACACAAGTCTATCAATTTTAACACATATTCATTTGTATAACCACCACAATCAGGAAACAGAACAGTTCCATTATTCCCCAAGCCTCCTCCTCTGACTTTATAGTCACCCCACCCTACTCACCCTGTGCACACCGTGGCATTCCATTGTATAGATGTAAAATGTTTATCCATTCACCCACGGAAAGACATCTGGTTTGTCTTCAGCTACTGGCAATTGTTATCTTTTTAAAAAAGATTTTATTTATCCATTTGAGAGAGAGACAGAGACAGAAAGAGCACAAACGGGTGGGGGGGTTGCGGGCAGAGCGAGAGGCAGAAGCAGACTCCCGGCTGAGCAGGGAGCCTGCAGTCGGTCTTGATCCCAGGACTTGGAGATCATGACCTAAGCTGAAGGCAGACGCTTAAATGACTGAACCCCCCAGGTGCCCCAGCTACGGGCAATTATTAATACAGCAGCTATCGGTACTCATGTACAAGCTTTTTGGGTGAAAATAGGTTTTCATTTTTCCAGGGTAAATGCCGAGGGGGAATACTGAGTCATACGTAAGTACATGCTCAACTCTAAAAGAAAATGACAAGCTGCTTTCCGAAGTGATAGCCAATCCAAGCTTCCTACCTGCAGTAGATGAGATTTCCAATTAATTGCTCTGCATCCTCTCTAGCTCTTGATATTCTCAGTATTTTTATTTTAGCCATTGCAATAGACACATAGTAGTACGTTATCATGGTTTTAATTTGCATTTCCCTAGTGTTAATCTTGTTAAACAACTTTTCAAGTGAGTACTCTGTTCATTTTTTAATTGGGCTGTCTTCTTACTGTTGAGTTTTGTGAGTTCTTTACATATTCTTGAGATCAGTCAATTGTCATATATGTGATTTGCAAATATTCTCTCCCCATCTGTACCTTGTCTTCTCATCTTCTTAGCAGTGTCTTTCAGGGGTGCCTGGGTGGCTCAGTTAAGCATCTGCCCTCAGCTCAGGTCATGATCCCAGAGTCCTGGGATCAAGTACTGCATTGGGCTCCCTGCTCAGCGGGGAGTCTGCTTCTCCCTCTCCCTCTGCCCCTCCCCCTGCTCGATCTCTCACTCTCTTTCTCTCTCTCAAATAAATAAATAAAATCTTTTTTAAAAAATTGTGTCTTTCACATGGCAAAGGCTTTTAATTTTGATGAAGTTCAATTTATCATGTTTTTTCCTTTATGAATCATGCTTTTGGTGTCATGTCTAAGAACTCTTTGCTTAACTCCAGGGCATAAAGATTTTTTGCTGTTTCTCTAAAATTTTTATAGTCTTACTTTTAAATCTATGATTCACTTTGAATCAACTTTTGCATAAAGTATGCAGTTTACATTTGAGGTTCATTTTTTTGCAGAGGATATGCATCCAATTGTTCTAACACCATTTGCTGAAAAGACTACTCTTTTTCCTTTAAGTTGCTTTTACACTTCTGTTAAAAATCAACTGGCCATATTTGTGTGCATTTCTGGACCAGCAATTCTGTGCCTCCAGTCTAAGTGTCTATCCCTTCACCAACACCACGGTCTCGATTATTCTGGCTTTATATGGAAGTCTTAAAACTGGGCAGCATTATTCTTGCTTCTTAAATTAAGAATGTGAAAGTAACATTATTCAATAGACCTGAAAATATCTATGTAACAACTTCTAGTTTCGAATTAAAATCAATATGTTGGAAATAGGACAGAAAAAAAATATTAGGGAAAGGGAACAGAAAGAAAGAGGGAAGTGAAGAGAAAAAAGTAAAAAGAAGAAACATAACAGAAATATACATCAAGAGGTAGAAACACAAAAAGAAAAAGAAGGAAATAGAAAAAGGAAACAGGGAGAGTTGGGAAAATAAAAAGAAAATGGTTCTCTACATATCGGATCTCAACCACTAAACCTAAGCCAGTGAATTCCTATCTGTGAACTGCAAACACCTTCCCAATTACAACTATCCACCAGAGCGAGCTAGCATCAGTAATGAGAGCAGGTCAAGGGCCTAGGGGTCTCACCAGACACCTAAAGATCTCACCTCCTAAAGATCTACGGCAGGCCAAATGCTTTCCTCATTGAATCATCCAAACAAGCAATTATCATTAGTGGCACTTCAATTTTTATGTAACCCATTACAATAGATTTAAATACTATATAACTGCCTGTTCACATACATAAATGGACAGATTCGGTGATCAGCATGGAATTTCCTTAACTAGAACATTCCTGGTATTTGGGTTTAGATGTTTCAAAGAGAAAAGCATCTGGTTCTCTTTGGATGAAATATCACCCTGTCCACCTCGCAGGATTGCCATGAAGATCAAATGAGATCATGGAAGGGAAACTGCTTCATAAACTAAAACTTCTTATACAAATACACATAACTGCCTCTCCCCATCAGAGGTGTAGGACCAGGAAACTTTGTTAGACACAGATGACAGCATCTGGCTCAACTATGTAGACCCTTTGGTGAAATCAAAAATAGTGTTCAGGAGCAGCAAATTTAGAACTTTCCAGACACTGGCACAAGAAACAGGAAAGACGTGATTCAGTAACTGGCTCTGGGTACTTCTCTGCAACATCTCTCACTATTATGGACATTTAGATACGGGGATCTTGCTTTCCTTTCTTTAACGCTAAAATTCACTATTTCCTTCTATTTTCTATACTTATCTCTTTGATTCTTGAGAAAAAAATCATGGTTAACAAATATAAATGTAGTCACAGAAGAAATATGACACATATTTCACAGAAGAAATATGACACATATGAAATAAGATTGGATATAATCCAAAATGAGAGCTTAACTCATAATTTCTCTTACAAAATTCTCCAACATATACTGTGTGTGTCTATGTGTGTGTATTTTCTGTCCTTAAAAAATGCTCTTTGAGCCTTTGGTATTTCATATAGCTTTCTTTAACTCATAGACCCAAGAAACCACCCGCCCCCTGCTATATTTGTAAGTGCTTCGGCTAATTATATTTACCTTACTTCCTTATTTGACAACTTCTTGAATACGGCTGGTCATTTAATGTATCACCCAGTACTTAAAACATCACTGGAATTCTTAAATATATAAACACATGTTGGCCACACCAAATATTTCTTGTTTATTATTGTGCATTTACTCATTCAATCATTAAATTATCTAATAAGTTAAGTCCACCTCGTGTTGTGGAAATGGAGGCGATATAGCATACCATAAGAACAAGGCTTCAGACTCAAACGTCTCCATTCAAATCCTGACTCTTCTTGGTCAGGATTCATTTTTTTGAATCCAGCTGAGGGACTTTGGAGAAGTGAATAATTTTGGCCTTATTAACTTCCTAATCTTTAAAATTAGGAAAATACAACTACATCAACAGATGTTGCATGAAATGACGATAATGTGACATGTTAGCACATCATAGGTCCTTGAATACGTGAGTTCCTTACTTGCCAGCAAGAGCACTCGGCTGGCCATTCTAAGCCTCTTTGCTGCTACTTATAAAGGCCCCCCCCCCATAAAGCTTGATATTTAAAAGCATGTTCTGGAATTTCTCTACCTTACTGGACCTCCATCTATTTTTAAATCTAACCTGCCTCTAGGTCCTAATCTCACTCGTCTGCTTCCTTTATAATGTGGCTGCAGTCCTATTCTACCAGGATAGCAGCTGGAAGGAGAGCAGCCAGCACAGCCCACCCCCACTCTTGCCTGGAGCCCCAGCACACAGGTGTGAGGATCCTGGGCACTGGCCCGGAAGCTGCATGCGTCCAACAGCTGCCTCCGCACTCATTAGCTCATTCTCAACTCAAGGCACATGTTCCTAACAAGTGATTTACATATCTACATAGATTCATCCCAGATTAATGTGAGAAACTGGCAAACATCAGTAGTTAGCTTATAGAGCTTTCACTCAGGAAAATGCAAAGCGATGAGTTTTCAGGTGGTAAATAATGGAAGAAAATACCGCTCCCTTTATGATTCACAGGTATTACAGAAAGTAAAGGGAAAATCACCATTTAATAGACAAATGTAATCTGCCTGTGCACATGGTGTTTTAAAGGGGGACACACGATGAAGTCTTCACGGTTACATGAAGCATGCTCTGACAGTCAGTGCTGGATGGCCAGCTCCTAAAGCATGCTCCGATCTCCCTCTCCCGAGGACTCTGAAAGCCTCCTGGGACGCAATGGGTGTTACCCCATTTAAGGTCACAATAGAACAGATTGGAAGTTACTCATCCAGAGAATTTTTTAGAAGTGTTCTAGCTAAGTTGTGATGGGGTACAAGCAATTACAGTTTCCCAAGAGAAATAATCACTTGCGAATTCCCAATGAAGTATGTGGCATGCAGAACCAGGGCTAGAGTCCCAACTGCCCGAGGCTAACAAACACTCTGGTCTCAGAATAAGCTACAATCACCCCAAAATCCTAATTAAAAGTTGGATGAGTAAGCCAGAAATAACTGCCAAATGAAGAGACAACAAATTGCCCCAATGACAATCTTGATATCTGGAAGCCAGAGAGTGCCAATGAAATTCTATAAAGAAGTTCAATGCTAAACATGCAGCAATGTCTGGTCTTAGCCTTGGTGCTGGAGGTCACCCTCACACTGCTCTGCAACCTTTCCTGGCAGCTATTCCACGAAGGAGCCAAAGAAATGGTTCAGGTAGGTTTAGACAGGTTTTCTCTGCTCAAAGCCATGGGTTTCAGTGGCCCCAAACTGCTTCACTAAATGCGTTGTAAGAGCATTCCTCATTTTTCTTTCAGAGTAAAAGAAAGCAAATGTTAAGGGCCCATATTCTCCATTTTTCTTTTAACCCCCTTCAGATTCTCAGCCCTCTGGTGGGCCTCTTGTCGATAACTCAACACTTCCTCTTCTCAGGACATGTGCAGCTTCATTCCTCTTTCATATCCCCCCAGTCCCTGAAGCTTAGGTAGCCCCCCCCCCTCCAGCAATAAAACAGCCTAGCATGTAGTGAAAAGCAAAGTCTGAGCAGAGAGACACACATATTTTCCTTGGATTATCGGGTGGCAAGTGTCCAATCACAAAATAGCACTAAAACATGGGCAAAAACATTTGGAGAACAGCAGACATACATTGCCAAGTTTCAAACGAGACATCAGGGAATTCTAGCACAATTCTTCATACAGGCCCCAAGATCTGCTTAAAGATCAGACCCGCTCTGCCACTAACCTCCTGAATACACCCCTTCTCTCTGCTAGAAAGGCCCACCCCAGAGCTGCTCTTTCACTCTTTCAGATTCTCCATCTTCCCAGGTGTGCAAAACACATGAACACATGTCCTTTTCTGAAAAGTCACTGCAACCAAACACAGCCGGGGGGGCGCACTACAGACCCAAGAACATCGCAATAGGCTTTATTGTAACAACACACGTGGCTCTTCACTCAACAAATCACAAGTGTGAGCAACACTCCACTGGACAAGAGAGATTATTCCACATGAGGAAGTTTCAAGATATGGACCAAATGCAGTCATCCTCCCCTTCAGCGTCTACTTGTCACCCTTACCTGTACAAGTGACGATTGTCTTCAAAATCTTCCTGACCCCATTTTCCCTTGATGTCTTCAATAACATGATTCTTGAGGAATTTTTTCAGCAGCTGTACAGTTTGTTTGCGGGTCACTTCAGGGCCAAAGTTCTGACTGCACCTCAACAGCTCATGCAGCCAATCCACAGCTTCGGCCGCTGTGAAGCAACGTTCGTAACTTTTGAAACGACAGCGATGTTTCCGTAAGGGCATCCTAGCTCGAAAAAGCTCAACTGTTTCATTCCACTGGGGAAGAAAGGGAGAAAAGCATTTAGTAACCAACTGATTTTTTTTAAGGTTATTACGTCCCAAATGCTTAAGACAACGAATGCAGTTCTTCCATTGAAAAGACTGCCTTGATGACAGAGACTTGAATTGTTTTTTAAGTAGGCTCCATGCCCACCGGGGAGCCCAAGGTGGGACAAGAGTCAGATACTTAACCCACTGAGCCACCCAGGCACCCCGTGGAATCACATAGTTTATACTTTTCTTCTAGCCTTCTTATCAAGATTACATTCAACTTGTTATTCATCTATGTTAACGCATGTGGCAGTAGTTCATTTTTATTGCTATGCAGTATTCCACTGCATGAATAAATCACTATTTATCTACTCTTTTTTTTTTTTTAGAGAGCAAGAGAGAGCATGAGTGGGGGAGGGGCAGAGGGAGAGAAAGAATCCGAATCAGGCTCCACACTCAGCGTGGAGCCCAACTCTGGGGCTCAATCTTACGGCCCTGAGATTATGACCTGAGCCGAAATCAAGAGTCGGTCGCTTAACCAGCTGAGCCACCCAGGTGCCCCACTACTTATCTTTTCTTAAGTTGATGGACACTTAGGTTGTTTTTTTCTGCTAAGAATAGTGCTCCTATGAACTCTATGTTTTTTGGTCAACATATATATACATTCTATTGGCTATATACTTAATGGAAATTGCTGGATTATAAGGTGTGCATATATTTAACTTTTGTAGAGGTTTCCACCTGTTTTCCAAAGTGGTTGTACTGATTTATATTCCCGCCAGCAACATATAAGGTTTCCAATTGCTCCACATTCTCATTAGCACTTAGTGTTGCCTATCTTTTTCATTTTAGTCATTTTGTAGGCATGTAGTGGTACTGCATTGTGGATTTCTTTTCTATTTCGTTTCTAATTAATAAGGTTGAACATCTTTGCATATATTATGGTAAATTTGAAGATCTTTTCATGTGAAATGTCTGTTCAAGTCGTTTTCCATTTTTTTTTCTACTGGAGTGTCTGTATTATCGTTCGTGTTTTGAGTTTTTTGTTTTCTTTTGTTTTAGAAATTCTAGTTAAGTGTTATCCTATAGTGGCTTGCTGCCTTGTTTCTTGTGTGTTTTTAAGATGTTAAAAAACTGTTTAAATCTGGACCAACTTAATTTGGAGGATGGCACATAACAGTGTCAGATGAAGTAGAAAGATTAATATATACCTAAGGCAAAAAGATGTTTGCATTTGGCTATGAGGAAGACATGATTTGGAATCAGAGTGGAATTCAATTGCATCAAGTCAGAAGGTAGTTAAAGAAAGGAGAAAAAGTGAAAGACCAAGTAAGCATTTCCTTGCTGAATCCCTACTGTGTGTTGGGCACTGTGCTCTATGGTCCTTTATGCCCCTGGTATTGTGTGGAAGAGGAGTGGACCATCATTGCAGAGGGGGTTGGGCAGGAGGAGGAATGAAGAGCAACCTGGAAGAAAAGGCCTAATCAGAAGGGAAAACAAGGAGCCAGAAGTGGGAAAAATAAAAAGAATATGCCGAGATCAGATTTTCTGGTTTCAATGGGAAGGGAGGGGAGAAGTAAAGATTCAATTTGTGCAGTGATACACCTGAAAGGGTGGGAGAAGGGAGAATGGTTATGAGAGTAAGACCGTGAGTTTCCAGGACTTTTAGGAGGGCTGGCAGGAAGCCTAGGGTCCGAAAAAGCTGTTGGTGTAATTTTGTGGGAAGGATACCATATGTGAACATTTCATTTAATATAGAGAAGGCTGATGAAGGAGTGGATGTCTAGGTTTGTTTTTTTTTTAAAATAGGGAAATATTTTGCAGAATTTTTAAACATGTTTTGACATCAGGCACTATGTCTGGTACATCTCTCTTTTCTTCTCTCCCTATAATGCTTTTCATGTAATAAACAGTACATATTTGCTGAATGAAGTAAAATCATTTTAACATAGGGCTCCAAGAACTGAATTACACATATTAGGCTCAGTTTTACCCATAGTTTTGATAATTTGTTTCTCATTAATGTAAGAATCCATTAAGTTCACATGAAGGGACAACTTGGTGGTAATATCTCCAGTAAATACTTATTGAATAAATAAAGTACATTTTTAAAAGTTATTTTCTTCTTTTGAGTGGGAAGGTTGTAAATAAAAGATTTTCAAGGCTTGGGGCATGTGGGTGGCTCAGCTGGTTGAGCGTCCGACTCTTCATCTCAGCTCAGGTCTTTATCTCAGGGTCGTGAGTTCAAGCCCTGCTTAGGGCTCCACACTGGGCATGAAGCCTACTTAAAAAAAAAGAACAAAAAAACTATATGATTCCATTTATATAAAGTCAAAAAGCAGGTAAAACTAATCCATGGTATTAGAAATCATAATGCTGGTTAACCTGTACGGAGGTGAAGACAGAGAAAAGCAAGAGGTAGTAGGGAGTATTAGAATGTTACATCTCTTGATCTGGGTATGGGTGACACAGGGTGCTCACATGAAAACTCACTGAATTGTACTCATTTCATTATACCACCTATACCTATAAACACAAACATAGTTTTAAACAGTCTCCACATATTTTTAATCATTGTTGTTTTAATTCTCTGCTGACACCTAGACTTCATGTTAGTCCTGATCAAGCATGTTGGGAGTGGGGAGGGAAGAAGAGTTAATAAAACAGATTTTCATTTATTTTATGTTGATTGAACTATCATAATCCTTATCAATTAAACTTAATGCATAGCACTTTATGCATTACTTAATAAATGTAATGAAGACATGGGTCCCTGGGATCCAATATTTCAAACTAGAAGTAAATATGCCTATTAATTGACTCAAGTTGATGAGTAGTTCCTCTACTTATTGTAATTAGGTAAGTAATAATACACATTGTAACAAATTGAATGCAGAAGCATATATAAGAGATTGCCCAGTCTCTCTCCAATCCCACATACCTATCAAACATATACACACACATATATAGAATTTTCCCTCTTTAATGTATGTTATTTATTAGTATTGTTGTTTGCTTCCTTTTTTAAGAAATGCGATCAATCCTATTTGACACATTCCTCAACTTGTTTTTGCACTGACGCAGCATAGATGTCTTTCTGTGTCAATACCTGTAGATCTAACCCATTCTTATGAATGAATGAGTACCATGATTTATTCAACCATTTTCTAACTGATGGGCATGTATCTGTTTCCACTTTGTTTTTTAAAAAAAATTACTTTAAAAACCATGGGGCACCTGGATGACTCAGTTGCTTAAGCATCTGACTCTCGATTTCACCTCAGGTCATGACCTCAGGGTCCTGAGATTGAGCCCCACCTCAGGTGGGGTCGGCTCCATGCTCTGCATGGAGTTGGCTTGACCTTGTCCATCTCCCTCCCCCCACTTGCATGTCTCTCTCTCTCTTTCAAATAAATAAATAACTTAAAGGATCAATGCTTTTACTTATTTGTGATAGAATGGATTCCTAAAGATTATCAGCATATTTAAGTCAGATGTAACAATTTACAGTCCCACCAGCAATATAAGAGCATGCGGCCTTATCTGTGGCCATCGCTAGATGTTACCATTCTCGTTTCTGCCAATCTGTGTTCAAGAAATTATATCTCTAGGGGCGCCTG
This sequence comes from Ursus americanus, assembly GCF_024610735.1. Classification (NCBI taxonomy): domain Eukaryota; kingdom Metazoa; phylum Chordata; class Mammalia; order Carnivora; family Ursidae; genus Ursus; species Ursus americanus. The sequence goes on along the minus strand of NC_142131.1, from coordinate 41,620,673 downwards.
GGTGGCACAGCGGTTAAGCGTCTGCCTTCGGCTCAGGGCGTGATCCCGGCGATCTGGGATCGAGCCCCACGTCAGGCTCTTCCTCTATGAGCCTGCTTCTTCCTCTCCCACTCCCCCTGCTTGTGTTCCCTCTCTCGCTGGCTGTCTCTAACTCTGTCAAATAAATAAATAAAATCTTTAAAAAAAAAAAAAAGAAAAAGAAAGAAATTATATCTCTATATTTTGTTTGCATGTTCCTATCTTCATCTTTAGTAATTTTCATTTATTTATCTGAGACTTGAACCTTTTCTACTGGGTTGTCTCCCTCTTTTTCTTAATCGATTTTTAAAAGTGTTTAAATTAGCATTTAAGTCAAAGTGCATGGAAATCAGGAAAGTTAGTCTATTTTGCTCAGTTCAGCATCTCCACAACCGAGGATGGTGCCTGTCATATGGTACATGTGTTTAATAAAGGTGATCTGAATGAATGAACATGGAATGTTAATCCTTTTAAAAAATATATTAGAAATGTTTTCTCCTGGCTTATCAATTTATGTGGTCTCTCAGCTCTATGAAGGTTTTGTTGTTGATTGTGACATTAATGAAACAAATATATCTTTATTTTCTTTATCTCGTCAGGATTTCCCCCTGTAGGAGAAGGAAATTAGAGATTTCCCCATCCAGAGGTATAAATATATTTATCAAAATTTTCTTTTAATATTTTAGAGGGATTTTTTAAAAAAATATTTGAATCTTCAACTAGAATTTTTTATGGTGGGAGGAGGACATCTCCACTTTATTTTCTTCCAAATGGAGAGCCAATTATGTCACCCTTTTTTCAAAGAACTGAAATATTAAGTTACCTTACATACTATCTTTCTTGATTCTGTTCTGAACTCTCTTTTTTATCCCACTGAGCTATTTGTGTCTTCCTATGCAATACTACATCATTGTGATTACAGTCAATTAATAATAAGTTTAAATCTCTTGTAGGTCAATGTCATGTATAGTCTCCTTTAAAAAAATTTTTTTTCATACTTTTACTCTTCTGAATGGACTTTTCATTCAGTGCATTACACACAGAAAAAAAAACTACTATGACTGGATTTTTACTGATTCTGTTGATAGATGGTTTTCATTTTACACTAGAAATTTTCTAATAAGACATCTTTATCAAAGCTCATATCTCTTTAAAAAGTAACTTACAAAATGAATTTTTAATTTATTTATGGTGATTTTTAATGGCATTTATCATTATGGATTATATTTACTCAATCCATGAAACACTTTAGAATTCTAAAAACTAGTGAGAACCGTGGTCTCTGTTCCCACTTACTTCCAAAAATAATTACGTTGTTATTCACCTACTCTGTCAAGAAAGAAGAATCACATTATCTGTAAAATAATTCAAAATTCTCAGTCACACTTCGAAGGAAAATATCCTACATCAACAAAGAACAAGACAGAGCCTGAGAATGTGATTTTTTCCCCACGACATATTATTTAAAGAGAGAATCTTTATAGCAAAGGGAACAAAAGAGATATGTTCGTGATTAAAAAAACTGTGTTTTATTTATTTATCCCTTAAACTAGGGATCTGAAATAAGGAATCATACAATTATTTTTACTTCACATCGTGAGCAAACTACAAAATACGGCACTGAGTGTTGAAATGTGCTTCCTACTCTCTTCTCCAGGATATTTATTCCATTTCCTTCCTCTTAGTACCAAAAATATTGTGATAATGGTGCTATAATGCTATAGCACCTGGCCTGGGAGCGCAGAGACAACCAAACTCTACATCTAGTTGAATTTGCCACAGACTAGCAGGGCAAACCTGATCAAGTCAGTTCACCCCTTTAGGCCTCAAGAGAAGGAGGAAACTGGACTGGACAATTGTTCATGCCCATTCTAGTTCTCAGAGTCAGTGACAGCTGTAAGTGTTTTAAAGTTTACCACTTGCATCAGATGGTAGAGGTAACTCAGAATTAAGTTCAAAGAATCAGTAGATTAAAGCAGCTTTTATAAAAGCAATTTTCTTTCTCCTCATTATTTCTATTAAAATGATGAACTACAGTTGACCCTTGGCAACAGGGGTTTGAACTGCAAGGGTCCACTTTATATACAGATTTTTATCAATAAATACAGTACAGTACTGTCAATGTATTTTCTCTTCCTTATGATTTTCTTTTTTTTTAAAGATTTTATTTATTTGAGATAGAGAGAGAAAGGAAGAGAGAGAGAGCACGAGCAGAGGGGAGGGGCAGAGGGAGAAGCGGACTTCTCACTGAGCTGGAAGTTCGCCGCAGGACTCAATCCCAGGACCCTGGGATCACGACCTGAACGGAAGGCAGAGACTTAACCGACTGAGCCACGCTCGCACCCTTCCTTATGGTTTTCTTAATAATGTTTTCTTTTCTCTAGCTTACTTCATTATAAGAATATAGTATACAATACATACAATATACAAAATATGTGTTAATTGACAGTTTATGTTATCGGTAAGGCTTCCAGTGAACAGTAAGCCGTTAGTAGTTAAGTTTTGGGGGAGTTATACATGGACTTTCAACTGCACATAGGTGGGCACTTCTAACCCCCACAGTTCAAGGGTCAACTGTATTTGTATATGGGTTACAAAAGCGAAAGCTATTTCAACGAAGATGAATAAGTTGCTAAATAACTTCCATATTGCTCACGTAATGACGTAGAGTCTGTCATTCGATTTTTGGCATAAAAATTTACCCAGTCCATAAAATGTTATTTTCAGGTAAGACTTGGTGCTTTAGAAAATGGAGCTGTACATGGTCCGAAAAAGTAAAGGGAGTCATAACAGGAGAAAGTAAAGGTCTGCTCTTTATATGCCAACAGATTTTCCCAAGCTTTTCCTGAAGACTGTGTTGAGAGTGATCTTGGGAGAAGGGGGAAATGGTAAGTGGGGAGAGGGAGATGGAAAAGTGCGCTGGGGAAGGTAAGGAGAGAGAGGACTAGTCACAAACTTTGTGATTTACCTGGTAAAAGTTGTAAGGCACAACTGAATTATGTTCCGGGAAACATAATAAATAAATAAATAATAAATAAATAAAGTTCAAAATAACTGAACTTCCAGCTCAGTGAGGAGTCCGCTTCTCCCTCTGCCCCTCCCCTCTGCTCGTGCTCTCTCTCTCTTCCTTTCTCTCTCTCTCTCTCATTTTATAATGAGATTAAAGCATCTACAGTGATGATGGAGATCACTGATAAAGCAGGAAGTCTCACTTAAAAAAAAAATGCTATTGTTTTCTGTGCTTCCAAAATCTTAACTTAAGATCAAAGATCTCAAATAGAAAAAATTTGACAACTGAACTGACTACCTGGGAAGTTCTGGTAAAATTGAGGTGCTTTAATATTCAGATAATTATATTTCCTGCTTAACTTGATCAGTCTTGGCTAAACTTGACTTGAATATCACTTCTTGGGGGCTCATGGCGCTTCTGGAGAACAAAGAACACGTTTCTTTATAAACTCCTCTGATGATATCTTCATGTGACTCAGAATGAAGCAGTGCCTTATTACATAGGTACTATGCATCCATGAAAAGTAGCGACTCATACAATTCAGTGAATGGGACTTAAAACTGTTCCCATTATGATGTAACTTTTTTTTAGTCTGAAGCAGGAAGGATGAGAACTAGTTACCCCAAGATCCTGAGCTTCTGTTTCCCTTGCATAAGTGCTGTGAATAAATCTGGGGGAGAGAGATGTGTTTTTTCCCTGCACAAAGGAGAGTAAAAGTTTTGAAAGTCCCTGATGAAGCACAATCTCTGTCTCATCCCTAAAGATGGGCCTACCAATAGCCCTGATCTCAGATGGTTCCAAACAGTAGAAGCAATTGTGAAGTGGAAGTAAATATGAAAACATTTTTTAATAACCCTATTTGTTCCCTGTCACCTTTTAGAGGCTGGCCCAAAGGAAAATCTAAATTTATATTTGCTCAGTTTTTTTAAATGAATGAATCATTACGAGTGCCTGTAGTAGACCGTTTGCAAAGATGAGCGCAGTACTCCTCCCACCCTGTTCCTATCTTTTCCTGGAAATCCGTTAGGTTCCACAGAACAATGAAACCAATTCCCAAATTATATGTGGCCACAAGTGGTAAAAGACCAAGGAGCGAGGTCCCTTCCTCCCAATTACCAGCAGGCTTCCAAAGAAAGCCTCTGAACACCTGCATTGACATTACCAAATTGTCACCAATTATTCCATTATAGTGATCCTCTAAAACGCAAATCACTAAAATTACTTACTCCAGGTCATAAAGAAATCAACTACGCCTCAGAACCCTAAATACCAAAGTTCTTCTCCCAGGAGAAAAAGCAGCACCCTGGACCCTCTGGGTCTGTAAAGGCTCTTTCAGAACATCCGTTTGGGCCAACCGCTGATTTAGGTCGGTGCTGACAGAACCAAAAACGTTGGGAGCCAGAAAAGCGGCCAAGACCCACCTCCGTTCCGGGCACCGTTAGAAAGAACCTCAAGTGTCACCACAAGTGACACTCAAAACGGAGACACTCCCTGCCTGGACTGCGGCGAAGGGTGAGTGTTACAAGAGGTGGGGGGCCCTGAGGTCAGGAACGGGGTCCTTCCTCTCGGGGCTGCAGGCGTTCGATTCCAGAGGACAAAGGGGGTGGAGGTGGGGTCGGGGTCACCCTGGTCTTTCGGGCGCTTTAAAGCGGAAGGCGTCACTTACTGCCGAGAACCAGGCCAATGTCTCCGGAACGAAGCTGCACCCACCCCCGACGTACTGAGCTCCAGACCCGGCAAGCCTTTCTTTGAGCGTCGTCCACAAAACGGCCGCCGGGGCCAAAACGGGTACCGCCTTCACAGTCGCGCCCCGCCAACCTTGCAGAGGCAAGGACTGACCAGTACGCGTCCGGCGACCAGGCCCGGAGATAGCGGGGCCCGCGGCTTCGCCCAGGTCCCCGCACGCCCACTCACCAGCTTGGTGGCCCGGTACGGGCCGGGCCCCACGATGCGGTGCTCCATGGCCGGTACGCAGCGGCGGCGGCGGCGGCGGCCGCCCCAGCGCGGATCCCCGCGAGCTGGCGGCGCCGCAGTTTGAATCGCGAGCCTGTGCGCTGCGGACGCTGATTGGGTGGTGCGGCGACACGTGACGGGAACTGAGGGGCGGAGACACGGGGGCCGGGTCAGGTAGGCGGCGGGTGGCTGGGCTGGCGGCTCCACCAAGACTCCTGCGGCCGCGGGAACTGGAGGCGCAGACCCGTGGGGGACAGAGTCGGCTGTCCAGCTTTGTCCCGCGCGCGTATACCAGCGTGTGCGCAGACCGTAAGGGGCGCCTCCGCTTCGGCCCAGGGCGAACCTGGCCCGCCGGACCTCCCCAAGGCCCGCCCACTCTTTCTCTGCTAGAGGGTCAATAAAAGTGTGTAATGGGGTGATCGGAAACCGTGGACTGGGCGAACAAATCCCTGTCCGCCTTTCATAGGTAGAGTGAACGTGCTAATAGGATTGGGACGAGTGGGTAGTGAAATGAAGCGAGTGCACCGCCTCCACAAGTGGAGGGACACTAAAACACTGGGGGGGGGGGGGCTTGGCCCCACGGAGTGTCGACAGCACGTAGGAACAATAAAGAGCTGGAAAAGAGCCCCGATTCAGCTTCCTGTTTTTTTCCCTTTTGGTAATCTATTCCTTGAATTTGAATTCTGTGCTTTATATCAGCCTGAAAATTTGTCTTTTGCCATTGGGCTATGAATTCTGTTTTGCTGCTCAGAATTTTCCCGCTAGGAACTGCTGGTCCGATTTACTGTTTGTTAAAAGGGACAAATGAGGTCACGGATCTCTATCTGCAACTCCAGTCCAAAGTTCAAATATGGAAAAAAAAAAAAAAAAAGTTCGTGTCTGATCACCTCTGGGTAAGAAACGCCTGGGTGGCTCAGTCAGTTAAGCATCTGCCTTTGGCTTGGCGTCCTGAGATCACGGTCCTGGGGTCTGTTTCTCCTTGTCCCTCTGCCCTCTCTCCCCCACCCCCACAACTCGTCTTGCTAATGCTCTCTCTCTCGCTCTCTCTCTCTGTCAAATAAATAAAATCTTTTTTAAAAAAATCTGGGTAGAAGATCAGACTCCCACCTTCATAACACCCCTCCTATTCAGATGCATTTTAGAAAGCCTCCCAAAATTCTGAGATGACGCATGTATTACTTTTTCATTCAGAAAAGGCAATAAAGACAATATAAAGAGAATTTTTACCTTCAAGGAGTGAACCTTTATCATAAAAGACTGCAATGCGCACAAGAGAAAGAAGAAAAGTAACTTCGGAACCTTGTCCATTGGTCACCACCAGCGACCATTGTGGAACTGGGATCTGATACAAAATGTGATGCCCTGCTTCCTGATTGTCTTCCCAAGAGTCCATCATGAGCTATAGACAAGATAATCCCTTTCACTGGAAAAACATATCTGCAAATGATCTACATATCAGAGGACACAGTCTCTGTGAATGTAGTTTAAATCGGGCTGCTGATAATCTACCAGTCTTTCAGCATCATATAAAAACAATTGGGAAATTTCTGTGCATACTCTTCTCTGCCATATTTAAGTGTGCGGCCATCAAGATCCTGTAGTAGCTTTGACTCAGCCCCTGAACATCTTTATAAGGTACATGGAGTACTGGCAATTTCATCATCACCAGCTGACTTGTCACTGACATTAGGAAATTCCAAGCTGTGGAGCAAAAAGCAACAGAGGCATCAAGTGTATTATGGGATAAGAAATTGTGTTTCTCAATCACTGAATAGGGAGTGGCTGGGAGCAAGGCCTTTGCTGCGAAGAGAGTTCCTGCCTGCCGAATTCAGTCCTTCTACCGCCTAAATGGTCTCCCAACTGGTTGGATGGGTTGTTTTGAAAGAACTCCTCTGCTGAAACCCAAGTCACTCACTACTCACATGAGACTTTAGCCATTTGGATTGAACTGCAACTATGTTCAGTTATGCTCTTTGGCATTTAAGCCACAAAGACAGTCCCATTTGCTGAGGTTCTTAAAAGTTGTAAAATCTGTGACCTGATTTCCAAAGCCATTGTTCTGTCCTGTCACCACTTATTGGGAAATGTTCCCCCAGAAATTGCATTAATACTCTTCACTAATAGGGGCATTTGGGGATATGGATGATGAAGAAAGGCTAAAAACATATGGAGAATGTAAAACCATACTCTTTCATTGAAACTGTTAAATCATATTTTTATTTCAGCATTTAAAAAATAAATACCACAAAAAATAGAGATTTACATTCATTCATTCACTTATTCACTATGTCTGAGTTCCTACAATGTGCCGGGCACTGTTCCAGTCACTGGAATATTTTAGGAGAAAAGACAAAGTCCCTGTTCCTAGGAGCTAGTAGGGGAGGAGATGGCAAACCAACTATATGCATAAAAATAGATATAATTTATCAGGTGGTAATTTAGTGTCAGGAAGAAAAGTAGAAGAAAAAGGAGAGGATGGTGGAGACAGGGATGCTATTTTGGCTCAGGTGGCCAGGGGAAATGACATTTGAGTCAACAATCTGAGTCAAATAAAGAAGTAGCTGTCTGGGGGGGCGCCTGGGTGGCTCAGTCATTAAGCATCTGCCTTCGGCTCAGGGCGTGATCCTGGCGTTCTGGGATCAAGCCCCGCATCAGGCTCCTCTGCTGGGAGCCTGCTTCTTCCTCTCCCACTCCCCCTGCTTGTGTTCCCTCTCTCGCTGGCTGTCTCTCTATCCGTCAAATAAATAAATAAAATCTTAAAAAAAAAAAAAGTAGCTCTCTGGGGGAGGACCTTCTAAGCTGATGGAATAATGGCCATGTGAAAGCATGAGGTGGACACATGATTGCCACATCCAGGGAACATTGGAAGGAGGTCTGTGTTCTCTAAAGTGGAGTGAATGGGAAGGAGAGGGGAGGAGATGGGTTTGGACACAGAGAGAAGAAGAGCTCTTTAGGTCACATTATGGGTCATGGGGTTTGGATTTTACTCTGAATTGGCTGAAAATGTATTAGAAAGTTTTGAGAGTGTGTCAAGATCTCAATAGGTTTTTTAAAGCATCTCTGGCCACTGTGTGGGTAGCGGATTGGAATGGGGGTAGGTGTGGAGTGAAAGCAGGAAAACCAGTTCAGAAGCTTGCAATACTTTAGGAAAAAACAATAAATAAATGTGGTTGATACAATGCTTGGCATATGGTGTCATTCAACAAGTACTTGTTGAAGGAGTAAAAGGATGAGCAAGTAAAACTAAGCTTCGTAATTTATTCATCTCCTAAAGATTCATTCAATTCATTCTGTCTCTAAATATATCTTACATGCGTATGCTCTGCAATATAATATTTTATATTTTCAGTATGACCTATAAAATTTGCTACTAAAGCTACTATTCTGTTTTGTCTTAAAGAATTATCCACACTCGCTCCTCCCTTTTGAGTCTGAGAAGACACAATCCATATCCGGTGCTTTGTGTTATAATCACAGACACACACACACACACACACACACACCCCTTCCCTGCCACTTCACAATCAAACCATTACAGTTCTAAGATAGCATAATAAAACCTTTGCCAGAGATAGAGTTGAATTGATTCTTAGATTTGGGCGTAAGTTCAGTTTCTCGCACATCAGGATAGGGCTTCCTTGTTGCTATCGCTAAGTATACTTCTTTGTATCTAGGAAAGCCACTTGATGACAAAAAAAAATTTAACCAACATTGGTCTGGCCAAGGAGTATCGGATATATTCAGGGAAGAAGACCATGGAGACAGGAAAGCCATTTAGAAGGTAGTTGAATGAAAACAGACATGAAAATCCAAAAGCAGTGGAGTGTTATGAAAACAGCTGTGTAACCGTGGGCAAGCCTCTTCTCCTGTGTGTCAGTTTCTAATTTTTTAAAAAATGGAATTAATGGTATCTGTTTCATAGGGCTATTGAAACAAGACTTACTTAAGGAAATACACGCAGATTTGTTAGAATTCTGCTTCCCTTGTGTACTAGGCAGAATTCCAAGATGGTCTCCAAGATTCCCAGACCCGGTGTATCTACTCCTCCCATTTTTTTCAGTCAAACACGACCCCAGGTGCTGCTGTAAAGGGAATTTGCCGATGATATTAAGATTCCAAATCAGTTGACCTTGGAGTAGGGAGATAATCTAGATGAGCCTGACTTAATCACCTGAGCCCTTTAAGAGGAGAGTTTTTTCTCCAGCTGGTGGCAGAGTCAGAGATTCGATATGGTAGTGAATTCTGTCACCCTGAATGAATGTGGAAGCAGATTTTTCACCAGAGCCTCCACAGGGGAACTCAGCCTGGCTGAGGTCTTGATTTCAGGCTGCCAACACCTAATAAACTGAGCAGAGAGCACGGCCATCCCCCTCCAGACTTCTGACCTGCTGAACTGTGAGCTAATAAACCAACGTTATTTTTAAGTGTTCAGTGTATTGTAATTCCTTATATGACAATAGAAAACTGATACATCTTGTATACACAAGCTCTCAATTAATGTTTGTTCTAGCTACTGCATGGCAGGAGAGGGCATAGTAGAAATGTCAGGACTTAGCGAATGGTTAGCTAGAAGGGATGAGGGAGAAGACAAAGCCAGATGCGGCTCTAAATGTCACCTAGAAGACTGGCAGAAAGATTGCACCATTAGTCACAGTGAAACAGGCTTTGTCTGGGTAAGCAAGAAGGAACAAAGAGAAGGGACTTGGCTATTCATAAGAATCACCACAGTTGCTTGTTTAAACTTCAGTTTTATGGATTCCTCCCAGAGGTATCTATATCCCATATATCTATATGGTTTGACTCCTTAGCAGTGACTCCAGAGATCCGTGACTTGCACAGATTTCTAGTTTTGATGAGGCAAAACCTTAAAACTCCCACCTTGGAGGCTGGTATAGGAGCATGTCATCTAGCTCAGAGTGAGCCTGGGCCACCACCTAGGATTCGCCCACTCAATATGCCTCTGACATTCTCTCCCCTTCGTGTTTATGCACATTGTGGGGAAAATATTTACTGGTTTTGAGAATTCACCTGAGTCACTGGACCCGTTCCTTCTAAACGCCAAAGGCCAAAAGAAGTTGGGTTTTGGACATGCAGCATTTGACTGGCAGTGAAAGATCCAAATAGAGGTGAGGGGTGTCCCAGGATTGAAAATATTGGATTGAAAGGGCAGAGGAGATAGAATTGGGTAAGCTGGAGCCCTACAGGTACATGAGGACTTTGAGGAAGGAAGAATACAGAGAGAACAGAGGGCTTCTCCCCCGTTCCATTTCAGCCCTAGGTTTCCCTGCCCACTCCTGTCACTTCACTTACCTTATTTCCCCAGCCTGCCCTGAGCTGGCGACAGCTTGATTAGGAGCTTGTCCCATTCTCGGTCCCCTCGCTGTAGGCTTAAGTTCTGGACCTACATCAAAGACCTTCTCTTCTGTCTTACTGCCAAAGGCGCCAGATTCCAGTTCTAGGCTCAGCAGAATTACAAATCAATACATGCTTCTGAACTTTGGGGTAGCTCCCAAGTAGTCAAATGATAAACCCCAGTATTAGCAGATCAATTCTCTTGACCGGTAGCACCTAAGCTCCCTTTGAAGAAATGTCTCAAAACTAGGATGACATCATCCGCCTTTTAAAAAGATTCATCACATACAGCCCGTGAAATAGCAACTGTAGTTAATATAGCCAATAAGAACTGAAGGTACAACAACAACAACAACAATAAAAAGTAGAGGAGGGGGAGAATGTGCGGAACTTTCAGAAAACACGGCTGCCAGATCTCACCACCACACACTTGGAAGTCGTGCTCACGGCAAGGTAAGCTCTTTGACCAGGTATTTCCTGCAGCAGCAGCAGCAGCAGCAGCAGCAGCAGCAGCAGGCAATCCTGGAATGTTCACAAACGAACACACCCTTGCAACCAGCACTCCAATCAAGAAACAAATCATGGCCAGCACCTGAGCAGACATTCTAACACCCCCTCTGGTCTCCACCCCCCAAGAATAATTGTCACAGGTCTTTGGCTATGTGAGAAAAAAAAAAAAGAAAAGAAAGAAAGAGTGTACCCCAGACCAAAGAGGGAACATGAGCCATCTCACAGATTACTAAGAATTTAGTCCATCTACATGCTGATCCAAACACCAACTATGAAAGTCGAGGGGGAAGAGATCAAAGGATTTTATTTAGTGGGCAAAACACAGCATTCAGTTTCCAGCTTGACTGGATATACCATTTGTGACTTTTCATTTAAAATTAAAGAGACTTTCTAGACATTCAAACCTGTTTGACTAAATTTTCTTATCTAGCTCTCTCTGGAAAATCTCTGATTGGGTTGCACCTGGAATTAACAATGGGACAATGTTTTGATTCCAGCTCCAAGGAGGGAATAGGAGGGAGAGTGTCCACGCAGATTTCACTCTCAAGTGGCCCCCCAGCCTGTCCACACTCCGGAAACCTCAAAACTTATGAAAACACAGACTTCAGTCCTGACTCCAGGACCCCTGAACGTAGCTGTTCTGGAGAGAAGGGACAAGAGGCTCAACCACAGAAACACTACTCTCTGATCCCCTCCCACAGGCCAGCTGACCACAGCAGTAAGGTTCTGCAGGCCCTCCAAGAAGTGTCCTGAGGGCCTGGGCAGCGAGACAGGAGAGAGTGCCTCCTGTGTGTTCTATGCTGAAAGCTGAAGAAGTTACCAGAAGTAGCACCCTAAAGGAATGTTCAATAAAGGCCATAAGCAACACTGGTCAGGTCTCCAAAGTAGGCCAAGAAAAGTAAAGAACTCAAGGAGATGGGAGCAGAGGAGGTACAATGAAATAGGCTTGAGGCAGAGCCTAGAGAAACAACAGAACCGCAGTGCAAATAGCCAGAACCAAGTTTGGGCTGGGAGCTTTTTAAAGAGATAAGAACCACAATACCATGTACCAAGGATTCTTGCCTCCTGCCCCCCAAATAGAACCTAAACCTGACCACACCTCATTGTTATTATCCAGCTACCGATTTTTAGGAAATACAGAGGATGGGAGAATATGGGGGGGTTGCAACCAGCAAATCTGGAATGTGGGAGAGTCTATAATGAGCAGCTGCTTGCAATTACAAGGAAGGGGGAGAGTAGAGGATGGAGGGAGAACCCAGAAGATAAAAGACAAATGAACTCATCACAGTGTGTGGGCATGATTTGAACTATAATTCCACCAACTGTAAAAATAATAAAAACTAAAAAATTTAAAAAACAGTTATGAGACAATTGGGAGTTGGCACACTGGGCAGGTAGTTGAAGATAATCAGAAATTGCAGTTTAAAATTTTAGCTGTGATCATAGTATTGTAGTTATCTTTCCAAAGCCTCCTTAAACTCTTCTAGGGCAGTGGTTGTAGAATTTAGCATGCGCCACACCCACCTGGAGGACTCATTAGTCCACAGATTACTGGACCCTCCTCCCAGAGTTTTTATTCTGTAGGACTTTTTGGGGGCCTGAGAATTTGCATTTCTACCTAGGTAGATGATGGGTACAGGAGGATTCCTTATTACTATTCTGACTACTTTTGCTATGTTGGAAATTTCCATTTTTAAACGTTGTTTTGTTAAAATAAGGGAAAAGAAAAAAAAATTTGACCATATCCAACATCCATTCCTGATTTAAACACACACACAACCACACATACACACACCTCAATAAACCAGAGAATAGAAGGGAGGTTTCTCAACTTAATAAGAATCTATGAACATCCTACAGCTAACCTCATAATTAATGGTAAAAGAGTGAACACTTTCTCCATGAGAACAGCAACAAGACAAGGATGTCTGCTCTCATCATTTTTATTCAGTATTGTGCTCGAAATTCTAACTAGAGTAACGAGGCAGGAAAAAGAAATACAAAGCATCCATTTTAGAAAGAATAACTATAACAATTTTTATTTCTAGACAACATGATTGTCTACGCGGAAATTCCCGTAAGGTCTACCAAATAGCTGCTAAAGCTAATAAGAAAAGTTTTTCCCGGGGCGCCTGGGTGGCACAGCGGTTAAGCGTCTGGGGTCGCCTCAGGGCGTGATCCCGGCGTTATGGGATCGGCCCCCACATCAGGCTCCTCCGCTATGAGCCTGCTTCTTCCTCTCCCACTCTCCCTGCTTGTGTTCCCTCTCTCGCTGGCTGTCTCTATCTCTGTCGAATAAATAAATAAAATCTTAAAAAAAAAAAAAAGTTTTTCCCTTCTAAGCCTGTATACTACCCACAGCCTGGGGCCCCAGGTGGGTTGCTTTTCTTCTCTGACTGATGTTGGGAGTGAATACTCCAGTCCTCACTTAATCCTAGTCCCACAGAGACAGACTTCTTTAGGGTAGTGGTTCTCAAGTTGTCTGTACATTGGAGCGTCAAAGATTACTGGGGGCACCTGGGTGGCTCAGTGGGTTCAGCTCAGGTCATGATCTCAGGGTCCTGGGATTAAGCTCCGGATCGGGCTCCCTGATCAGTGGGGAGTCTGTCTGTCCCTTTGTCCCTCCCGCTTGTGCTCTCTCTCTCTCTCAAATAAATAAATAAAATCTTAGGGGCGCCTGGGTGGCACAGCGGTTAAGCGTCTGCCTTCGGCTCAGGGCGTGATCCCGGCGATCTGGGATCGAGCCCCACGTCAGGCTCCTCTGCTATGAGCCTGCTTCTTCCTCTCCCACTCCCCCTGCTTGTGTTCCCTCTCTCGCTGGCTGTCTCTATCTCTGTCAAATAAATAAATAAAATCTTTAAAAAAATAATAATAATAAATAAATAAATAAATAAATAAATAAATAAAATCTTAAACAAACAAACAAAAACTACTGATGCCTGGATTCCTTTTCCATACTTTGTGCTTTAATTGTTCTGGGAATGAACAGCCTGGGTATCAGAGTTTCAAGAGGTTCTAATGTGCAGTCTAGTTGGAGCACCATTGCCCTGGACGCATATTTCTGGCCTTGGAACTTCTCTGAACAGTGAGTTTAGGCAGTGAAACCGCAAGCATGTCTCAGACTCTGCTGGGTTTTCTTTGGGATTTGCCTGCCCGCAAAGTTGACCAAATCTGTTCAGCTACTCTGAACCATCACTTTTATAATAATGGGCCCTGTGGCAAGAGGCACAGGGAACAGAAGCTGGGAGAAGCCTGCGGTTGTCCAGGGGTGACTAGGACAAGGTGAGTCTATTTAATCTAGGGGTAAGGAAGCTTGCTTCATGAACAGGCTTAAAGCCATCTTGTCCTAACACTTACCTCCCCAACTTCTATTTGGAAATATTTCAAACCTACAGAAAAGTTCAAAGATTAGTCCAATGACACCTACATACATTCATTCATCAGATGTTAACATTGTGCTCCATTTGCCACCCCCCAGCCTCCCCTGCTGAATCCCCATAGTTCACTGGTATCTCCTAAAAACAAGGGTATGTGTCTACTTCACCGTGACACCATTTTACCCTCAAGACGTTTAACACTGATACATTAATATTACCTAATCTATAATCCATATTTAAATTTCTCCAATTATCTCAACATTACTTTTATACCTATTTTAAGGAACCCCCTCTACATTTACCTGTCTTGTCTCTTTAGTCCCATGATCTAGAATAATCTTCCTCCTTTTTACAAGACATTGACAAACGTGAAAAGGCCAGAATGTGTTGCAGAATACGCCAAACATAATGAGGCTGCCTTATGATTAGACTCATCTTCAATATTTAGCAAGAATACCATGCTGATGATGCTGGGTGCTTCCAATCACATCAGCTGATGATGCTGGTGCTTCCAATCACATCAGGAAGATCATGTCAGTTTGTCCCATTATCTCTGATGCAGAGTTTAATCACTGAATTAAGTGGCTCCCACCTGAATTCTTCATTTTAGAGGTATCTTTTTCCTTCATGCTTAATAAATAAATAATCTGTAGGGTGAGTCTATGAGACCATATGAATATCCTGATCCCCTCCAAACTTATACCCAATGGTTTTAACATTCCGTTGGTGATCAGTTATTATAATGGTGGTTGCAAATAGCAATTTTCTAACGCTACCATTTCTCCTACATGTTTTAGCTGACGTTCCACTATAAATAAGAGCTTTTGTTCCCTCTACTCCACTTCTGGCGGTTTTTTGTTTGTTTGTTTTTGTTTTGTTTTTTCCCATCTGCTGCTTTTTTGAGTATCATTATGGACTCATGAATCTTCGCTTATTTAACAAATTATGATTCATTAGTTATTTGTCTTTTTGAAACCAGCACTTGTGTTCTTTCAGTATGTCCCCTTTAGTTTTTAAGTAGCTTTTATTTTTACTGCGAGATATTTCAGGCTGACTTTGTATACACTGTGCAGGGTTAAGCTAAGCACCCAGGATAAATCTGAAGCAAAACAAATGCACTTGTGGCTTTCATGGTGCTTACAGTCTAGGGCAGAGGGCAAATATGAACCAGACGATCATACAAATATTTAAAAATACTGTAAGCATGCTAAAAATAGGCACTCTATTCTAGAGTTCTAAGTGTACTACAGGGAATCTGATATACTCTGAGTAGTTGGAAAGGCTTTTAAACATATGAACTGAAAAATAGGAGTTACTCAGTTCAAGGGTAAGGGGTTTGTGTATATGCTGGGGGCTGTGGTGGTGGAAACAGAAGATAAGGGAGATAGTCAGTCAAGCAGGTTCCAGACGGAGGTTAAGAGAGGAACTTGAGAAACCAGAAGGGGGTGGAGGTCCTTATGCAGCCAGGAGCTACAGTAAGGGACTATCTGTGTGGCAGGAAGGCTGGGCAGATGCTAACTCTGTAGGGCCCTGAGGGCAAGTTAGAGGTTTTCATCTTTATCTTCCAAGTCATGGGAAGCCATTCAAGGGCTTAAGCAGGAGAGAGAGTCATAATTAGATCTGCATTTTCAAACGAATAATGGCTAATACAGAAAAGATGGACCGGGGAAAGGAGGCATGTTAGCATCCAGATAGAAGGCTCTCTGCGGTAGTGCACAGAGAGCTGCTGAGTAATGCGTTATGGGGTGGTGGCTGTGACACATCACTGTCACTTCCTGTCACTTCCTGCCACTGCAGCTAGCACACACCCATTCTGGGCTCTCTAAAGATTTCTACAGACAATCGGGCATCTAACTAGATTAACTAATGGGCTCCTCCCTAAGCTCTCCCTCCCCGCCCCCACTCTCTCTGCTCCCTGTTACTCTTTTATATCCAGTAGGAAAATACAAAGGTGAGATTAGAGTTGATCCCGGTGAGAGTTTAGGAGCAGAAAGGTACACACAGGCAAAAAACAAACACTTCAAAAGTAGGGTGGAGGTCTCTGGAGGAAGGGAAAGAGATGGGATGGGGCTAGAAATTTGGCTCTTCTGTGAGAAGGGAAGGATGGATGAGAGGTTAACAGGGGTGCTGAGCACATTTACCCAACCCTTACTCCATAGGACCTGCTCTTCTGCCACCATAAGATGTGGCATCACTCCAAACCCGGTCTGTCCCAGCTGTGGAAAAGGTTTGAAACTGAGAACAGGGGTAATGGTGAAAGAAAAGCAGGAAGGAATGGGGTCTATAGTAAGGTGGGGACAGGGAACGTGAGAGAGATGAATTCTAGCAGTGATGGCTGGGAGGAAGGGAGCCAGAGAATAACTTGAATGATTCCTTCAAACCACATACAATTCATACGCTATTTCAAAGTGTTGTAAAAGATTTTGAAAGGCTTTCCCACTCCTCTAAACACACAAACCACATATTTCTGCCTTATCTAACAACTTTTTTCTTCTTTTATTACAAACATAAGGAAAGGAGATACTGTGAAGGAGCAATACATTATTCAAACACCAGCTACTTAGAGGGAAAGAATTAAAAATGTAGCCCTCACAAAACTGAAGAATCACACCCACCTGTTCATAAGCCGTGGTAACTCTCTATCCCATCTTCTCACTTCATGTATCAGAGTAAAGAGTTATTTATCTGTATAGTCCGTGTCTTTTTCCACATTAGCCCATTTTTGTCTTTGGTTGTAAGACTGTCTTATGTAGGTCTGCCACTTGGGTATGTATAGCCATAAAAACATATTCCCTACAAGGATACATTTGAAAATTAATTTAAGAATGTTCTATGATTTAGGGCACATGGCTGCCCCCTCCCCTCCATTTGTGCGCTCTCTCTCAAATAAATAAATAATCTTAAAAAAAAAAAAAAGAGCAACTCATGGGGGTGGGGAGGGCTTCTCTGTAGGTCAGCTCCAATCTGGCTCAAACTGGCTCATATAAGGGATTACCCAGCAAAACACCCAGCAAGGGACTATCAGGTGAAACACCTAGCTGGGCATCTCCTTGGCTGGAGCTGTTGCTTCTGCAAAACAAAACACATTCCTTCCCTGCTTTGGCCCCTTCCCCTCCTCCCTTCTGCTGATAGCTTTTAGTTAGCCCTGATTTGCGTTAACTTCCCTAGTTACATCCTGGCTCACAACATCATTGTGCAATTGTTAGAATGGCATTATCAAAAAGACAAAAAAGAACAAGTGTCGGCAAAGAAG
Organism: Ursus americanus; assembly: GCF_024610735.1. Classification (NCBI taxonomy): domain Eukaryota; kingdom Metazoa; phylum Chordata; class Mammalia; order Carnivora; family Ursidae; genus Ursus; species Ursus americanus. Next base: position 41,603,200 of record NC_142131.1, on the reverse strand, counting down.
TGGAGAAAAGAGAACACTTTCACAATGTTGATGGGAATATAAATTGGTACCATCGTTATGGAAAGCAGTATGGAGTTTCCCCAAAAAATTAAAAAAACTACCACATGATCTAGCAATCTCATTTCTGAGTATATATTAGAAGGAAATGAAATCATTATTTCAAGAAGATATCTTTTGACTCCCATGTTCACTGCAGCATTATTCTCAATAGCGAAGATACAGAAACAACTTAAGTATCCACCGACGGATGAATGGGTAAAGAAAATGTAGTATGTATATATACAATGGAATATTATTGAACTTTAAAAAAGGAGCTCCTGTCATTAGTGACAACATGAATGAACCTAGAGGATATTATACAAAGTGAAATAAGCCAGACACTGAAAGATGAATACTTCATGATCTCACTTACATATGGACTCTGAAACGGTCAAACCCATAGAAGCAGAAAGTAGAACGGTGGTTGCCAGAGGCTGGGGCTGGGGATTGTGGGGAATGGGGAGATATTGGTCAAAGGGAACAAAGTTTCAATTACGCAAGACGAACAAGTTCTAGAGATTTAACGTACAGTGTGGTGACTATAGTTAACAGTACTGTATTGTATACTTGATATTTACTAAGAGCATAGATCTTAAGTATTCTTACCACAGGAAAAGAAAGAAAATGATAATTATGTGAGATAATGAATATGTTAATTAGCTTGTTTGTAGTAATCAATTCATAATATACAAACATCAAGTTGTATACCTTAAATATGTACAATTCCTATTTGTCAATTATACCTCAATGAAGCTGAAAAAAGAAATGGAAAAAATTAAACAAGCATACAATAATGAATTAAACAAAGATAAAGTTAATCGTAGTACAGGTCTCACAACCCTAAAGTATTAGAGACTATTAAGGAATGACAACAAAGACGCCATACAAAATGACAGTGTGATTCTGAATCACAGATAATGAAAGATTCTAAAAGCAGTGATTATATTCAGTTTGGAGATGTATGTGTCCCACCCTGGGAGAGAAGACCAAGAAGAGTCTGCATCATTCGTCCACAGTAGTCAGGAGTAGCCCAGAAGGAAGAAACTGGCAGTTACCAAGGTGGGGAAGGAGGCCACTAGATACAAAAAACAATCACGTATCACACCACCACCACCACCATCCAGTTGCAACAGACACTCCCCTCCTTCCTGTAGCTAGGAACAAGAAATTTAATGCTATTACCTTAAAGTAACTCTGTTTGATTTGACTAGGACAAAATATATTGCAGTTTTACGCAAAAGTGCTCTTCAGTGAATGAAGTAAATGATGCAAAGGGAATGTTGCAAAGATTTATTTATTTATTACAGAAAGAGAGAGAGAGAGAGAGCTCATCCATGAGTTGGGGCAGGAGAAAATCTTCAAGCAGACTCCCCTCGGAGCCCAACACGGGGTTGGATTTCACAACCCATGAGATCACGGCCCAAGCGAAACCAAGAGTAGGACATTCAATCAACTGAGCCACCCAGGCGCCCCCAGGGAATATTTTAAATGAGGAATTGCCACGCTAGGCTACTTTGCCTGTAGGTATGAAACTGATTCATACTCTTAAAATCAGTCTTATAGCACCTTCCCTGGCAATTGTGATTACTCTTACAATGAGTAGGGGAATTGTGGAAAGAATTTATCTTGATTCACCTGCAAAATGGTACAAGGAAGAAAGTTGGAGAATTACACGCTACACAGGTGGAGAAAAATACATGAATCAGAACCATAATGTAAGCAATCAGTCCACAGGACACTATAGGGCTATGAATTAACAGAAACCAGAAGAGACTCATTGAGCTCTCAATTAGTAGCCTCAGGTTTGAATGCTGATTCGAAGACCTCCAAGAGGTGAGACCCAGAGCAGTTTATTTCAATAAAATGCAAAAAATAAGACCAAGAATAAAATCCTCTCTGTGAGGACTAGATGTAATTTTACCTTTATATGTCAGACGTAATTCTTAGTCCACAAATTCGTGATTCCAAAAAATTAAAAAAAAATTTTTATCCAGTTTCTAACCTTGACCTTTATTCTTACTGGCTTGACCTTATTTATTTTAACAAATGAAAATATACCCTCTGTCCTTTCCAGTTTTCTCAAGGTATGGGAAGGGGGGCAGTAGGGTGGGGAGGAGGGGTGGACAGGTGCCTTTTGTCATCTGACTTTCCAGATGGTCCTTGTGATGTCTGTTGACCTTCTCTCCCTCTCCCTATGGATTCAACAGCTCCTCTCTACATTAGGACCAGTCTAAAAGCCCAGGATCTTCCTGGCCCTGTTTGACCAAATGCCCCTTGTGGCCATTTCTCCTGGAGTAGCACGTCTCCAGAAATACTATCAGAAGAAAGGTGAAGGTCCCCTCTGCTCTCAGGAGCCAAAGGTATCTCTCAGCCTTTTCAGGTTCATTCCCTATCTGTCCCTAGAAAATTAAAATACTTCAATTCCCCTGGGGATTATTAAGTGCATTCTAGGATCTTTCTGAGGGGATTATGTTATACATATACCATATATTATTCAATGTCACAGGAGGGCTCAGGCAGCATCCCACACTCAAACACATTCATGTTTCTGCAGTGAAATATATTAATAGTCACTCAGTGGATGAATAAAAAGACAAATGATCTCTCAGTACCCAAGTCAGGCCTGACCATCAAATATTTGTGCTGCCAACTTATAAGCTTTGGGTTTCGGGGACTTTGGGATTTCATAATCACAGAAGAAGATTGTGAATCTGTAACTGAGTTTGAGTGACTTGGATATGGGATGACTAACTGTGGTATAGTGCAATAGAAATTCAAAAGAGGAAGGTGTTGCTAAGAGGGCTAATAAGATCTGTAAAGATTTCATTGAGGAAAAAGCACTTGAACAAAAACTGGAGAATCTATGGAAATTGGCAAAGATCAGAAAATAAAAGGCATCCCATGTGAAGAAGAAAAAGAACTTGATTATACTAAATCATTTGTCATGGGGAAAATGTAGTAAAATAAATAAAATAAAAACAATACAAAACTATAGAGACAACACTGATGGTCACCAGAGGGGAGATGGGAGGGGCAATGGGTGAAGTAGGTGATGGGGATTAAGGAGGGCATTCGTTGTGACATATGAAGTGTCGAATCACTACTGCACACGTGAAACTAATATTACACTAAATGCTAACTAACTGGAATTTAAATAAAAACTTAAAACATTCCCATTTATATGACATTTTAGAAAAGGCACGACTATAGAGATGGTAAACAGATCAGTGGATGCCAGGGCCTCAGGATGAGGAAGGGTTGAATCAATGAAGCACAGAGGATTTTTGGGGGGGCAGTGAAACTATTCTGTACGATACTGTAATGATGAATATATGATGTCACACATTTGTCAAAACTCGAAGAGCTTTAGGGCAAAGAGTCAAACTTAAAAGATGCAAAACTTGTAAAAATCATTTAGAAGGTGAGAGAGTCCTAGGAAGGAATGTAGAACTGTAAAATAACCTAGCTGTATTATAAATATATGAAACAACCTCATTGAACAGGGTGAGGGGGAAAGGTGCTGACCTAAGTAATTTTGGAAATGAGTGGAGTCCGTAAATGAAAAACAAAAGGAACTCTAGTTCATAAAGTGTGCAAGGGGTTAACAATTCTGAAATCATTTTACATGTATATTAGAATTGAACTATTAAGTAAATTCATGGCAGATGTGAGAACCAGGTTTCTCACTACTGGAGTTACAGGCAAGCAAGGGGCAAGGGCTAGAATGATCTATGTGGTAATAGATTAGAATTGGAGATACCAACACGAACTCATGTTTACTTAAGATGTATACCGATGGTTACATATAAAAATATTTACAGGTATGTGTCTATGTACTAGTTAGTATACACACATACAATTCTGTGCTGTCAGCTAAGAGGGCCTAGAAGCAATGGCACTCCAGTAGCCATGAGCACACCTACTGCCTTACTAATACCATTCCCCAGTGAAAGGAATCAGGACCCCTTGGAGAATGGTTGATTCTAGAACTAGGGCAGGAAATATTCAAGATGAGCCTGGAGCATCTTGCAGTGCCAGAAGGTAAGAAAGAGGGAATATGTCAAAATGACACAGAAGCCATGCAGAAGAACGCTTAATGGCTAAAGGTGGAAGAATTTGAGCAATTAAATAAGTAACGTAGTATTGGATTATATTCCAAAGTAGCAAATAGATATTCATGAGTCCATATTAATGTAAACAGATCATTGAATAAATAAATGGGAGAGAACAGGCAACTAACCTAGGCAGAAGAATTCCAAATTTGTGTAGATACTTTGCGCTCAAGGAGTTATCCTTAAGTGTGACTACAGAGTGACTCCCTTCCAAAGAACAAAGCATGAAAGAAGAAAAAGAGTAACATTACCTCAACCAGGTGACCAAGGTTAACATCAACAGTGAAAACTCATATTGTTAGTATATACCCTTGATATGATGTGATAAGAATAGTACTTGACCTCTACTGTCTTCCACCTAAAAACTAATAACCCCTGTCTAATCACGAAAAAACATCAGACAAATTCTAATTGAGGGGCATTATACAAAATACTTGACCAATATTGCCCCAAACTGTCAAGGTCATCAAAAATAAGAAAAACCTGGGGTACCTGGGTGGCTCAGTTGGTGAGTGTCTGACTCTTTGATTTCGGCTCGGGTCATGATCTCAGGGTTCTAAGATGGAGCCCCACTTTGGGCTCCCTGCTGGGGATGGAGCCTAATTAAGATATTTCTTTCCCTCTTCCTCTGCCCCTCCCCCGTTCCCCTCCCTCTCTCTAAAATAAATAAGTAAATCTTAAAAAAAAAAAAAAAAAAAAAAAGGAAAGTCTGAGAAATCCTGACAGCCAAAACGAGCTTAAGGACACAGGACAACTAAATATAGTGGCATCCTGGATGGAATCCTGGAACAGAAAAAAGACATTAGGTAAAAACTGAGGAAATCTGAATGAATGGACTTTAGTTAGTAATAAAGTATCAACATTAGTGCATCAGTTGTAATAAATGTACTATATTTATGTAAGATATTAATAATAGGGAAACTGGGTATGCATATATGGCAATTCCCTGCACTAACTTCATAATTTTTTGTGAATTTGAACTATCCTAAAATTAGGTTTATTTTTAAAAAGTACTCCATTCATGCACAATCCCAGATTTTGAGTCCTGTGTCACATTGCTCTTCTCATCATTGTCACCCACTATCTTCTTGGAGATATACCCATATTCAGAGTACTTTCTCATCTAGCTCATCTTCATTCCAAGACTCTTCATCATCGAGGCTCTTCCACATTCATGTGGACATTCCATCCAACACCACACTTAATGCTTCATCCATCTGTTCAATTCCTATAACCATCATACACTTTCTGTATTAGCCACTCACTTCCAGAGCCATTACCTCTACACTTTGAATTGCTGACCAGACTATAGCCGCCACTATTCCCATTCATCTCCTTCTTCCAGAGTCATAGAATCCCTGACTTCAACTTGAGAGTCGCCTAGGATAGGTTATATTTCTCCGCTTTCTGACCCATAAGACTAAATTCTGGCCAGTGATGTATCAGGTTTTTTATAGGTCCTTAAATGTAGAGAACAGCTCCTTCTCTTATTTTCTTCCTCTTTCATACTGACCGAAATGTGTATTAATGGCTGGAGTTCCAACATCCATTTTGGATCATGAGGTGACTATGGGAATGAAAGCCACATATGGCAGAACTACGAGACAAAATCCCTGGGTCTCTGATACTATAGTACAACCGACCCAACTCTGACTCCATACCTCTGGAACCTTATATTAGAAAAAACTTCTATCTTAAGTAACTGTTATTTTTAGGTTTTCATCAATCCCAGTTAAACTTATGGAACAGTTCACTCCTTATTCCATCAACTTTTCTTGGCAGTATAGCATGATGGTTAAGAGTAAGAGCTTTGAAATCAAAACAAAGTTGGTTTGACACCCAGCTCTAACAGCTAATAACTTCTTCCTGATCTTGGTCAAAATTTATGTAAATGGTGTAAGCATCAATTTCCTTATCTGTAGCCGCCTCATTATATCTCTCTTGTAGGAATATTGTGAGGATCTCATTGCATGAGAAATATAAGGAGCTTAGTAAGCACCATTGTCCTTTGAGAGTCTCAGTCTCAGCTCCCACAGTGCATCACTGCATCCAGTCTTGCTGGTGTTCTCAACGTCCTCCCTTGTCCCGCTGCATTTTCCTTGCAAATCCCTACCTTGGTCAGTGCAAGCCTTCTCCATGCCCACATGATTATAGGCCTAACAAAATTATGCATATTGGGATCACTATAAATGTATGGTCTCCAGCCTAAACGGGGCTCTGCTAAAGGCTGGGAAATATTTGAATTGTGTCTATCCCTAAGCACATCCATCTCCCGCAGTTCATGCAACTTTTTCACTCTTCAAATCATTCCTAGAATAAATATGTTTATGCTGCTTCTTTAAAAGAAAAAAAAAATTCTCTCAATCCATTTATCCCATCCCCTCTGCAATCATCACATATCTTATTCCACCTAAAGTAGAGAGAACCATAAACTTTGTTCTCTTTTGAGCTAGGGACTCACATTTTCCTCCCCATTTAAATCTACTGAGTCTGTATTCTCTGTGCGTATGTTCATATTTTTACCAATCACTACAATGAAATACATTATTTCATTTAAGCCACAGAACAATCCAGCAAGGAAAACTTGTACTATTGTTCTCATTTTATAGATGAAGAAACAGAAGCTGAGAGAGGTTAACTGGCTTGTCCAAGGTCACCTGCCATTTAACATCCAGGCCTCATGGCTTTAGATTCAGCCCACTTTCCACAGTACCCCATGGCTTCGTTGGACACTGCTAGCCATCCTATCCATGGTCAGTCTAGATGAGAGTCTCCCTTCCAAAGCTTTCTCACATCCACCTTTCTTTCTGGGCACACATACTAGCTCTCCTTTACTCATCCTTAATCAACCAATTTAGCTCTGCCGTTAAGTGTCTAAAGCCGCCACCTCACCCCACCAGATGACTCTTAAGGTACTACTTAGATCAAACCTCACCTCCCTCAAAACCACTGAACGCTTTCAATTTCCTGCAGAATCAAGCCCAGATGCCAAAGCCACGTGCCTCCAAGGTCTGAGGCCACCTCCCCTTCTGGTCTCATCTCTCTGTATCAACTGCAGGAGGCCTTTCTCTAATTTGGTCTATTGGCCATTCCCTAAACTTTCCTTTTCCTAGACCTTGATTTGTTATCTCTTTTCACTTACACCTTGCCCACTAACCCACCACCCATTTTGAAGTTCTATACATCTTAAACACACAAGTTCTAATTCCTTCATAGAGCCTTCCCTGCTGTCTAAGTGACAGAACTTCCACTCATATGGCACCGAACTGCCCTGTTACATAACTTCCTCTGTCAGTCTGTAAGTTTCAGGAGGCCCCAATTATGTCCGAGGCATCTTTGTATCACTCTAATATCCAGCAGGGGCTCTCAATATATCAATGTTCAACAACTGTGTAAAATGCTTTGGTTAAATGAGTTTTCAGGATTAAAACCACCTACCCATGCAAACATATGCAGTTATATTCCAAAATAAAAGACACACATACACCCACACTACCACAAATTTATTATCACACACACACACACACACACACACACACACACACACACACACACTTTGACAATATCCACAGAGTTTTCCATAGTCTTTAAAAATTTAACAGAAATAAGAGATAACTGAGGAAACATAAACTCATAATTTTATAATTTAGGTAACAATGTAGTCCACTCAATTAAGAATTCAACACAATTAAGACTGTAAACTGGCAATGTTCCATAGATACTTAAAATTTTGTATTTGTATTTATTTATAGTAGACATAGGTTTCAAGGATTCATAGAACTTCATGTCATAAACCAGATTTTGTAACTGGTCTCTTTAATTGTTAGGTAAGCAACCCAAAGGCAAAAAGTCCTGAAAAGTGGATGAAACCCCAATAGAAACTCTATGTGACCCATAGATCCCTTTAATAAAATACTGTTCATGCACATCCTACATCCAGTGATATGCATTTTGATCTAATGACGTTTATATGAAGGATACTTCTGCTAGTTGTGATTTCTTTTCATGTAATATTCCAGCTCTCCACTTTTATTCACATAATTTAGAACATGGTTGCAATACACGCTGCTGTTAGTTCAGAGGCAGGTCAGACATTGTAAAGACTACAGTGAGGTTAGGAGAGGTTGTACAACGCAGGACAGAAAGTATTGAGAAAACCAAACTCTCCTGTTTCATCTTCTCTTTGTGCTTCCTTTTGGTCTTTACCCTACTTGGGTCTGTGGAAATCATGCGCATTGTGTAACAGCACCCACAACACTGTCTCCTTTTAGCGCAGGTTAGATGTGAAGAGCCAAAACAGGAAAAGAGTATAGGAACCCTGAGACCCTCGGGGAAATAAATTATGACTGCTGTTCTTTTAGCTCTTTTTGCTTTCTTTTCTTTATTTGAGAAAAATAAGATCTTTCCCCCATTTATCAACCCTCGTCTTCTCGTATTGTAAGCAAGTGAAATCAGTAAAGGTCACTTAAAAGCAAATAACCTTATAAATCTGGTGAGTGTGAGAGAAAAGGCCATGGTATAGATTAAATGCCTGAGGTGACACATCGAACTACAGGAGTTTACAGTGAGGAAAAACTCAGGCTTTGATGGACAATGCTATCACTGTGTGTTACATAACGGAGACCCATAAGTACTAATTGTTTAAAGTCATATAAGCATAAGCAGTCCTTCAAAATCAAGTAGAGATATAACAAGAAAGAAAAGGGGAAAATTCGGAAATGTCCAAATATCATTGTTTCTGGGACAAAACTCTATTGACCAGTAGTTTCAGTTTGCCAACAAGAAAATGTGAGAACAAGAGAATTTTTAGAAAGCAGTAATTGTGGAAAAACAAAAGTAGGCAAAATGAATTTCAGGTCTTCATTATATAGTTTATAGGTTTGAAAAAACGAAATCCAGGCTATTAATTAATTCATAATTCTGGGAATGTTTTTCCATGCAGTGTATCTATAATGACTATTAAATAGGTTCTCTCTCTCTCTCTTTACTAAGAGACCTTTACGTAACCAAATAGTCCCTGGAGAATTTCTGTGCCACCATTTTCCTCCAGTTGCTTCACAAACGACTCTAACACATTTCTGGAAACTGTGTATAATGGGAGGTCTGAAATCACTTATGATTCAAGGGTACCTGCAGTGAGCTAATGATATGAACATTTACATATCTAACCAATACATATTTAACAAGATAATCCTATAAGCCATGACAATATGAGAGAGTGACATTATAATACAACAGACAACAGATTTTTCCCACTGAACTAGAGTACTTTTTCCATTGACAAATTTCACCTCTTTCCAGAAATATACAAAGTTAACTGCAAAACAGTAATACCACAGTGCTCGTTAAGCCACAGAACAAATCATCTTGTTTTCAGAATAGTAACTTAACCTTAGTGTCAAGTGCATCAATGTACTAACCCCCCAAATTGTTACTTTCAGACAGTATATACGACAAAAGTATTGTAGGAAAGTCTTATCAGCAAAACTGGTGGTGGCTACACGAGAGATCCATTAAAAATTATTGTTAGTGATGTTAAATGACAACTTATCAAAAATTCACTTCATGTTCAGCATTAGCTCTTTAGAATGGGAATTTAACTTTGGAGTAAATATAGTGTCTCTGAATATATTCAACAAGCAACAAAGCCAGAACTCCCAGTTAGAGGTTTTCAGAGCTGGCAGAAGGAATCTATAGTAGTGCATGGATCTCTGTCCACGGTCAAAATATCTGATGATATTTTTCATCTGTACTGGACTTCTTTGAAAAGTACTATACTGTTTCATATCCTCCTTTCACTATAACAAAATGTATTAAATAAAACCTTAAGATTAGGTTTAAAGGCAGCTGAAAAACTGCCTGCTTTAGGCTCTAATTAGACTCTGTTATCTGGGAGCTTTGGGCTCTCAAATATCAGAAACCCCAATAACTTATCATAAAAATACAAGCTCTTGGTTTTGAAAAATATACAAAATGCACTTCACATGGAAATAGCTCTTGATTGTCAAGGAAAGTAAGATACCAGTCTCAGTCATAGATTCATGTTGTGCTTGCATTTCAGTGATCTTTGTTTTTGCAGGTTCCATTTTTCACAGTTTTGGGCAGCCGCTGGCCTTTGGTGTAAGCACGGTACCAAAAATGGAGAAAGAGCAGCAGAAAGATGCACCCATAACTCATAATGATGTATAGAAAGACCGGAAACTGGTACTTGCAATCTTCCATGAAAAAGAACTGGCCTATATGGATGGTGACAATAATGAACTGGGCCTAACAGATGAAAGAATGAGAAATATTATTCAGGTACGAAGTCACAAAGGAGCACTCATTTAATGCATTCTTTGGCTGCTTATGCTTAAACAGTCTGCAACCACAGCTAGGCTACTGTTGGGTAGGAAATTTTATCTTTCAATCTAGCCTCCGTGGGTGTGAGAGTGGGTGGGACAGTGTCAAAATCCAGACGGGAATGGGGAACCACTATTCAGTCCTGCCCAACTCTACAACTCCAGCAGCCCTACGTAAATGGCCCGGGAGCTGTGCGGTGCAACAGCTCTTTCGTCCCCAGAGAAAGAACCATCAGACCAGGTTGTCTTGGCAAGTCTCTGTCTTGAGTCCTTGACTTGATGAAATACACATGGGACCACTATCTTACGGCTTAATTTTCTAGAAGATTCTCAATTTCAAATATTCTGTCTTGTGGTTAGACGAGGTATTTCAATTTTGGGGAAACACAAACATTCTAATTAGAGCCCCAGCAATTCTGTAGGAGCCAAAGCATCCCTGAGTCCTGGTATCTGCCACTTGTCACCCACACTTAGATCAGGATAAAAATATATCCTGCCAATGGCAGCAGAGACTCTGTAAGGAGTAACACAGTACTGATGACCCTTCTCGTAATGCTCAAGGGCTCTTTGCTCCAGAACATTATACACAGTCTTAAGAGGAACACTTCCCAGGCTAATGTCCAGATTTTTTGCATATCTTTCTTCTCCTGATTAAAAGGCAACATGTGCTCTGTGGGAATGTTAGAAAAGTAAGATTCCATAAATAAAAATAAATAACAATTACCTATAATCTTCCAGTTATAACCATAGTTAAGCTTTTCACAGTTTCTTTTATGATCATCCTCAACTTCCCTTGCATTACCTTAAGAAACTTCTATGACATTCTTGTGCAGTAACTACACTTACTTCTCTCATTTTGCAGACAGGAAGATGACACCTTTGGAAGCCTCAGTGACACCTTCAATATCCGACACAGGCATGTTTGTGTATAACCAACATGTTCGAGATAATAATAAATATCTATTCTTTCTTCCATTTTAGTATTTTGCCACATTATTAAAAAGTTTTTACATTTAAGAGTAGGTAAGTGAAAAAAAGCCCAATACAAAATTGTCCGTGTGGTATAATGCAAATCATGCAACAGGTATACACATAGATGTGGAATTATGCCTATTCTTCTTTCTCTTTGCTTAATTAGATGTTCTGATTTCTTGGCGATGAGCACATGTTACTGTACGGTCAGAAAAAATACTTAAAAAGAAAGCAACTGTGAATAATTTTCTTGATTTCATAATATCACAAAGTAGGAATTAAAATAATTTATTTCACTACTTCCTTACACTTGGTTATTTAGAGCATTGTCAATTTTGCCAATATATACAATATACCGTCCCCCTACCCTTTTCATCTGCATATATATTTACCATTTGGAGGAAAAACAGACTTAGAGGCAGGCATACAGGAAGACACATAACGCCCTCAGTTACGTTCCCTCCGTCAAAGTCATTTAGATCTAGAATATGGAATTTCTAACTTCTAATTTAATATTATGCCTGCTGCAGTTCAAATAACTGTGAGATTATCTTGATCATAAATATATTTATTTTATATAAAAGCATAAAATAGTATAAAGATGGCCTAAAGATACACATTCTGGCTTAACCGTCTGAGCCTCTTGGCTACCAAATACACTTTGTTTTCAACACAGTTCTTCACAAAAGTTTAAATAACATGGAAAAGATAATGACGGGATGCAATACAGGGGCCACACACTCTATATTCCTATTGTTCTGTAGCTTTTGTTCTTTAGTTAGTATTCTGATTCATGGGAAAGAGAAATGACTCTAGTTTAGTTTTATGTCTGGTTTTAAAGAAAATGAATTACTCACAAGCTGTAATGATGTCAAATATTTTTTCCACCACAGATACTTCTGGAAGGCTGGCCCCAGTGCAGATAGCCCATAGTAGGAATACATGACTACGTGTACAGCTGTATTTAGAAAGGCGTGGAATGTTCCCAAACCACCTGGAAAATAAAATTATTGTAAAATGGGGGCAATGTTCCTTAAAATGAGATTCATTTTTGTCTGAACTGAGATTTTAGAATAATTATTTCTTTAATTTTAGTAGAAAGAAAAACATACATCACATTAATATTGTTAAACAGCTACCAAATTAGAGGGAGCTGGATAACACATTCATTCAGTAAAATATAAGATGCAAATTTCCAAAAATAAATTAGAATGCTTTTATTTATTGTTATATCTTAACCTTAAGATGGTCTTTTGGTTTGGGTTCACTTTAACAAACTAAGTTGAGTTGTTTTTTAATGGTAGATGCTTAATAATAGTGATCAGATTCCTCTTTTTAGTGAGGGTTGACATATATAAAGCACACAAATGCACTAATCTTAGGTGATGATTGTGTATGCAGGTATACACCCACATAGCCATCCATCAAAGTCATGATATAGAACATTTCCAACATCACGTATGGTTCCTACATCCCCCTTCCAAGAATATACCCCTCTCAACGTGACCTTTATGCTGACTTCTGTCATCAACTATTAGTTTGCCTGATATTAAACTTCATATAAATAGAATTATACAGGATAATCTTGTAGGCCTACTTTCTTCCAATCAACATAATGTTTTTAAAATTTATCCACGTTGCTGTATTAGTAGTTTGCTTTCTTACTACTGTTCAGTAGTACAGCATTGCACTGTATGAATGTATCACAATCCGTTCTCTTGTGCTATAAAACTTTGGCAGTAAATACTGGCTTTCATTAGTAGGCTATGCTAAGTTTGCTTTAATTATTTAAAAACAAGTATTGTTTTTCCAAAATAAACCTTTATTAATTGTTAAGCCATCTTTGTTTACGGCTTCCATTTGATTATTATCAATTGTGTCCTCCTATCTTGATTTTCCTCTTCCAGCCACTACGTCTCCTACTGATCACATTCAATTTAGAGTAGAAGCAAAGAACCCTGGGGGAACAGAAGCAAAGATCATTTCAACTGTCTTTAGCGGGACCTGTAGCACAGTGGAGGGGGTAGCAAGGTGACTAGCTGATAGCAGGGGAAAAAACCAAAACACTCTTCCTTAGCATCTTTCCTAAAAGGCACGATCTGCAAGAAGCTGCATTCTTTATGTATAGCCTGATTCAGCTTAGTGATGCTGACCTAGGATTTAAATTCTTCTCCAAAATATTCTACTTTCTTTATTCCAGTATTCTTTAATTACAGAAATAAAGTGAAACCCTGCAAATGTGGAAAAATTACCTTAGAAAAGGGACTAAATTCATAAACACTATGTATTATAGAAAGTTTAAAGCAAAATAAAAATTGTTGCATAATAGAAACTAATTACATCTTAATAATCATTCATAATTCCAGAAATTCCAGATACTTCTAGACACTACCACTGCTAAAGTACTCCTTTAAAATAACCTGTTGGAAATAATTATTTCTGAGTAATTTAAATATTCCCCCAATGCCTCATTTATGCTATACTGTGCTTCATAAACTTTCTCTCAGTAGAATAAATAAAATTGCAGCCAATTATCATAAATTTCAAGTCAGAAGAAACTGAATTAATGAAGCTTGTTAACAACCTCCCACCTTTCATTATTTACATTTGGATTAGTCTTTTTTCCCCAAAAGAAACTTGAATAAATAAATTATAGTTGTGTTAAAACACATTTTCTAGGGTGATTTAAAAATATAGTAGTTGTGTATTTCTGATAGTTTAGGAGTCAAGCTGCTTAACAGGAGCATAAGCCAAATACCTCTCATGTCCATTTGTGTCTTATGATTATATAAACACAGAGGACACAAACTACATCAGGCTTTTCTCACTAAGATACCTGTCCCATTTTTTGGTAGAAGACTATTTTTCCATCCAGAATCTTTTATTATTTAAATGTCCTAAAATGAGGATCCTATGGACAAGAATTTAACAAAGCACTAGTGTAGCTAACAGGGTTTAGTAGGGATTACTAATCAAAATCAGCTATCAAATAAAATTAACTTGCTGATTTTGTCTAGTTATGATTATTTTTTCAGATATGTTAATAAGTTCATTCATAGAACAGTCACATTTTAATTAGCAATGTTTTTCACATCTTCTTTGGAAGCCTTTCCTAATAAAGTATTTTCTAAGCTTGCTTTCTTCTTTACAACAATAGTTTTGCAAAGCTAACATCTTGGAATGAGTTGCAATTAGTGCCATTTCATTTTATTCCTTTTTAGAGAAATAAAGGAATCACCTGGGTAATTATCACAATTCTCCATATCTCTGGAAGGGAGGATGTGCATAATGAATATAAAAACCTGCCAGAGAAACATCTGCATCATATTCCAAAGAAAAGTTGGAATACTTTTTATGCCAGAGAATTGTACAACAGGCAAACAGGAAATTAAATACTAGACAGAGATCAGTTGTGCTCAAGTCTTTGAAAGAACAGTGTAAACCGGACAGTTTCATTCTAGGAATGAAAGCCAATGCCAGACCACATTTCTGGAAATATCTCAGCTCTTATTGCTGTACTTGTCACTAAATAGATATTAGGTGTACAAGTATCTACCAGATTCCACATGCAAGACTGAACAGAAATGCCAACTCATGGGACGTATAAGAGAGAAGAAAGTATTTACGCTTTGTAAAGCAGCAGGGGGATTAAGGTGTGGACAATGAACCCGCCACAATGTGTTTGATGTCCATAAACAGGGTAACATTAAAAAACCAAGGAATTTCATGTTTAAATTTTCATTATTGAAAGCAATGCTTGTTTGAAAATGGAAGCCAGATTATCAATGGGCTCAAAGATAGACATTACAAAAGTGCTCAACTTTATTCTTCAAATAAACTTCGTTTTTCCCATTGTAGAACTTATAGCTATTCAAATACAGAAAAGTTAGAAAATACAGAGAGGCTAAAGATGTAGAGAGAAGGCACTTTCTGTGTTAGTACCTCTAAATCACTGTATTTTGGGGTATTACCTCCCAATCTTTTTCCTATTTATATTTATTTTTCAGTGTTGTGATATAATATTTGGTCTCAGAGAAGAAATCTGAATAAATAAATTATAAGGGTGTGAAAGAACTTTTTCTAGCATACTTTAAAATAGAATAGACACCTATTTCTGATAATTTTGGAGTCAAACTGCTTAAAAGAGAAGATGAGCTAAATGTCTCTCAGTATCATTTGCATTTCACAATTATATATACACAAGAATTCATAACCATCTTATTAATGGATGGTTAGGTATTTTCCAATTTTTGGCCAACACAAATAAGATGTCAATGAATATCGCTATACAGAGAACTGATGTGAGAGGAAAAAAAACATATAAAGAGAAGTAAAATAATGGAGATAAATAATCGCTATCCTTAATTTATAAAATGGACACAGATGAGACTATCTTCTCATAATGTGGGTTACATTTTTACATTAACATACATTATAAGAAAAATCAATGACAATTATTTTTTAAAAATCCATGACATACAAATGCCAATCTGGGGAAAGAAAACACCTCATACTGGAAAATCTGATGCCCGTAGGCCACAGTAGGGACAGTCTTCCTGGCTCCTCCAGGTTCTGGTATCTCATGCCAATGGCTTATTCATGCCTTCTCATGCTCTGAGACATGAAGATTTTTTCCCCATGCCTAGAGACTATAAAACTCAAACAAGAGTTCCTCAATTGTGGTTTCTCTTTTTCGTCCTACAAAGTCAGAATACCTAATAGAAATGAGCTATTCACAGAAATTTTAAAGCTTTGTCTAACATGGGCTGCAGATCTACTCAGAGACTTCTTAAATTTAGAATTCTTAAACTCGATAAAAAAATTTCCCAACCAACTTCTGCTAATAAGTATATGTTCTTGGAGACATCATTTATTTAACAAGTTATGATAGGGTAAAGTTGCTTAACCTGTTTTTTCCGATTCTAGATGTTCAGAGGCATAAACCAAAACCAAACGAACAAAAGAGGCTCTCTGCCAAGCTTTTGATTTAAACCAGTTTTGACTTCAAAAAATATCAAAACAATATCCCTCAACCACAATTTGACACATCTTTAAAGACTTGGTAGGGGATGAGATATCAGTTATTGGAATTTTGAATGCAAAGATGACTGGAACTTGAGATAAACATTCTAACTTCCTGGAAAGCTGTAAGTTATAGATATCTAACTATATTTCTATAAAACTAAGGCTTCTACCATTTTATTTGTTTATTGTTTGTTTATTTAATAATATTTAATAGAACTATACAGGAAGAGAGTAAAATCCAAACCAAACAACTACAGGATATGGGTAGAAGGCTGTACCCAAAAGTCATGTGTATCTAAAGAATGAAGGGTGGGGGAGGGACCTGGGTTAAAGTCTTAACATTTATGTTTCAGGTAATAATGAAAGTCGGAAGTTCGATCAAAGTCATCCTTTGATGTTTTGAGTTTCTTCTAAATCACATTTAAGGACAGAATTTGTGTTTACAACATACAGAAATGTAATCGTTTATAACACACGATCCCAACTCTCCCTTGGCTACCTGCGGCAAATTTGACTCCAAACCACCAGGTCCATGGCATGATGGTATGATGGAAGACATGCAGGAAAGTCACTTGGCTATTTTTCTTACGCAGAACAAAAAAGATCTGAAATAATTTTAAAAAAATCAAGTTCATAGAAAATCATGCAATGATTGATCTACTGATTTATCTACAAAAATATTTGCAAAGTACAAACTATTTTACACCATAATTTGCATTGAAAGGCCTGCCTTAGAGAATGCTCATAGAAACAGCTGATTCTCCAAGCGGCAGCTAAAAAGCTAATTAGTATGAAAGAACTTAGGTATGATGACTAGTCATGGGAGAATCAATAAAAGGGTGTTAAGGAAAATGTATGCAGATTTGAAAATCAAAAATGGAAGGTGAGGAACATAGCCAAATATTGAAAGAAATGTTACTGGTAGGAAAACATCCATGTAGATTTTGAAGTATGTGGGAAAGCAGAGAGTCTCAATTCTTAGGACAGAAACTATTCTATATTGCTCTCTAAGACATCCTACTAATTTAGATGAGGGATTAAGCAAACTGAAAAAAGGACTTGCAACAAAGCAAAAGTAAGCATATTATTACTAAAAAAAGATGAAAAGGGAAAAACTTGAGGGGATATGGAAAAATAGGATGGGGGGAAAATGCAGCCTAGAAAAAGAAGAAAGGCAACAAAGGCACCATCCAGACTGAATGTACCCGTGGTTTGCAGAAACCCTACAAACAAACAAAGAGGAGAACAGGAAGGCTTTTGCAGGGAGAAATTTTTTCCAAAAAAAAATTCAAAAGCAGAATTAAGTGTTCAAAAAATATTCAAAATTCATAATACCAGTGATGAGTCAGACTTCTAAATATAGAACTAAGCAGAGCACCACAAACAAAAGTATCCATAACAGTATTTGAGAAATGTGGTTTAGGTAAGTACATAGAGGTAGCATCAGTTTCCTTGTGGAACCTGGAAATGAGAACATGCAAAGCAGAAACAATGAAGCCAAAATGCATTTGCTTATGCACATGGAAGATGGCAGCATGATGCAATGAAAAAGCCCCAAACTAACTATCTGGGGTCCCAGTCTCAGGCAGTAGTGGCATTCCTCTGGGTGAGTTACTTACCTTTCTGGCTTCAATTGTTTTGGACCAGATCAGTGGTTCACAACCCTGGCTGCATATTACAATGTCCAAGAAGCTTTATAAAAATCGCCATGCCTAGTCTCTAACTGTAGACCACCTGGTACCAAATCTCTGGAGGTGGGGCCCAGGTTTTTGGGTTTCTTCCTAATGCAGTTAATGTTCCTGCACCATGAAGGCTGAGAAGCACTGAACTACAGCAGGGGTGTCCAAGTGTGGACACTGGACCAACAGCAATAACATCACCTGAGAACTTAAAAGAAATGCAACTTCTTGAGCCCAACACACTGCATCAGAAACTTTAGGAGTGGGGTCCAGACATCTGTGTGTGTTTCACACAGGTGATTCTAAGGCAAGCCCAAGTTTGAGAACCACTGTATTCTATGCTCACTAAAGTCCTTTCCAATTCTAACATTATGCGATTATTCAGCTGAGAAGGTGAAGCATGTTGAGATTTGCTACAAGAAATATGTACTCTGTCACTGACCATTACCTCTGAAACTAGTATTATGTTATATGTTAATTGATTGAATTTAAATAAAAAAATAAAAATAAAAAAGAGAAGAAATATGTATTCTGTAATATGTAATTGCAATATGTATCCTGAAGAGAGAACACACTTGTCTTAGATCCAGAACTGGTTCCAGATAACTGAAACCTACATGCCCCAAAGATAAATACCCCTTTCCGAAGCTACTCTGAAAACAGAAGGACACAGTTGTCCCCTCTCATCAAGGATCCTAATCCATGGCACCTGCTTCTCCCAGAGCCTGTCACCCAAATTCAGAGTCGATCCTCAACAGGATCTTAGTTGGAAGAGAGAAGATGTAGTAAGTATAAACTTCAGAAAGGCAGCTAGAGATAGTTTTGATATTACGAAAACTACTGATATCCCAGGGATAATATCCTAATGTAAGTTTATGAATTTTGAAGCACTTACCCTCTTAGACAAATATGGATGACTTAGTGCTTTGGTTTATACCAAAAGAGCCCAAGGTAGAACGTTCTCTGCTCTTTGCTTCATGAACTTGCTTCCCTAAACACCTGTCACCCACCTCCATAAAGATGCACAGTTTTGCAGTGTATGTGACAGTTACATGCTTATCTTCATCAGATGGTGGGTACATAAGAAAACCTTCTGGAGTTTGCAAAAGACTGAAAAAAAATGCTTATCCTATCTACTCTCTAAAATTACTGATGATAAAAGGTAAAAGATAATAGGAGGTCTGCCTGAAGTGGAGAGATAACCAGAGTTATCAGACAACTGAACTCTAGCAGTTTATTGCTTCTACTGAAACATCAAACATTTACCAAGTGTGGTGACCACATACTCACAGTATCTAATAGCTCAATAAATTTGGAGAAGTAATAAAGCCAGCAGGTGCGTGCCATCTGCAGGAACACATAGATACAAATTTATTTTATTTTTTTATATGGAGCAATTTTTATCTTTTTAATTTTGGCAAAATATACATAACCCAATTTACCATCTTAACCATTTCTAAGCGTTCATTTGGCGGTATTTAGTACATTCACATTGTTGTGCAACCATCACCACCACCCATCCGTTGAACTCCTTTCACCTTGCAAAAGTGAGACTCTGTGCCTATTAAACAATAACTCTTGATCTCCTTTCCCACCAGCCCCTGACAACTACCATTTTACTTTCTGTCCCTGAATCTGACTATTCCAATTACCTCATGTAATAGAAGCATACAGTATTTGTCTTTTTGTGCCTGGATGATTTCACTTAGCATAATGTCCTCAAGGCTCATCCATGCTACAGCACATATCAGAATTTCCTTCCTTGCTAAGGCTGGATAATATTCCATTGTACGGATATACCACATTTTCTTTATCTGTTCATCTGTCCGTGGACATTTGGGTTGCCTCTACTTTTTGGCTATTATGAATAATGCTGCTATGAATATGGGTGTACAAGTATCTCTTTGAGTCCCTGTTTTCAATACTTCCAGGTATATATCCAGATAGAATTGCCAGATCATATAGTAATTCTATTTTTAATTTTTTGAGGAACCAGATATGAATTTATTTTTAAATCCAGGAAATTAAAAAATAAAAGCACCAATTTTCATTTAACAGAAAACTATGCACCTGACTTATTCATTCTGATAATTTTTAGCTTTTTTTCTCTCAGTCCATATAGTTTGGTAATTGAGTCATTTACTTCTTCTGAGTTCACATTAAGTGTTAATAAAACACAGTCTAAAAAGTTTTAATATTTGAGTTACAAGTTTTTCCAAAAAGACTCACCCTCAATGCTGAAGGTGACTGTGAGTAGTCAACAATTTCGCATCGAAGTGAATAACCTGTACCCCAGCCAGACATCACAAACTGTAAGAGAGCACATGTATATTAAAGAAGGAAGAATTTGCTCAACAGCTACAACAATGGTACTTTTGATTGTGTCTCTTTACCACAATCTCAGCTGATTCAGTATGCAGTGCAGAAGAAAAGGCAGGCTAGAATAATTACAAACTGGGAACTTGCTTGATAAAGCAACAAGAATTTTCAAAATCATATAGTCATATATTATTTATATCAACTGTGTTCTGACTCAAATGTCCATTCCTTAGGATGATTATTCTAATACAGTGGAGAATAAAACACTAGGAGTGTTTTGATTAAATAGCAAATACTGGCAGGTGCATGCCGGCATATATACATATATATGTATGTATGTATATATGTATATATGCTCACGAATATGTTTGTGTACTCTGAAGGGAATAACAGTCTGAAAACAGTCTTTTCTGGTAATTTCTAATCTCCATCCCTCAGTAAATGAATGCGCAAACCAAAACTCCTCACTGTACTATTAGACGGCTGCTACAACTGGGTTTTCCTGTCCTCGGCTAGTGCTTATAATGTGAAGTGGTAGTCTTTGGCTCTTAAAATCAAGATTGATTAAACACAAGACTCAGAGATTAGTTCAGTTTGGAGTCACATGACAAGTAAGAGACGAAAATGTTAACAATAAGAGTGCAATCTGGCATGCCCTAATTCCAGCACACCCACAAAGTGACCTTAGACTAGTGGTGAGAAGAAAGAGCCTATTGTTTTTATCTGAACCTTTATTCAAAGATTATATTGACATTCTTTTAGTATGATGGTGGGAAGTTCTTCTTTTAAAACAGTATTTGATTCAAATAAAAATTTCAAAAAAACTAAAAAGAAGAATAAAACAGTATCTGAAAATGAAAAGCTAAGGGTTCTAATTTTAAATTAATGTATATATTAAATGGTTGGCTTAACTGAGTGTTCTGACAATATGATCAGCTCTTCTCTGACATCCTCTTCTCACAAGTGCCAACATCTTCCTCGGAGTGTCTTCTTTCTCAGTATAATGGTTTACATCATTTTCTGCCATTAGTGCACAGTTCAAATTTCTATTTTTAATTACTATTAAAGCTAAAATGAAAACTCTACCATAAATTAATTTTAAAAGCAAAAAGTTATGGGGCTTATCAGAATGATATTTTAATGGTCAAAAACAAAAAGAAGCAAAAGAAGAAAGAACAACTGTTTAGACTGTGGTATTCAAAATCACACCATCCTTTCCTGATATTAGCTCCTAGCTTGATTCACAAGATGTTTAATCCCACTGTTAACTTGGTAAATGATGAAATCTTAAAAAAGATTATCTTAAGATTCAGAAAAGTATAAAACATATTTTATGGGTAAGAAAAATGACTTACAAAAACAAGTCAACAGATATTTCTCAAAGGAACAAGGGAATGTGGTAGAAAAACATCTAATTCTACAAAATCCTGATCTGTCAGTGAGCGCCATATTCTCTTCTATTCAGACTCTCTACTGACTGCTGCAAGTAAAACCAAAAGTCCCCTTACTTAACTGGAATGATGGGTTCTCCACTTTACCCTACCCCATTTAAGGACAGAGCTGAACAATAGAAGCTCTGTGCCATGGCCTTCTGTGAGATCTTCAAGAGTCTCTCTTCATTAATGTCTGACTAGTGTCAAGTAACTAGCCATCGCTATATGATAAGGAATGTGGGTTCCTTTAGTCTGATGTACTTCCCTTCCACCTTGTTCATATTTTCCCTAACATTCGTAAGTAGAGGTGTTTCCTCTGTATTTCTACTGCAATTGTGCTCTATCCACTAAACCATGTGATGTGTTCAGTGTCCTGGAGATGACATGCTGACTGGCTGCCAAAACTCTTTGTTTAAAGAGAGAGTGGAAATTAGTGCTTCCCCAATATTAATTTTAAGAACATTCTAATAGTCTATGAAGCTCTTAACATTCCTATATTTCAGGTTATCAAGAAGAACGAGCGATAATTTATATTTGGCAGGTAATAAACATTGGCATATAAGTAACTCTGGTATGAGTGATTAATGAGAGACAGAAACGGCTACATTCAGCATTTTCAAACTTCTTTTACATTGTATTTGCTAAAACAGGAACACAAACTTACTGGCTATAATTAAATTCCTTCCTGAGAAACATATTTGGGGACATACATTGAATGACATAATCAGACATGGAGCATAAAGGGACATGAGAAATAATTTGGTTTAATCATGACTCTATATAATGGGAGAACTAAGGCCCAGAGGTTAAGTAACCTGCTCAAAAATCAGGCAGCTGGTTAGTAGCATAACTGGCACTAATTAGCCCCTGGTCTCCCGGCTTCTAGGTCTGCACTTAACACTGTCCAACAGGCTATTTCCTCTCTGTCATAACTTGGTAAAAGCATGTATTTTTTCTGCTCCCCACCTCTGTTACTCCTTCCCTTTCAGTTACTCATGATCCAGAAGGGACAATAAGATAGCTTGTAGTTAATTTTGGTAATAAAATAGAAGAAATAGAAGGTAGCAAGGTTAGTCCAGACTTGAACGAGGCCAGTGAGACATGAGGCTATAACACATGTAAGGTGACTTATTCAGGTGGCTTTGCAGCAGGAATCAAGTTGGAGGGATGCATGTGGAAAGGTCAGAGTGTCAAGAGGGGCCAGAGGGGTCATGGTGGGCCCTCGAGAGTTCCAGTTATGAGGAAGCACAAGCTATGTTGCAAAGAAGAAAATAAGTAGTAGAAGATGAGGAAGCCAGCCAGTATTGGAAAAGAAGCAAGGAATCCCAGAAAAGCAGGTAAGTGAGGCTGGACGAAGGTTGTTAACAGTACAGTAGGTGAGAGAGAATCCATGAGTCTACTCTTGGGTCCTGGAAGATCCCCATCTCTCTTACTGACAGTTAAGGGACAGGCTCCCTCACCTACTGCTTTGTATGAGTTTAAATTCTCTGTCCCCTCAAGGCTCAGCTAAACCAAACCTGAACAATCTTACAGCTTATCTGAGGTTCCCACAATGATGATGATAACTCATTACAGAGTCAAGATAAGCTCCCAACGTCAGACAGACCTGGATTCAAAAATCAGTCCTTCAATAACCAGCTATGTTACTTTGAGTAAGTACTTAATTTCTCCGTGTATGAGTTGCCTTAAAAGTAACACTTACGGATTCATTCAATCATCTATTAACTACATGAAAGTTCCTGGACTTAATGTTAATTTTTCTCACTACTTGTGAGGTAGACTATACTGAGATCCTCTAAATAGGTCAATATCACGTCTATACATAACAATTTTTTGGCAAAAATTTAAGCTAAATTTCTAAAATTCCTTAAATTTCAGAGTTACCATTATAATCATAACAAGAAACATAATGACAGAAAAACAGGAAGATTCAGGCAAAATACTCCCATTAGGAATACTGAAGACACTTGCCTCGTAACACATATACACAGAAAAGAGAACTATGGAAAAATTGTATGTTATCATCGCTTTCTTGAGTTCAAAGGGCTTTCGATTCTCCATGAGCTTTGGTCCTAGAGAAGTGACAAAATAGACATAGAGTCCCAGGATGAAGGTTTGTGGCAGAGGTGAGGACATGAGGAACCAGTCTTCAACTCTTGGATCTAAAAACAAAAAGTAAGTGCACATCCATTTAGCCAAGAAATAACTGACAGCAACCAGCATTTCTTTAAGCAAGCACCTAGATCTTAATGTTGACAGCAGACTAGTCAGTCAATGATCTACTACCTTAAAGAAGGATCAAGGGAAATCACCAGGGATGGTGATGGGGCTAGGAAGAGTGGGGCTGTTATCACCACAGGCCTCAAAGGGCAAAGGGAGGTAGTGGTTACTAGAACCCAGGAGTCAAATGGAGAAGCTCTCCTGGAGAAGAGCGGTGACCTTCCGTGGAGGGACTGGGCCAGAGCAAGGCAATTCTGGAAATAAGTGGCTGGGGAATCAATATCTCAGTACCACCACCCCCCCAACCCCCTAGGACTCTCCATTGGCTGAACCCAACCAGAAACCAGAGGTTAGGGAAGCAAGCCCATAGTTATAATCTATACTGGTCATTCCCCAGGGTCCAGCACAGGGTGCAGGATGGATCTGGGGAACAGAAGACACATAGCAAAGTTCCACCATGCATCTATAACCACTAGTAACATTTTAGAGTTTCTCTACTCAGATCTTCTTTTAGATACAAAAATATGTCTGTGTTTGCTGTTTCTTAACTTTCTTCTTTCCCCCAAGGAAGCTAGGACATTTCCATATATGCTGTATCATAGAATCATAGAATTGAAAGGGACCATAGCATCATCTACCAAAAGTATGGGTTCTAGGTGTCCAAAATAGGTTAATCAATGTGAGCACAAAAAACAAAACAAAACACATGGCCTCACAGCCATGTAAAAAGAAATTCACCTGGTCACTACTCATTCCAGGACAGGATAATTATATCAGTTAAAAATTACAACTCAAGATAAAATGTGATTTGGAAATGAAAAGTACAACATAGGGTATAAAGTCAATAATGTTGTAATAATACTGTATGGTGACACTTATCATGGTGAGTGTTGAGTAATGTATAGAATCGCTGAATCAATATCTTGTACCCCTGAAACTAATATAACACTGTATGTTAATTATTCTTCAATAATGAATTTTTTAAAAAAGCGTTTGAGAAAAAAATATATATGCCAAATAAACAGAGGACTTGCAATTATAATAGGTATTCTCGAACAGAAGTAAAATAGAAAAGAAAAACAGAAAAATATTCAAATAGGTCATAAAATATTTTTCTGAAAAATGAAAATCAAAACTAAATCTTTGTATCAAAGTACTTATCCTGTACCAGCAAGTAAATACTAATGAATAAGCAAATCTGGCTGTATGTAGGTAAAGTTCTTGTGTTGCAAAGATAAAAATTCCATAAGCATGATGAAAGAAGCAACAAATCTCAAAATGGAAAAATGTCAGACTTATTCCAGAAGTCTCTTAAGACCACTTGACCACAAAAAAAGGATCCATGTATATAGAGACTTATAGAAAAATTGATGTAATCTAGGCATGTAATTATATTACATCTAATTGATGTAATATATTAAGAATGTTGTTCAAGTAGAAAAGGAAAAAAAATAAAGTCAAAATTGTTATTATTACTTCTAACTTGGGCTATTATTTCAGGATAAATCATCTGAGTAATTATTTTAATGCCTCAAATATAAAAAGTGACGAAGCTAGCAGTTAAAAATACTCTTATGAGATACGTGGGAAAATATGAATACTGGTTGAATTCTTGATGATCATGTTTTATTTTGGTGTGATTATAATATTATGGTTATGTTTTAATGTCTGAAAATAAATTTTTACATATTTATTTATTTGAGAGAGACAGAGAGAGAGAGAGAGCAAGCATGAGCGGGAAAGGCAGAGGGAGAGAGAATCTCGAGCAGACTCCCCACTGAGTGGGGAGCCCCACATGTAGCTTGATCTCATGAGCCTGAGATCATGACCTGAGCCAAAACCAAGAGTCAAATGCTCAACCGACTGGGCCACCCGTGAAAATATTCTTAAAATAAAGAATGACACTATTAATAAAAAAAATGTGATTAATTCTATAATCTTAAGTAGCTCAGGTGTGATTTTACTAAATTGCCTCCTGAAACCAGAGCATTACAAAGGAAGGTAAGTATGAACAGGTTTCTAAGTATATCTGACTAAAAACTGAGTCTTGACTAACCTTAGGTTGTTAAACACCATCACTTTTGTTGATTGGAAAAGAGGGGTGGGAAGAATAGAGCCCTTGCTCATTTAAACTGCTACTGATGTAGCCAATTACCAAAACACTTTGAATACCCCTTCAAGTCTGACTTCCTACCCAGTGTAAAAATTTCTTCAACAGCCTTCATGGTTGAGGACTCACCTGGCCTCAATTTTACTACTATAGAGCTCATATCTG